>NW_006300036.1:3277766-3283385 GCF_000327345.1 Myotis davidii | reverse complement strand
ATGGCTTTCTCCTTCCCAATGTTCTCTCCTCTTTTGCTTTCTAGGTCAATGAACTTCTTTGAGCTCTTTGTCTTTTCTCTTTAGTTTTACCTAGTAACTTCTCTGTTTCCTCTTGTTTCATTGACCGCCTATGATGGGCTGTGTAGGCCTTCTAGCATTCTGTTCTTGGGACCTTCCATGTCTACTCACACTGAGAGGTGACCCATACTGATGGCTTTAAAACAACTCATTGATACTTAACCCTGTGTCAGTGGTTTTGAAAAACATTAAAGTTATACAAACTCATGGATTTAAAAAGTAAAATATTTCCACAAGACTTGATAAAATTAGTTCCTTGACAGAAATCCCCTGCATTCTGCCTTTTTCTATTTATGGCAGCAATATTCAATTCTTGTAACTGATTTTTTTTCCCGGGGGGTGGGGGTGGGGAAGGGCACTTATCTCTAAGTCTTTAAAAATGATGCTCATATTGCTATTTCTTGCTTTCTATTCTTTTAAAGGAAGGTCTTATATATTGATTTGTAGCTTCCTTTCACACATACCACATTATACCTACACTCTTTTCTTCCTAGTCTTCCAAAGTCATCATTTTATAACTTGGGGAGGGGGATATATGAAAAACCAGTTTGCCCATTAAAATGTTACACAGTGGCCCTAACCTGTTTGGCTCAGTGGATAGAGCATCGGCCTGCGGACTCAAGGGTCCCAGGTTCGATTCCGGTCAAGGGCATGTACCTTGGTTGTGGGCACATCCCCAGTGGGGAGTGTGCAGGAGGCAGCTGATCGGTGTTTCTCTCTCATTGATGTTTCTAACTCTCTACCCTCTCCCTTCCTCTCTGTAAAAAAAAATCAATAAAATATATTAAAAAAATGTTACACAGTGGAGATATATAATATCTTATGTTTATTTTGAGAGGCAGCAGGGAGTGACACAACATAAAGTCCAACTGCCTGGATTCAAATCCCAGGGAAGGTCCTTAATTCATGGTGCGCTTGAATATCTGAGTTTCAATTTCTTCAACTGTAGAATGAGGTTATGATAGTACCTATACATTGCTTTTGTGATTAATAGTTAGTAATTTAATAAATAGAAAAAGAGTCACAGTAATGTATCTCATATAATAAGTATTAAAGAAATGCTAAGAATTTTTGTCTTATTATTATCTTTGTGCAAATTTAAATTTTTCCTGGGATTAATAACAACAATAACAGCAACCATAACCATAACTTCTATTTGCATTTGCATAGTTTTCCATGTACTTATGGCTAATTTATCCCTAATCTCTCTCCAGTAAATCTATTCTCAATCATATTCAAAGGCATTTGGTAATATAGTCATCCATCCCATGTTTATGAAGTCTCCCCCAGAGTCTTTGCATCTGTTCTCATTTGTGCTGGGAAAACTTCAGGCTGTGGCAGAGTTGTCATCTCTCTCTTTCTCTTTCCCATCATCCGGGGAATCCTTTTACTTACGTTTTGTGTTTGATCACTTGTCTCCTAGATCCTTTCCCCCCATCTTAGGTGGTTTATCTCCTCATTTTAGCAGAATATGTCTTTTTGAGAAAAGATGAAAGTGAAATTCTCTTGGAGACCTGCGTGTCTGAAAAGGTCCCTATTTTATCTTCACACTTCTGGCTAGCTGAAGAATTCTAGAATTCTCAGAATTTTGAAGACATAATTTCACTGTCCTTAGCTTCCATGTTGCTGCTGAAAAGTTCTATAGAGTTGTAATTTTTATCCTTTGTATGTACACAGTTCTTTTTCTCTAGAAGCATTTAGAACCTTCCTATCATTCTCAGTGTTCTGGAATTTAATTTTAATGTGATTTCATGTAGATCAGCATCCATTTATTATGTGGGGTACTTGATGGGGCTTTCGTTTGGGAAATTATCTTGAATTATTTCTCTGATGATTTTTTCTCCATGTTCATTGTTTCTTACTGAAATTTTTATTATTTGGATGTGGAATGGTCTTCTTAATTTAATACCTTTATCTCCCACTTTTCTTTCTTTCTTTTTGTTTTTTTGGTCCTTTTGCTCAACTCTCTGTAAGCATCAGTGAAATTATATCCGAATCATTCTACAGAGGTTTTTATTTCTACTATTTTATTGCTGATTTACAAGTTTTTAAAAATAGATCTCCAAATGTCCTTCTCCCTCCAGTAAAGTGCCTTGTTTTCTTTTTATTAACACAATGTCCTTTTCTTCAAGGATCTAAATAATAATTACATTAAAATTTTTCCTATCTCTCCAAGTTTTAATTTGCTGTGACATCTATCTTTTATTTTGGAGGATTTCTTCAAAGGGTTACTGACCCTTAGATAATGACTTTTGTTTAAGAGGGAGACAGTGAGGATTCCATAGGAGAGTCTATGTCTGTGGGTGGCACTTTGCCAAGGAGTGATTTAAGCTGGGCCATTAAGTTGGACAAGGCCGGAGGTCACCATCTGTAGGTCTTTTGTCTGGGCTGGTCAAATTCCCCAGAGAAGGATTGCATTTTCTACTGGTGGAGGATAGTCCCTCTTTCTAGATGGAGGAAGGAGTCTATGTAAGCACTTAATTTTAAAACTTGCATTCATTCATCTGCTTTAAGTCCTGCACCTGCCCCTCAACTCTTCCTGGTGTCTTCTAGGCCAGAGAATTTTTGCTTTACCTTAGTCAGAGAAATTTCAGCCCTCTGCTGAGTGAGGGAGGAACAGTCACCCAGTTGGGGTGAGGGCAGGGAGGGTTTCTGAACAGCTAATTTTTTTTCTTAAATAGATACGTTTTTAACTTTACCTCCTACATTCACAAAATCTGATACTAAGAGTTCTTGAGTCTTTCAGAACTTCCATGATATAGATTAGGCTGCTTATCAGCCTTTCCTAG
The DNA here is from genome assembly GCF_000327345.1 of Myotis davidii. Taxonomy (NCBI): domain Eukaryota; kingdom Metazoa; phylum Chordata; class Mammalia; order Chiroptera; family Vespertilionidae; genus Myotis; species Myotis davidii. Next base: position 3,280,518 of record NW_006300036.1, on the reverse strand, counting down.
GGTTAGAAGTCAGTTTTCTTGGCTCTGCTAGGTCAATTGCTACTCATACATCTGCTTTGTAGCTTCCGATGTTTTGTTGCATTTTCTTTAATTTGGATTTATGTCTTAAAAACTCATTACTATCATTCTGGTGGGACATTATTGGGGCACAGAGAGCATTATGTGGGTAATATTAAAGAAGATAGACCTTTAACACATATCAATATATCAGCAAAAATTATAGAAAAAACTATAGAGAAAAAAAATAAAGTAATTTAAGAGAACAGTAAAGAGGGACCTAATTCGGATTGGTGTTTTATGACATGGCTCTCTGAGAAGGTAATATTTCAGCCAAGTCCCAAAGACAAGCGGGAGCTAGTGAGGCAAAGGATTTAGGGAAAAAGCATTCCATGCTGATGAGCAGCCTGAGGTGATAGAATAGTCAAAACTCTGGCTGAAAGTGAAAGAGTCTAAGTTTAAGCTAAAAACAGGAGCTGAATAGTATGTGTAACTGGGAAGTCTAAGATGTGGCGCTAGTAAGGCTTGGCTGGACCCAGAGGTTGACATGAGGCATCAGGTTCCTGCCTCTCCATCTGTGGTCTGCTTTTTTTCTATTTGGCCTCATTCTCACAGAGACTTCCTTCATCTGGTGGCAAGTTGGCTACTAGCAATCACAAGGCTACATCATCCTCACAGCCCCTGTCCCAGAGAGAAAGAGAGAGGCTTTCCTATATCTATTTTAAGTAGCATCCATATAGGACATCCCACATCACTTGGAATAATAGAGTTCTATGTTTGGACAGACATGAATCCAATTCTACAGGCAGAAAATAATCTTATTCAGGCAAAATGCTGAAAGATATTTACTATCAGAAGAATTGCGAGTCGTAAAAGTATAGAGATTTAAAGCAGAATCTTGTGGGCAATGCTAAGCATTTGGAATTTATACTAACTGCAATGAGAAACTATTGCTGGATATTAATCAAGGGGTAACATAAGTGTTGTTAATTACCGTCAACTCAACCCACACTTCCACACCAAATTCCCTTTCCAGTTCCTTTACCTGTGTCAGAGGCACTACAATTTTCCTCCTGCCTTAGCTTTATATTTCGAGTCATCTTTGAGGTCTCGCTCAAATTTATCGCCATAAAATTAGTCACTAAGCCCAATGGGTCCCTGAAGTCTCTTGGATTTATCCTTGCCATTGTGGGCTCTTATCAACTTGGACTTGGTTTTTGTGATAATCTCCTAACAGGCTTTTCCTCTATTTCTCTCTGTTTCTAAGTCAATGCACTCAGCACTGTCAGGTTGTTCTATTGAAATTGCCACTACCTTTATGTCACTCCCCTACACAGGGGCCCACAATGTCTCTCTGTCACTTAATGAATCAAGCCCAAATGCCTCAGCCCAACATTCAGAGGCTTCCATCATATGACCCTGCTCCACCTATTGAGCCTTGTCTTCCAGTCACCCCTCCCCCATAACGAGACTACATGGGCCCTGACTCCCACTCCTCCCCTCCAGGAGTGGAGGAAAGATGGATCGCTATCAAATCACCATGCAGACTGAAGAGAATGGAAGCCAGGGTAGGAGAAAGAAGGATGTGAGTGATTCTACTGAGTAACGGCTCCAATAGGTGAGGAAAGGCTGTGGCTATAACTGCGTGGCAGCCCTGAACTTGGTGTTGTGGTTGGGCTAGCCTTTCTGAACAGCATGTGCAGATGACAGGGCCAAGGAGAACTCTCAGTGTGCATTTTCAAGGCGAGGCTTCGGCTGGGAGGAGGATATTTTCTCAGGCAAGCCTTTCCAGGTTGTAATACCCACTCCCTCTGACAAAATGTGTGGGCCAGGCTCACAGGTTTCTGGGCACTTGCCCAGACTCTTCAGGGTCAATTGGTGCTGCAGAGAAATGATGGATTATCCAGAGAGGTGTGAATAGTGTCAGGAAACATGACCAACCCTGGTGGGATCTCATTACTAATATTTGCTCAAGTAGCTTTTTGCTGAGGGCTTGGGGTGGTATTTGGAATCTGCAGAAATAAAGTGCTACTTATTGCAATGGAACGGGATCTGGCAACTTTTAAAAACCGACTAAAGTTCTGAGGGAAATTGGGTACAAGATTTGTACCTAAAGCCTAAGAGAAAACAAAAGAAAAGTTTAAAAAGCACAGAATCACTATTATCTCCACTGGGGATTGATTTGGTTAACTGCTTATCAGTTATCAATGATCAGACAACCTGCTTAGACATAACTGGATCAAATTTTACAATAATGTCTATAAGACTTGAACTAAAATGTGAAACAAGGAGTTTTTCAAAACAAGGAATCTATGCTAGATTTTAAGGAGTGGAGAAATTTTATTCACCCAAGAGAACATTTGAAAAGAACATTTAAAAGGCCACAGAAATTCTGTGGTAGGAGAAAGAATGATTGTTCTCCAAAGACATACACACCCTACTTGCTGGAACCTCTGAATATGTTGGTTTGTAAGGTAAAAAGAATGTTAGAGATGTGATTGAGGCTACTTACTTTGAGATTGGGAAATTAGTCTACATTACCCAGGTAGGCCCAAACTAATTCCATAAAGTCTTTAAAATCAGAAAATATTGCCTGGCCAGAGTGGCTCAGTGGTTGAGCACTGACCTATGAACCAGGAGGTCAGGGTTTGATTTCCCAATCAGGGTGTTCAGGAGGCAGCCAATTGATGTTTCTCTCCTCATCAGTGTTTCTCTCTCTCTCTATCCCTCTCCCTTCCTCTCTCTCTAAAAACTC
>NW_006300036.1:3245498-3277495 GCF_000327345.1 Myotis davidii | reverse complement strand
AAGGAGTTAGGGAGATGCAGTGTTGACTGGCTGAGAAGATGAATTTGGGGGGGGTGGTCATTAACTAAGGGAGATGGGAGGCCTCTGCAAGGTGAAAAAAGCAGAGAAGCAGATACTCACCTAGAACCTCCAGAAACACAGCCCTGATGACATCTTGATTTTAGCCCAGTGAGACCAGTATTGGACTTCTGACCTACAAACTGTAAGAAGAAATTTGTGCTCTTTGAAACTATTAAGTTTGTGGTAATTTGCTGTGGCAACCATAGAAAAGTAGTGCAAATTGTTTCATAAATATGTTTAGAATGAATGAAACTAGTCTAAGAATTTATATTAAAACTTGAGGCCCGGTGTATGAAAATTTGTGCACTGGAGAGGGGGGTCCCTCAGCCCAGCCTGCTGCCTCCACAGCAGCTCTAAGGATGTCCAACTAAGGGCTTAGGCCCACTCCCAGGTGCCTAAGCCCTTAGTTTGATATCCCCCGAGGACTCCTGGGCTGCCAGAAGGATGTCTGACTGCCAGCTTAGGCCCAGGGGGTCGGCTCCTGCCACCACAACTACACTGGCCAGCCATGAGCTGGCTTCTGGCTGAGTGGCACTCCTCCTGTGGAAGTGCACTATCAGGGGGCAACTCCTGCATTGAGCATCTGCTCCCTGGTGGTCAGTTTGTGTTATAGTGACTGTTCCCAGTTGTTCTGCCCTTATGGTCAATTTGCATATTACCCTTTTATTATATAGGTTCATATAAACAGGCTCCTTTTGACTGGGAGTGGACATACATATGCCTTTCAGAAGTGATTCACTTTTAAATGAACCTCAGTGTGTTTAAAAGTACAATCTAGATTACCTCTAACACTACATTGGTTTTGTCATCGTTGGTGTAGCAACTGTTATTTGGATAAAAGAACAGTTGTTAGTTAATCCAAAGACTACAATAAAATTGATTTTGCATATAGACACAGTTTGGATTGTCAGTCAAAATAAGGGAGGGCCAGCAGTAGAGAAACCTTTCCCAAAATCAGACAAGGAGGAGGGAGAAACATCTTTATCAGGTCTCTGCCCCCCATTAGATGGGCACTGCTGCTGAGAGCCTGTGTGCCCTCTATGTCACTGAACCTTGGCTTCTTTTGCAGTACTTACTGGATAGCTTCTCCAGGGGGGCCAATCTCACCAGCGAGGCTGTGTTCCCCTTCTGGGCCAACAACTGACCGAAAGTTTGGGCACCATAGAATTTTGGCTGCAATCTTCTGGCTGCCACGGAGGCAGATGACTCTTTTTTTCTTCTAAATGGCATTTTCATAAGTACAATACCCAACCTTCCCCGAGGCAGGACAGGCACTCTGTTTCTTAATCTGCTGCAGAACTTCTTAACTTTTTCAATTAGTTTTGCAAAGAGAAATTGGTTCAGCGGGTTTCAACTGGAAACAGGTGTTGATGGTAGTGTCCAAATCTTCAATTGAGGTTCTTCTATCCCTTTGCCAGCCTTTCCATGGGAGTAATGAGCAGGCCTGTGTTGGACGTAGCAGACGCACATCCCCACATGGGCCGGAGCTCTTGGTTCAAATTACTCAGATGAATGTCATAAATTAAAATGCACTTTTGTCTTCCTGGCAATAATCGCAGATCCCGGTACATCATCTTTTTGTATATGCTAAACCATAAACTTGCTTTAGCCAGGATTACCTCAAAATTCCTAGCTGAACACAAGGCAGTCCTTTTGGCCAGAGTTCTCCCAACTGGCTACAGGCTCTCTGCACCAGTTGCCAACATTCTATTCCAACTTGTGCTGTGTCGATGTGGAAGTAAATTTGCTAAATCAGAAGAATGAAGGAAGCAACTTTACAAATTCTGCATGATGATCATTATTGGTTTTCTCTGGATTTACTCATTATTATTACCAGTTATAATTTCATTTTGCTTTTTGTTGTCCTTATTTACTTTCTGAGTTTTTAAATTGATCAAGACAGGAATTTGGATTTAAGAGAGATTACTCTTAATGAGATTACAGCCTAAATTTAGTGGAGAGTTTCTTGTTAATCTAATGGGTTCATATAACATAAACAGGTAGAAATACCCTCCAAAAAGTCATGTTGAGGTAATTGCATAAAACTCTCTTTTCCTATCACACACATTTCCCTAGAATAAGAACTCCAGGCTTTTTGAGGTTTAAAGATGGCTGAAAATTCTGTAATAATCACTGAGAATCGAAATCTTTCTCAAGTAATAAACTCTGTAATCCCCCACAAAACTTAAACTAGAGAAAATCAGCACTGTTTTCTGAGAATTCCCTTCCTCTACATTTTTCTTGTGGTTAATATAAAATTTCCCTTTTCTCAAAACTAATTTATATTTTATACAGTTGTTAGGTGCTATTCTATGCTTTGCATTTTTCAAGAAGTTATATGATTTTCCTCTTCCTTAGAGATAACTTTGACACAGGTTACAGACACACAAATTTATCAGCCAATATCAGTAAATGACCAACACCCTAAAAATGATTGAAAATTAAATTTGGTTATAGTATATTGGTATCTGCAATGTGTTGGCTAATTATCCATGTTTATAAATAGGAGGTAAGAGCTTAATTTTGTGTCCTGTTTATATAATAATTAAGGAGGAATTTTGAGAAAGTTCTATAATTTAATGGTTTAACTGTCTTTTATTGCTATATGTAAATTGACTAACAGCAGTAAAGGTTAAAAACAATCTAACACAATACAATTTATTTGGAACACAATTTGAATTTCAAATTATGTTTAATGCTTTTGTACATATTACAGGTCTGTTTTTTAAAGCTTATCACACGTAATTGACTTATTTGAGGAAACTGGAATTTGGGGAAAACAGAAAAGTATAAGTAGAGTGGGTCCTTTGGAAATTTGACCAAATATGTTTTTTAAAAGTGCGTCATTTACTTTCAAATGGTCTTTTCCTTCCATTATTTTGAGCTTTATCAGTATCTTCCTGTGTTATATATTTAGATGATTTTTCAATAAGATAATTTTTTTCCCAACTGCATTGTATTACTTGGCCTCAAACATTTCCTCTGTCTTTTTGTATGATTAGTACCTCCAGGTACTAAGACACAATGTGCATGTTTGTTAGGCCCCTTCTTCCCGTCAAAATGATTCACTAACTGACATCCTTTGATTCTGCCCTTGGTCCTGTCTTCAGGGCCATCATATCCTTCCACCTGAAATAATGTTCAGTGGAAGAAAAAAGAAAATTCTGTTTTCTTGGATCCTATCTGATTTTAAAATGTTATAGTTAAGATATAAATATGAAGGCCAGATAAGGAAGGAAAATGGAAAAAGTTCTTTTGAGGGGCAGAATTAGAAGGCTCAGATGAGATTTCAAGGTGGGGGTGTTAGAAATAAGCCAGAGGGTGTAATCAGCATTCTCTTGGACTGCAGTCAGCAGTTGGGGGGTGGGGGGAGGATTACTTGAAAGCAAACTCATTCATGAAATTTATAAATCTTACAAGGAGAGCACTCAAAGTATATTGTGCGTACAACAAGGCACTTTGATCTTATGGATTTTATTTTTCAAAGAGTTCAATTTCGTACGCACAGAGGACTTCAAACAGAATTGAGAAGATGTGGAGACAAAGTTGCTTTTAGGTTAAAAAGGAATCTATAAATCTACCATAATAAAATTATTACAAAATTTAGCAGCACATAATTATTAATGATCCATTGGGGAAATTCTTGTTTATTCTTGTTTAAATGCTTGCCTTCTTAGGGTGACTCCTTTTCTGACCTCCCCAAAACTTCCACTCTCAGGTAGTTTGATTAAAGAAATAGGTGTCACTCATTTATTTCTGAATTTATCCTTATTGTGTGCCAGACTTAAAGATGTAAAGGTGGACCAAACAGTAATGAAACTGAAAGGCTGCCGAAGAGGACACACAGTAAACAAATAATTATAATATTGTAATGCATTTCTAGATGGACACTAGGAGGCTGGAATAAGAAGGGGCTTTCTCATTTTTGTTGGTTCCTGTTCCTTTCAGACAAATCCAGCTTCTTGAAGGTAGATACAATGCTGCACTTTTCCTATGTAATAGAACAAAGTCAACTCAAGTATGGGGTGCTAAAGTTAACTGCAAGAAATGCAGCGTTGGAGAAATATAGTTAAGTTTTCTTTCTGACTGACTATATTATTAATTTCCCATCTTCTGTTTCCTGATTGTAGTTTTTCACATGGTATTATAGTTTTCTACGCCATCTCTCTGTTTCTTTGTCCCTTCTAGTCACTGTCAGGGTTGATCTTGGTGATAGATGCAGGGCTGTGTTTTACAGATTATAGAATTATAGATTTGTTCCTTGGTTGATTTATGTTGCAGACCTTGTATGTCCCACCTATCCCCTACTTATAATTGAGCTGGGTGTGATTTCCAGAAAAATAGCTGACAAACCGGTCCACAACAAAGTATAAAGTGAAATGTCAACATTAACATAAAGGTTTGGACTTTCACCAGCCTTTCCTGGATGGACAATTGCTCAACCTGTTCTTATGTCGTGCGACTGCTACGTCATCTGACAGTTATTACCCTATTCATGCTGCTATGTAGCCATGCTGTCTCGGTTGCAATTTGGCAAGATGACAAAAACCCACAAAGCAGCCACGTGATTTTATCTTGTTGTTATTGGGGGCAGTGATTAAAGGCACGTAGTTCCAAATGAGCACTCGATGGAAATGTTATATAGTGTCAGAAAACTGACTTTTCTCTATGAAGAGAGATCTCCACAGAGCTTACTTGTCCTTTGTAAGGAAGAGTTAAATATCTCATGTCTTGGAAGAGATGTGACCCCTTGCAGGTTTATCTGTTAAGTCAATGTTAAACAGGAAACTGAGGGTGGGGGCAGTGAGTGTGATTTGCCCTAACTACAGGGAACTTAAAATCAATCATAAAACTCACTAAAATCGGTTGGTTTTCATTATAACCAGATGCTGGCATTTCTAGACAATGTCAGGAACAAAAGACGTCTTTCTCAAAAAAACGTTTGTTGGTCTACTTTCTAAATAATTGTAATGGTGAATCTTAGTAATATACATGTAGCTTCAAATTAGCACCTTTTATTGCTTGCCCTTTAATAAACATTGTTTTCTATTTGGATGTTAACTTGGCAAACTCCTAGCTCTACCATTTGTTCCCCAACACATAAGTACTCAGCTGAAGTGCTTGTTTTCAGAAATTTGTTGAGGATTCAAAATTTTCAGCACTATTTGAGTCTTCAACTCTTGTGGCACTGCATGTTCCTGTGTCTTAAGCAGCAGAGTTGAAATAAACCGTAATAAAGTATAAAAATAAAGAAATAAGTACCTTCAATTCTATCATCCCTTGTGACCATTCAGAGTTTTAAATCTGTGTTTAAAATGTAAAACACTAAGTACAAAGTATTCATTGGAAGTGTATATTGTTCTTCAGAAGGAAAAATCTTTTACTGCATTTGAATAGCATGCTTAAAAATTCATTTAATTTTTTAAAAAAATTGTCAGTTGTTTTAAACCTAAAGACCAAATAAAAAAATATACAGTGACACATCAGGAATACCATTTAGTACTTAACCTAAATTGTACTTTTTGCAGATATTTCAGTTTTATTAAATTCCATTTACTAGTTATTGGACAATTACCTCTATATGATTTTTGAACTAGATTTTCAATAAAAGAAAACCTTTCTCTGTCTGCAAATCTTTTCTTTCTATTATTATTTTCATGCATCTCTTGGTTATTCCCATAAGTAATTCTGTCACAGAGGGGAAGAGGTGTTAAAAATGATCTCCTGTTGGGGGAGGTTTGTCACCAGTGGTTCATTTCCATTCATAAAATGGAAGTGCATGTTTTCATCATTATGGAGCGTGCTCCCATGGAAAAACTAGAGTCACTTCACATTTGCAGTGAAGAGATGATCTTCAAAAGCAAAACACTTGTATTTGGGAAACTAGATGGTGGAGATTCATTGGCAGGGTGGATTTTTAGTTTTTGGTGGCATGTGGCTATGACTTTTATGTCTTCAACATACACTCAGAGGCTGAAGGCTAAAATGCAGACAAGCTTCAGAATCATAGAGATTTTTGTTTGTTTTTAAGCCCTATCTCTTCCAAGCTGTGTAGTTTTTGTTGTTTTTGTGTGTGTTTTTTAAGAAAACTTGTCAAGGCAAATTTTTTTTTTAAGTTACAAAAATATGTGCATGTCAAAAGTACACATATAGTTCCATACTGTGTATACTATATGTACATATTCTATGTATATGCACATACTGCTATATAGTCCATATAAGAATAATTCCAGCCATTTAAATGTTATACAGAGTAACTTACACTTTTTAAAATATGAACTTATTCTGATTTTGGATTGGCTTTTTAAAAGCCACAGCTTTAGCAGCAACAGTCAGAATATCCAAGTTGTGTAGTCTCAATTCATTTAATTTTTTAAGCCTCAGTATCCTCACCCATCAACATGTAAAAAAATACCTATATTTCATGAGAATTGCACCATATAAGTGGAAGTACTTAGCTGATGCCTAACTCAATACATAGGAAGTGCCCAGTGAATGTGAGTTTCCTTCCCTCTACTTCTTTTAAATACTCAATCAGCTATTACTTCTTTCTTTGCGTATTTTTCATTAGTTGGACCTTTTTCATGTATTCTGTACGATTTCCAAGAATTAAGGTGATCCACTGAACATTTGCTAATAAGTTGTGGCATGTACTTTGGTTTCTTGATGTCTTTGTTAAAGTTTCCACAATTATGTATTGCTTGATTCAGAGATAAGATAAATGAGAAGCATCAATTTTTACTTTATTAAACATGTATCTATCATTCAATAATAAATGGGATCTTTCAGCCCCTCAAATGGAGACCCGGAGAAGGTGTGGAGAGTGTGCAGTGTAAGGGTGGATAGTGAATGAGGATTACACAAAAGTTGAGCCACTGTAACAATTTTATAGCATTCTCTTCCCAGGGAAGATTTGTATTGGTGGCCCCAAAGCAGAGAGCTCTGTATCCCATTACTAGCCAATGAGTCATTCAGTCCCCCACAGATCCAAATAAAGTTTTACAGAATACCCTATGGCAGGCCTTTCAAAATATATGAATGCCATAAAAATATAACATTTATTTTACCATATGAACTGACTCTGTCCCTTTTTCACCATTTGGGATAGCAATCTCACCATGTGTTTTTGGCTGTTAGGTTATCATCAGATATATTGGAGTTCTCTGAGCTTTTCCATTCTTAGTCCCCATGGTATTTTCAGGAGTTTTATAACTTGGTTGTAAAAATTCACTCTAAACTGAAAGTTGGCAAACAATATATTAATCTGGGAAGTTAATTTCTTTTATAAAGTCCAGAATCTGTTTAGCCCCTCTTTTGAATTTTCAGAGACCTTAGAAAAATAAGGTGAGCAATTAAAGTTTTTGTGTTTGAAAAAAATGTAATTGCATTTTTTCCCCCAAATCCCCTCAACCCTATTTTCACAGGTGAATAGCTTATATTTTGGACTGAGTTCTGATATATTTTGAAAGAGATTTTTTAAAATGTTTTGGCACAGTGAACTAGAGTAATTAAAAAAGGAACTAGATTGAGCTTACCCTTTACATCACTGGAATAATAAAGTATGTTTAGAGAGTGAAGCCCGTCTGAATGTACAGAAAGGCCCAAGATGTTAATGTGACTGGATGTTTGCAAACCTACAAATAAATCAGTCAGAAGTATCACTTAAAATATACGATGACCCCTCAGTCTTAACAAGAGTTACTAAATGGGGTTGAAACTTGTACTTGGAGTTGAATAATTGGATTTTTGGAATGACTAGGCCATCAGGCAGTGACAGCAAATCTGAATTAGACTTGCACATCCTTTCAGCGCCAGAAATGCTGTCACCACCTTCTCCCTCTTCCTGGGAGCACGCATCGGGCTGAACTGCCCCTGCAAGTTGATTGACTAGATGGAACCTATACCAACTACCATCTCACCACGGACTAAGCCCAGGGACTAAGGAAGCTCAACACATTCCGAGGACAAAACGACGGCATTTAAAATGAGGCTTTTCCAACTTTGAAATACTTTCAGTTGTAATTTACAGAAGGAATGCGGAGGAGAATTAAACCGTGGTTTCTGGAGTTGGACAGACCTGATGGTTATTTGCTGTGTGGCCCTGGGGAAGCTACTTAATCTGTGCAAGTCTCACAGTCCTTATTCCGTAAAGTAGGAATAATAATAGTACATACTTGTTTGGGTCATGGAAAGGCTTACAATAAGAAAATATATATAATGCAATTAGTAGAATGATTAACAAGCAGTAATTAATCAATATTAGTTTTTGTTATTGTTCACTTTTCTGGTTAGCTTTATGAAATAGATTTCATTATTATTGTCATGATCATTTTACTGATGAGAACTATTTAGGTTCAAAATGGGCTCTAACCTGTGCAAGATTACACAGCTAGTAAGTATGCTTAGCTTGGTTTGAAATCTAGGTTTCCTAACAATAAACCTGATACATTTTTCTTGATATCTGAGTGCATATTTGAGTACATATTAGATAATGCATTGTTTTATCAAGAACACAAACATAAAAATTAATATTTTAAATTTTAAAAAAGTTAATTTATAATAGTTTGATTAAACATATTTAATGCACAGGTATCAACTTGTTTAATGGATAGAGTTTCAGAGCCCCTGTATATGGCCATACCACCCTGAATGTGCCCAATCTTGTCAAAGTCAACTGAAGTTCTTTTTATTTTATTTTATTCAAGTATATTAACCATGTACTCAAATTGCATTGTAATGCATTCAATGTATCAGTTATAGGTTATTATATCAAGAACACCTGTAGGTCTCAGTGGACAACATAGTTTAGAATGAAGTAGCGATACTAGTTTAATAGTTTATTGATTTCTATATCCTTGGAATTCAGCTGTATATTGTAGGTGTTGTTCCTGCACACAATAACCATGAGGGCTCTAATATACAGCTGGTTACATGTACACATTTGTGTGAGGCAAAAACTTGAGGAGGAAAAATTAGGGAAGGTTTTAATTTTATCTGACGCTAATCTGGATTTCTGTAAAACAAAGGAGGAATGGGGCTAGGTTCGTCAGATTAGTAATAGATACGCTGGATGTAGTTTTGCACCTAGATCACCCTTCAAGACTGTGCGCTCTTTCCCCTAGGTGCCATTGCCTCTCCCTGGCAACTGAGAACTTTTCCACCTCCAATGGCTCTGGGCTGAAAGGAGCTGCTTTGCCCAAGTGGTTTCCCCCTTCCTGAAGTGGCCTCTGTCTATGACTGGTTAGTATGAGTTTTAAAAGGCCTGGCTCTTTTACCCCCATTTGAGATAACTTTGACATCCATTCAGCTTCAGAGGTCCCGTAGGATTGGCTGAGGCCCCTGTGCAAAAGCATCACAATTCAGCTCCTCCTTCTGCTCAGCCAATCCCGCTTCCATAACTTCCTTACAAGTGTTCTACAGAGTCCTTCCAATAAACTTCCTGCATGCAGATTTCCCTCTGAGAGCCTGTTTCCTGGGAATTTCAACCTAAATTGGAGCCATGCACAAAAGAGCTAAGTAGGCTTATCAGAGCTCCAAGGAGAAGACACAGCTTTACAATTACACAGGCTGTGGGAAGCAGAGATAGAGAAAAGGCAATGGGAATGGATGAATTTGAATAGGGGCTATAGAGTTTCATATAAAGAGACATATATAATCCTTAATAACTTATTTACACAATGAGAATAATAGTACATGCCTCTTAGAGTTGTTGTGAAGGCTATACAGCTATGCAAAGTATTTATAAAACAGACCGGATGAGATGAATCAGAGAGGATGAACCTATATTACTACAGTGTATTATATGATGGTCATAGCTGGGTGGGATAATGTGGGTTAAGTCTTTAAGAGACAGTTAAAATATTTCTTGTGTGGCATCTTAGTGAACATAGAATTGGAGGTCAGAGAGCTACAGGGATGGGCCTTAGGGGTGGTCTCACTAGTGGCTCAGCAGTGATGCTCAGATGGTCAGTGGGACTCCTGTGTGACATAGAAATGAATGACTCTCATTTAAAGCAGCAAGGGCGACACAACACCCCACTGTTGTGATGGACAGATATACGAGGCATATGGCAGGATTAAGGGACAATTAGTAAAGGATCAAAAAACCAAACACAACAACCCCCCAAAACAAGGAAAGATGTATCCTAGTCTTTGAATAAATGAGGTAAGGAACTAAAGAGGAGCTGAGACACTGAATACAGCAGGGATCCAGATGCAGGAATTGGAGCATAATCAGGTCTAGTGTCTGGTGAATTTGTCAAGAATGATTGGATTCTTGGTCTGAAAGAGTGGTACTAGAGTGATTTTATTTACAATTTAAAAATATTATTTACATGCTGATGATTCCCAAGTCTCTATTCTATGTTCACCACAAGCAACATGTTTAATCTCTAGACCCATGTTACTACTGGGCATCTTCATGTGAATGCTCAATCTGAACTTGATATTATCATGTGTGAAATTAATTTTTGTCTTCAAATTTCATCATCTAATTCCCACTCTTGCATTATCACTTTCTGTTTATACTATTTGTCCCTGTCAGGACATGAACATAGTCAACCTCATGAACATAGTCACCCTGGGTGAGCAGCTCTTAAATTTTGATGTAGAGGGACTTAGGGGTAGAGGAAGATGTGGGTGTTCCTAGTTTGTCTGCAGTCTGTTTTCAAATTTTGCTGCTCTGGTTCCTGGTCCCACAGTCATGACCCACTGTCATTATAGTCTCCAAATCAATACAAACTGCATGTCTGTGACTCCTGGTATCTGGACTTGACCCTCAAACTCTTGCGACTGTTGTGGGTGAGGGCCTTGATCCAGCCTGCTGCTCTGTGTCTTCAGCCTTCTGTTTAATAAGTTCCACAAATTAGTCTTATTTTGGTATATTTGATCATAAAAACTAAGGACAAATTGCTGGGGGAAAAATTGTATTTCACTTTACTGAACCTCAAACTACTAAAAAATAATTTGATAATCTCTTTGAAGAGCACAATATTCAACTCAAGTGGAATCAAAGATGATACAAATAGTGGATCACCTGGCAATTACTTCCTTAGCTTTCATACTGGATGAGAATCACCATTCATGTGTTTCCCAATTCATTAAGTTGAAGGGCAATGCTGATGGCAGGGAGACTCCTTAGCCTGTCACTTTGCCAGAACAAAAAAAAAAAGTTGATCACAAGAAAAAACAGTTCCAAGTGGGCTAAACTTGAGAAGTGGCTCAAGGTTATCTTTTATTTATTCATTTATTCACTAACTACATATCAAACACTCTGTCTTTGGTGACTTTAGTCTCCCTATTTTTCATCTTTTCTCTTACATCTTTATTTTCTCAAGTATTCACTGTTCTCGTGTTTCTTTTTCTCCAACTCATCAAGACTTTCAGGGTTTTTTTCAACCATACTAAGTTTTTAAGCAATTAAGATGTTAGTTTTCTTTGGCAATTAACCTCCTAATACAAAATATCAAGTTAAAGAATGAAGCACATATCAATCATTGTGATTTTAGGACATCTGAGCCTTCCCCATCTCTCTGAAATCACATTACCTAATTGATCTATGCAGTAGGTTGGCCTTAGGCTCTCATGTTCAGGATTAAGGCAAACCAGAAGTAAATTACTATAAAATGGAAGGTTTGAGAGGAGACTAGCAGAGAAATCTCACTGAACAGGTGACTGTGTAAAGTAACAAGGCAGGGGCTTTGCTGTTTGACATAATAGACTGAGACTCAGTTGTGAAACTAGATGGGAAGGTCAACTATGACCTTCAGCAAGCTATAATCCTTAATAACTTATTTACACAATGAGAATAGTAGTACATACCTCTTTGAATTGTTGTGAAGGCTATATAACTATACAACATATTTATAAGACAGTGCTGATATGCCATAATTGCTTAATAAATATCTGTGATGATGATAAGGATGAGAAGGAGGAGGTGGAGAGGAAGTACTTGAACTTGATTGGTCTGTGAGAGAGTTATATTAACATCCTATATAATAAAAAAGTAATATACAAATTGACCATTATGCTCTTTCACAAGATGACTGCCCCCATGTGGTCACAAGATGGCTGGCAGGGAAGGGCAGTTAGAGGCGACCAGGCCAGCAGGGGAGGGTAGTTGGGGGCAACGAGGCCAGCAGGGGAGAACAGTTGGGGGCGACTGGGCTGGCACGGGAGCAGTTAGGCATCAATCAGTCTGGCAAGGAAGTGGTTAGGGGATGATCAGGATGGCAAGCAGAAGTGGTTAGGGACAATCAGGCAGGCAGGCAGGTGAGTGGTTGGGAGCCAGCAGTCCCAGGTGAGGGATGTCTGACTGTGAGATTGGGCCTAAACCGGCAGTTGGATATCCCCTGAGGGGTCCCAGATTGGAGAGGGTGCAGGCTGGGCTGAGGGACACCCTCCCCCCAGTGCATGAATTTCATGCACTGGGCCTCTAGTTACTAAAATAAAGCATGGTTGATTGCCATGTGCATTGTACTGTTTGCCATGTGCATTGTTCCATTCTTGTCCCAGACTCTACCTTGAAACAACAAATGCTTGTAATTTAGTCAATCCTTTGTTTCCTGTGTTGTTTTTATTTTATTCAGCTTTGATGGAGGTTTAGTCAGAAAAACCTTAAATACAGATGAGGTTCCATAACTTTTTTTGAACATAAGGTTTCTGCTATTCTTTCACATAACAAATATTTATTGAAATTTATTATATGTCAGGCATTAAGTCAGGCTGAGAATTCAATGGTTAATTCTGTGCTAATGGAGCTTAAAATTCAATGGAGGTTCATTTGAAAAGATACTAAATATCATTAGTCATTAGGGACATGCAAATTTAATGACAATGACCTATTACTACACAACTACTAAAATGACTAAAATACTTTTTTTAAAACATGCTAAAAGTACATAATGCTGGAGCAGCTAGAACTCTCATATATCATGGGTGAGAATGCAGAATAGTACAGCCATTTTGGAAAATAGTATAGCAATTTGTTTTAAAGGTAAACATACATTTGGTATATAACCCATCAAACCCAATTTTCCCAATGAAATAAAAATTTACATTCACACAACAATCTATATTAAAGATGTATAATATATTTATTAATAATTTCCTTAATGTGGATACTAAAATATATTTAAACTGATAACTGAATAAGCAAGTTGTGGTACTAGTATATCCATATATTGGAATACTGCTGATCAATAGAAAGGAACACATTACAAATACATGCAGTGCTGTGGATGAATCTTTAAGGCATTATATTGCAAGAAAAAAGCCAGAACTCAGCAGGATTACATACTATATGAATTTATTTATGTGACATGTCATATCAGAAAATGAATCCAAGTGATTTCCAGGGACTTGGAGTTGAGAGGAAGGGATGGCTACAAAGAGATAATATAAAATAACTTTTTAGGTAATGGAACTTTTAGAGTTAAAAAGAGTATATTTTTTGTATATAACTTTTAAAAATTGATCTAAAAAAAGAAAGAAATGGTGACAGAGGAGGGGAAGGGACATTCAACAATGTATTGATAGATAGTTAATGAATCAAATATTCTCATCAAGAGAAGATCTAATGATACCCTCCAATCCCTCATTTCTTGGGGATAAAATTTCTATGTGACCCTGCTCATGTCAATGAAATACCAATCAGGCAAACATAAATTTCTAATAATTATGATAGATCAAATCAGTATTTCATAATAAAATGTTTAAATAATTATTTCTTTTAAAAAACATAAACAAGTTATAAATACTCACCAAACAAGACTTTAAAATGCATGATTTTAGCTGGAGTAACAAAGTTGCAAAAAGGAAAGCCCATGTGAAAGGTATGGACTTTAAAGTCTTATTGATGCAGAAAATAAAATTTATTTATAAAAGCAAACTTAATTTGATTGTTAGTAACTTGAGTTTGATTTTTGAAAACGGAAATCTGAATCCAGCCCTGGCCAAGAATCAATTTATCTATAGCTAAAGTTCCTTAACTCAACTTGTCAAAGGTGGTATTCTTTTTTATTTTGAGAGCTCCATCCCTGAAAAGAAGTCAAAATAATTATAGTGGTTACATAGAAAGTTATAAAAATAAAATAAAATAAAATAAATAATAAGGAATTAGATCCATGATGTTAACATTTAAAATAATTAATTGGCTTTGTAACTGTTTTATTGTTATTTCAAGTGTTTGTAGTATTCAAAAGTATCAACCATGTCACATATATAGTAGCAGTTAAAATCAAGATAATTTAATACATTTGTAATTGTTTAAATGCCAAGGAAGGATGAGTTTCAAAATTTTGTTCTTTAGGTGAATGAGTTGATTAAATTGAGCATGAAATAAACATGCATAAAATGCATTAGGAGTGGCAAATATGGGGCAAATTGAGAGAGATCTGTGGGTGGGTTGAAGCAATGGCATTGGCATTGGCGAAGAAGAGTTTGGACATCTGGGAATATAAATAAATGAAACTTATTTTCTTGAGGAGTAAAGAGCCAATAGTTTGAAGATAAAACCACAGTTACTTGAGTATGAAAAGTTTCTGAAATGCTGGAGAACCAAAGACTGACCTTGTTATTTTGCCTAAGGCTCAGGTGGTAGCCAACTACTTTTTGAAGATAGAAAATGATCTCTTTGCCTCTTTTGTTACATTGATTTTTGTTTGTTTTTACAACAGATCTTAAAGTGTCCTGAAAGTGTGAGAATAGGGTGTTGGGTGGGCACTCTCTGAAGAATGCCCCTGTAAATCAGGGTTGTATGAACATAATTGTCATCTACTTCATATCAGACTGTCCAATATGGAGTTTGTTATTTCTTTCTTATAGGTAACAAATGAACCCATTCTCCTATCTTGAAGTTGTAGCTCTTGTTTTCGGACCTTTAGGCCTCCCTCTCTTACACACACACACACACACACACACACACACACACACACACGTTACTTCATTGAGGTCTATAGTATTTAGATATACCATCCTTTTCCAAGACTCATTGCTTTCATCTACTGATCTCTGTTCACTTCACTTATCAAACATTTTTTTCTCTTCTCTAGATCCCATGATTATTCTTAGGAAGTTGAACATCCATATAGAAAAATTGCTTAATACCTTCTATTCCTTGATCTGCTCTCATGTTGTCTCACCTCAGTTTCCCGGGGCCATACCTGAAAATATTCCACTTTTGAAAGATTGTTTTGAAATACCCCATTTATTCATAAGCTTTTAATTTTTTTCCTACCATGTATTTGGCTCCGCCCAATGCCAGTACTCTTTGGCAGCATTAAGATATACAGTCTGCTGTCTCCCATCAGTTTCATTTTATGCGTCCTCCTCCTAATTGCACCACTTCTCTTTTGGTCTCAGTTTCCAAATCTCATCACTATGATTGCTCATGAAAATACCCTCAGGACACCCGCAAGCTTTTCCTCTGTCATTCTCCTGACCGCACTCCAATTCTGGATGAACTCTTCCCTAATACCAATATGTGAGAAGGTTAACTTTGCTGGAAAACTCTCACCACTGAGTGGAATAATTTTAGTTTAAATTTATAACTTACTTTTTCCAACAACTATCTATTCAGCCCCTGTTTTATTTATGCCAGGTAATATTTTAGACCTTGGAGAACCGAAAGAAGTACTAAATATAACATTCTAGCCATCATGGAGCTGCAATGTTAGAGTGTTATTCTTCTCCTTCCATCATATCCAATTTACGCATTGACTCACTGCAGTTGAACTTATTACTCCATCAGAATTGCTCTTATCAGTGATTCCCATGTTGCTAAATCCAGGGGACAGTTCTTTGGCTTCATCCTTGCCATGCACAGAAGAGCGTTTTTCCAGTAAGCCTTCTCCTTGGTTTGCTTCTTTTGGTTTCTGTTGTCACATCTTCCACCTTTTTGTCTACCCCACAGGCCACTCCATCTCAGCCTCCTTTGTGATTTCTACCTCATCTTGTACCAGCCTCTCTATCTATGCATTTCTCAAGAGGTGACCTCATCAATTTCTCTGCATTTAAATGCTATTGTTATAGTGATGACTTCTAAATTTTTGCATTTAGTCTAAACTATTTCCCTGATCTCCAGATTTTCACAACCTACTTAACATTTCTAGGTGGGTTGTTCACATACATCTCAAAGTTGATATACCCGCCTTGGGTATGTGCTTTATCTCTTTCACAGCCACTTCTGTCTTAGAAAATCATACCGTCGTTCACTTATGCCAGCCAGAAAAACATATTAATAATTTCTTTAGTTATGGCTCTGTCTTATCCCCATGTCTATCACTTCTTTCTCTTTATAACCCAACCATCCTAGTTACTTCCACTTCCTCAAACTCACAAAGTCTTTACTGACTCGAGAACTTTGCTTACACTATTTCCTCTATTTGGAGCATTCTTTTTTACCCCACTCAAAATGGCTATAGAATAACCATGCAGATGAACAATTTCAGGCTTATAGTGCTCCACAAGAACTACATAACTCCTTTCTACCTCAAGTATTATAAGTGTACGTATTTGCATTTATTGATTTTGATACCATATGTGGGTGGTTTTGATGGTGGCTGCTGTCTCCTTCTAACACCTGCTTACAGTTACATGTGAATTGAATACAGCCACTTGGACCCCTATTGGGCAAACATCTAGTTAGATCTACTCTATTGAGTGGCGATAAGTTAGGTTTTTAGGATACCCTCACTTAGCACAAGCATAACACAGGCATAAATGGGAGATCCAAAAATGTACAGTTTAGTTTTTAATACCATGAATTAATCTTAAACACAGCTGATGAATAAAAAGGATGACATCTCTAGAACAGTTAAGCTCTTTAAAATGCCCTGGCTGAGGACTCTGTGTCCTGTATTGTGTTCTTTCTTCAGGGAACACCACTGGTTTTTGACAATGTTGCTCTGCAGTAATGCTCAGTACAACAATAAATTTCTTCCAGTGTGTGACTAAAAGCTGCCTGAAAGGCTTTGTAGTCATTCGGCCCATCAGTCTTCATAAACTTCCGCATTGCAATTCCATTTGTTTCTTGGTTATTTTGTACAGTTTCCCTTTAGTGGATGTCTGTCAATTTCTTCACATCTGGATGCAATTAGAGACCACTCTTTGTATGAATCTAATTATCTGTCTCTACATGTGCTCAGCAGAGTCATGATTATTAATAAGAGTTTGAATGTAGCTTTCCATTTTTAAATTGCTTTGTCCTTTTATACAATCCTCAATAACTTGAATTCCAGCCTTAATCCCAACTCTGGCTTTTAGAGAGACATGGAGAAAACTGGGACACCAGAAAGTGGAGTAAATTTGCTCTTATAAGTGGACCAAATCAGGAGCAATCAGACAAGACTAAGTGCTATGTGGTATAATTTCAGGGGTGCAAGGGAGGGCTTGGTTCAAATATGTTCTTTGCCTTGATGGTTTAAAGAGTTCTTGCTGCTCTGGCGCTACTGTCAAAAGGGGAGGTCGGTTTAAGCTCATATGGTGTGGTTTTTTGTTAAATCTTGACAGCCATATTTCTATCCTCCCCCTCCTTTTGTTAAAAAAAAAACACTTTAATTTCTTTTTGGAGAATTTTTCAACCCTTAATTTGTATGTATTCAGGGGCAGGGGATGTGGGGGGCTCCATACTCATGTCCAGGGGTGACACATGTGATGCAAGTCTGGCCATTTACCATTTAATGTATCCTTCATCCTAGGAATTGGTTTAGAAATGAGGATATTTTGTGAGCTATTCTAGTAAAAGCAATTTTTAAGTCATGGGAACAGATACCAGGCAACAACACTGAACTTGAAAAGACATATGCTAAGGTACTGGAGCCACTTTTCTTTTACATGTGAGTCATATCAGAGAATGCAGCCAAGCCAGAGAAACCGAAGCTGTGAGACGGAAAGAGAGAAACCAGGTTCTGTTGCTTTTATTTGAATTCCTGGATTGATCCAAATCTAATGTTCCACTAACATTTATATTTTTACATTATATGAATAAAAAATTTGCCTTGTGCTTAAGAGAGTTTAGTCTAGATTACTGTTGGTTCTGACTGAAATGATTCTTAATCAAAACATTGATTATTTACATTTTTATTTTTAGCTTCTTGTCTGCAAGTAAGACTTGATACTGAAAACTGAAGGGAAAACATGATAGCAATGGATGTTGAGCAAACATGGAAGTAATTCCAGGAAAGAGAAATATAGAGAGAATGGAACCCTGGAAGTTCAGATTTGAAATTCAAAGTCCAAAATTTTGATTCTGTGCTGGGATCTATTAAATCTAATTTCTCTACTAGTGACTTCTGACAAGTGCAACTATGTGGAAATGTGGCAGAAGACACAATAGTGTATGTTATGGGCCAAATGTTGTCCTCACAATTCATATATTGAAGCCCTTATCCTCAGTACCTCAGAATGTGACAGTATTTAGAGATAGGACCTTTAGAAAGCTAATTAAGTTAAACTGTGGCCATTAGGGTAGCCTTAATTCAATCTGATTAGTGTCCTTATAAGAAGAGAAAATGTGAATATACAGAGACTCCAGATATGGGAGGTACAGAGAAAAGACCATGTGAGAATACAGCAAAGAGGTGGCCATTTGCATGCCAAGGAGAGAGACCTCAGAAGACACCAAATCTGCCGACACATTGGTTTTAGAATTCTAGCTTCCAGAACTGTGAGAAAATAAATATCTGTTGTTTAAACCATCCAATCTGTGGTATTTTGTTATGGCAGCCCTAACAAATTAAAACAATATACAGTTTACATTTATTATTTTTCTCAGAAATGGACTTTAATTTCAAGAGTAAATAATATATATTTAGATTTGCCAGTTACGTAAAAATGTGTGTCTATTATGTGAAAGACTGTGGTGTATTTGTGGGAGACTGGGGATCCCACAATATAAGACAAAATTCTGGAATACATAATATTTATAGTCAATTTAGGTACTTGGGCCATTTGCATATAAAACAAACAAAAGATCTAAATCAAGAAATGATAAATGAGTAATGCAAACTTGAGTATTCTGAGGGTGCCCAGAAAAGGGGAGTCACTTTAAACTGGAATGGTTGGAAGTTTTTTTTCCAGAGAGATGCCATGTGAGTTGGGTCTCAAAATTAGAAGAGATTTTAGTTAAGAGCAAAGGGAAGGCATTCTGGGTGAGGCAAATTTTACCACTAAAATAAGAAAATACAAAAGACGTTAGGGGAATAAGAATAAACCATTTAGTTTAGGAAAGAGGATTCCTATGGGGAGTTGTAATAAAATAAGCCCAGTAAAATAGTGTAGAGGTAGATTATGGAGAATTTGACTGTCAGATACATTAACTTGGATTTTTTTTTTTCTTAAAGGCAAAAAATGAGGAACCGTTAATGGTTTTTCAGCAGGGAAGTGATGTGAGAAGCACCTGCTTGGGGAGAAGTTCCCTTTTGGCAACCCAGAGGAGTGTGTTGGAAGGAATTCAAGGTGAGACACTGGAGTCAGGATAGACAGGTTGACCACTATCTTCCAAGGTGGAGACTGGGGTTGATGAAAGTTCCCCTCACCTCTCACCTGGAAATATGCACTTAAGTGTAATTTTTAGTTTGATTTGCCTCAAGCAATGTTAACATCATATTAACTATTTCTAAACATATTCTAAATTCTCTTTTAAATGTTAAGTAAGTCCTTGTTCAGCTAACTTGTACATGAGAATTGGAAAATCCTAATAATAATATACATTCTTGAAATAAGATCTTTATATTCTTCAGTTACTAATTCCCCCTGGTGCTGTTGCATAAAATGCATGAAATCTCCTCATTATTGCTTAAATGCCCTTGCCGTTATGAAACTATTTATATCATTGTGGGAATTTCCCTTCAAACACCTGTTCCTTTTTTTTTTTAATCTGAAAACTCTCTCTAGGTCAAGGTTATCTCTCTCTTTCTCTCTGTGTGTGTGGTAACAAGTATTCAGCCCATTGAATCAGTTTTCTTATAGAGTCCACTGAGGAATGTACTGATCTGCTTTCTCTTTCCAGATGTGGTTTAATTGTTTAACATAAAGACATATGCTGAGATTTAGGAAGAACTCCCTCCAGAACTCAGTATTATCATTATGTGCCAATTTAAAACCATCAATGATCAACCAGAGATCTTTTCTGCCCTTCAATTAAAACATACTAGATGGGCAGGATATGGTAAACCAGATGCAATAATTAAGAGAATGGTTTAACTGTTCATATTGCACATTGCTGGTTGCTACAGCATGACCGTTAAACAAAAAGTAAAGCCAAGAAGGGTTGTATGGCCTCATAAGAATTCCATTTGGCTTGGAAATACAGTACCATTTTACATTAATGTTAAACACGCCAAGAGATAATCACACAGTCATGAGTCAACTGTGTCAAATAATTAAATATAGGAAATAGATCAATGAAAAAAAGTCCCTCTCCTTAACTTTGACCCTTTCCAAATTAAAGAAAACATATTCACAACCTGTATAAAAGAATTATCTTTGGAAGCCTAAGCCCTTGGGAACTGCGGGTGGTAGTCGGGAAGAGATTTTAATATCACGTTCCACAAACACAGGAACGCATTCCCCCACTAGGTTCAAGATTTTGCAACAAGAGTGTTTATCTAGGAAGAGTAACTATTTGGCAAATCCATTAAATTATTTCAAAGGGTTGCATAGGATAAGTTTCATGGTGACATAAGTTATGACTTTCATTTTAGGTGATTATGGGAAGGTATTCCATGAAAATCAAATAGAAAGATTTTGGATTATATGGCATATAACAGTATAAATTATCCAGCTAATTATTTCTGCTGAAGACAATCATATTGGAAAATATTCCATTTGAGTGTTTATACTGTAAATATTTATTATTCCATTTTGAAAATTTCCTTCTCTCCTTTTATTTTTTCGCCATGTCGTTCTCCCTCTGCAGAATAAAGACATCTTTCTGCTATCTTGTTTGTTAGTGGCAAACTACTCTGTTTTGGAATGGGTGGGCAGAAGTTTAAACACTTTTGTGATCTTTTTCTTATGAGGGACATTGGTGTCTAACTTCTCTTTGATAGCAGGTAGTTAAGCCCATTAAAGTCTCCTTTTCTTTGGGGTTTTTAAAGATCCCTGATATGAGAGTAGCTCCGAATTCCCTGGTCTCCAATTAAGTTGTTGAGAGAGAAGGTAACCAGGGTTCTCCTAAGAGCCTGATGTTCAGGGCAAGAACTAGCGGTTAACTTAATGAACCACTCAAAGGAATTTATAAAAAGGTGACAGGCATGGGGGATCCAGAGAAGCAACTGAAAAGAGAATTACTCAGTTACATGAAAATCAAGAAAGTGAATTAAAACAAATCTACTGAACTTCTAAGAAGTGATCATTTCATTTTAATTGAATCTGACCTTAGTTTTTAAGAATTTTATAATAAAGAATTATGTGCTCAGCTCCTGTTGGCTTTCAACCAGGGAATTAAATCCTACACCTTAAGGGTTAGAAAAGTCCTTTTAATCTCAATTGTGTGTGATTCATACTTTAATACTTGTAAACTTATATTTTTATCTTTTATAGAAGAAACAGTTTAATCTAGATCAATAACTCAACCATGTTAATGAACCCCTGGGAGGAGAGCCCAGAATTATGCAAGATGAAGGAACACTCTTTTTTTTTTTTTAAATATATTTTATTGATTTTTTACAGAGAGGAAGGGAGAGAGATAGTTAGAAACATCGATGAGAGAGAGACATCGACCAGCTGCCTCCTGCACATCTCCCACTGGGGATGTGCCCGCAACCCAGGTACATGCCCTTGACCGGAATCGAACCTGGGATCTTTCAGTCCGCAGGCCGACGCTCTATCCACTGAGCCAAACCGGTTTTGGCGAAGGAACACTCTTATCAGGACTTTCCAAGTTAGGGTAATGGGTAGTATAATCCAGTGATGAGTTACACTTAAACTACAGTCACATTTTTATAATATAAATACATACAGGCCAACTGCATTATGTTCTCAGAGTGTGCATTTTCCCAATGCCTTGTGATAACTTCTGGCAGAGGTTATAAATTTATAGCAGGACACCATCGCTGGGCTCAAATGTGACTAAGTACCATCATGAAAAGGCCTTCTTGTTAGAGAATGAAATAGAAAATGATTGTGGTTTACTTCTTTTCTTTTGTTCAGTTTATCATCCTTTGTAGTGGACATATGGTTGTTCACTCATCCTTCCATAATGTTCTGCTAGTCTGTATGGCCAGAATGGGACTGGCACCCCCAGGCCTGTGTCTCCAGGGTGGGCATGTGCCCAAGTTAGGACAATCAGAATCTTCCTATTCTCTGAGCTCTCGGTAAAAAAATGTTCACTGTTTTTTAGTGAACTTAAGCTATAAGAGTGCTGTGCCCATCCTGCTGCTAAGAGAGCCATTTGGGGAAGGGGTTCACACAGAATGAAACAAACAAAAGAAGAATAAAATACAAGAGCCTGATGACAGGAAACTCTTGGAATCATGTTTGAATCTAGTTACATCTTTTGAACTTTCTAGTATTTTGAGCCTATTATTATTATTATTATTATTATTATTATTTGGGTTAGGTTTCTGTCATATGCATCCTAAAGGAGCATAATAAAATCTATACTAATAAAAGAGGAATATGCTAATTAGACTGGGAGACCTTCTGGAGACCTTCCGGACGTCCTTCTGGACAAAGCCAGGAGCTTGGCTGGCCTGCAAATCACTCCCAAATGACCCTCACCCTGATGGGGGCGTGGCCAGCCTGCAAACAGCCATCAGCACCTTGCCCAGGCTGGCCCCACCCCCTAAAGGGACTCCTGCCCTGATCTGGGACCCCCTTCAGGGCAGACCAGCCAGTCCCCAACTGTGCACCAGGCCTCTATTTATACTAATAATCTATACCAGTGGTTGGCAAACTGCGGCTCACGAGCCACATGCGGCTCTTTGGCCCCTTGAGTGTGGCTCTTCCACAAAATACCACGTGCGAGCGTGCAGTGCGATTGAAACTTTGTGGCCCATGCCCAGAAGTCGGTTTTCGGCCTAGGCAAGTCTACTTTGAAGAAGTGGTGTTAGAAGAAGTGGGGGGTGTCAGTTGGTCAGGCGACGGGAGACACAGCGAAGGCAGGCAGCAGAATATGCAGCCTGGGGGAGGCACATGTGATTCATGCACTAGTTGAGTGAGCCAGTCAGTCAGCAGTCTCACATGCAGTGGTTAGTGCTAGTCGTGTCCGCAAATCGCGCATGGGTAGCAAAAGTACCTACTCGAAGCATAAAGTTACCTGTATTTTTCCAACCAGCTGCAAATCCTACAGGTATTTTTGTCATCAATTTAAGAATTGTAATTATTTTGTGATGGTGGCTTTATTATATAAAATCAAACATTTTTTTTAGGTATGTCGAGATGGTTTGGACATATAGAGAGGATGAACGAAAGGAGATAGACGGAACAAGTATATAAGACGAGTGTGGATGGGAGAGTTGGAAGGGGTCAACCGAGAATGTACCTCAATCAGAATGAGGACATTTTTAGCAAAGGCCAGCTTAGGAGTACCCTAATTAAGTTAATAACAATGTACCTACCTATATAGTTTAAGTTTTAAAAAGTTGGCTCTTAAAAGAAATTTCAATCATACTGTTGATATTTGGCTCTGTTGACTAATGAGTTTGCCGACCACTGATCTTTACTAATAAAAGGGTAATATGCTAATTAGACTGGGAGACCTTCTGGATGTCCTTCGGACAAAGCCATGGTGGTGGGGCTGAGGTAGGGGTGGATAGGGGCAATCAGGCCAGGAGGGCAGGGCAGTTGGGAGTGATCAGGCTGGCGGGGGTGCAGTTGGGGGCGAGCAGGCTCGTGGGGGGCAGTTGGTGGTGATCAAGTTGGCAGGCAGAGGCAGTTAGGGGTGATTAGGCAGGCAGGCAGAGAGGTTAGGGGCGATCAGGCAGTCAGGCAGATAAGCAGTTAGGAGCCAGCGGTCCCGGATTGCAAGAAGGATGTCTGGCTGCCAGTTTAGGCCTGATCCCACAGCGGGTCTCAGATTGGAAAGGGTGCAGGCTGGGCTGAGGGAAACCCTCCCCCCTGCATGAATTTCATGCACCAGGCCACTAGTTTTTAAATAAGAAACATTAATAGTATGTGAGACAGGGTTATCTGTTTCTAGCTTTCAAGGATAAATATGGCTTCAGAAGATTTCTAAGGCTCCCAGTGAGTACTAGATGCTGATAGGTAGACAGATTTGAATTGTGGATCATTCCGAAATATGTATCTTTGATAGCTTCATGGGAACCCTCCCAGTGATTTTGGTTAAGTATAACTGGAATAGAACCAGCTCAGGAAGTTATATTTATAATGAACTCCTCACACTACACAATGGTATTGATACCTGATAGACTGGGAAAAATAATTATGTCATACTATTATATTTACTATAAAGAAGGGAGAGAGTGACCAATTCAAAGGACCTTCAAAATATAGATAGGGTGATGGTGATTAATGCCCATGGTAAAGGGTTTTCTGAATTATCGACTCATTATTTAACTAGAATGATAGCATGTAGAGTTTATAAGTTTAGGATCTTTTGGTCCTAACTTCTATGTGATGCATTGATTTATTTTTTTATAGCCCTGTTAAGATGTCATTTAGCTTTCATCTGAATATCTACTTCTATTAATGTTGATTATCTTCAAATATATCTAATTTCATTTTCTGAAGATTTTATTAGAAAGTTTTCTTTCATTCTGAACAGATTTTTATTGCTGTTTAACTTTAACCTACTATACTAACCTAAAGATTTATAGAGCAAGTCATCACTCCCCTTCATATGATAGATGTTTATGTATTTGAGGACATCTAGCAGAACTTGACAGCCTTCTCTCCTTTTATGTACTGTTTGTTAGTTCTTTCAACCAAACCACTTATGCCATAACTTCACAAAATGTTTCTATCATGGTTTCTGTTTTCTGAATTGCTTCAATTTATTAATCCTTCTCAAGAAGTATGCTTTGAATCACATACTACACTTGAGATGCAATCTGAAAGCACAGGAAGAAATACCATTATTTTCCCTGGTTCTGGATATTAGACTTCAATTTATATAATTTAAGACAACTTGTTTGGGCAGCCTTATAACAGAGTAAATTTGTTTTGAATTTGTACTTGACAATATCCAATTGCAGAAGCATTGTGTGATTATTCGCTGTGATCGTCCCTTTAAGAAGTTTTTTGATACCAATAGCTTGTAATTATGACCCTATAATATACAACTCCTTATATAATTATGACTCTTAAATATGACTCCTTAATTACGACTCCTTAATTATGACACTATAATGTACGACTTGCTAGAAACCATCTAAAGTCTTGCAAGTCATTGGTCACAAAAAGAGTGACCATATAATTGATCATATAATTGCAACTCTTTTGAGAATATAAGGGGGTGCTAGTATTAGTAATTAGACCAGTGTAAATAGAAACTAACCCAGCCAAACTGGGATTATGTATGGTTCCCTTAACTGTGGAAGGATTTGAACTAATATTTATACAAGCTTCAGTCTAAATAAGAATAAAATCAAACTCATCAGTTTGAAAACATTTGTTAACCACTGAGTCACTTAACTGTGGTTTATTGATTTAGGAGAACCATCTTATTTTTTTTCTCTATTTTGACCTTTTTACTCTGTGGATTTAAAGGATGCCTTCTTTGACCCAGAATTTCAGGTTGACTCACCTCATTTTCTTCGGAGAAATAGATGCGCCAAGCCAGCATCTCCAGTTTCAGATGCCCATCTTTCCCCCCTCAGTTATCTCATGGGGTATGTTTCCACCCCTGTGAAATGTACAGTCAGTTGAGGGCACTGGACAAACATTTAAGTAGCAACCATCAGTTGAATGCTGTGTGTCTGGGCTCCACCCATAGTCTCCAAGGATTTGAAGAATTCTAAATCCCTCTAAAATTCCCTTTGGGTGTAACAAGGAAGAGCGTGCAGGCTGGGAGCCAACTTGTCCTCACCTCAACTTAGTGCTCATGGTCCACTTGGGAACAGGCAGTTTTAAAACAAAACAAACAAAAAATGCAATCCAACCGTTTCTTCAAATAAACTTTGTAAAGTACCAGAGTTGAAAAAAAAATCTTTTGTGCTGGTTTTGTTTTTGTACTCTTCCTTTCTGGATGTTGCATATGGGCTGTTTCCTGCCTTCTAGTCAGAGCCAGGCTCCAGGCTTGCATAAAATTGCGGAGGTTAAAAAGAGACATGCTTTTGGGTGGAGCTGGGGGTTTGGGGAGGGGAAGTGGAGAATAGAGACGGCTTTGAAGTCTGAGACTCCTGTCTTCCCAATTCTGCTTGGTATTTTGCAGCAGTGCCTTACTAATTGTAAATATCTTCTGAAAACTTGTTTAGAAGAAGTAAGCTAGGTTTGCAGGGTCATTTTTAAATTAAAATTTATAAAAACATTACAGAAAAATGTAATTTATTCCACACCATGAAAAGAAATATACTGTTTCTGTTTCTCTTCTTTGGCTCTCAAAGATATCAAGGAAAGCACATGATCTCCATAATCTTCCCAAATCCAATTTCTGAGACTATGGAGATGCATATCGAAAAAGACTTATACTTGAACACTAATGCTTTTACTTTAAAGACCATAAACTTCCTATTGAAGAAACTAAGTAGCAGGAAGATGATTTCAAATTATTTACTTGCTGTTTGATTTATTTTAAGTGCACCCAATGCTTAAGGGCTTCTAAGCTCATGTACCAAGTATAAATGGCACAGTAAAACTCACGCCAGAAGACTGTCCACACCGCATGGAGCAAGGCCCAAGAGATTTAATCTTATCTACATTTCCCAAAAAGTGAACACACTGGAACTAAATCTGGATTTTCGGGAAGCCGCCAAAAAAATAAATAAAAAGGAGATGCAAAAATCATAGCAACGCACTCAGCATGCTAACACTGTCTCTGGCTCAATTCCAGGTCACGTTTTCCTGGATGCCAAGTTGGCAGAAGGGCTCCTACTGTATCTGCTACATCATCCACATATGCATCTTTTGATATGATCAAGGCCAGATTGCTTCCTCCCCCCAGTTCAAAGAGAGTGATACCATTATTCCATCATAAGCAAAGCTACCTCTACAACATGTATTTTCTTCAAACTGAATGGATTTTTTTCTGATTCTGAACATAGACTGTCTTTGATGGTCAGGAAATAGGCAAGAAATGTTCCCTGTCTCAGCTGAGGAAGCAACTGTCTCAATTGCCTCAAGTTCAAAACATTAATGGAATGAGGTAAGCAGAGCCTTACTATACTCATCATTGCCACTCCCCATAGTCCACACCTTCCCAGCTCTATAAATATGTAAAGGGAATCTGTGTAAACTTGAAAAATGCCTGGATGCTATTGGATCGATTCTATGATTTCTGTCATGACTCAACTAGGTTTTAAGCAATCCACGTCTCATGGATAGTAATTAATAAGTGTTACCAAGCAGAACACTTGAGCCCTTGGAGTGATGAGTATATACTTAGAAAAGTTTAAAATATATTTTAGTTTCTTGATTTTGGCACTTTCTCCATTTTTTTTTTATTACTACCCACTAATCTTAGAGTAATATAGTCAATTGGTATACAAAATTCTTATTCCAGAATATGGAAAACTGCATAATTACAAAAAAATAACTATACATTTTCATTCTATTTGCTTAAATAAACTTTCAAGGTGTTCATCTACTCATTTATTATATTAATTCCGAAGAAAAGAGTGTGGGATTTAGTATACAATACAAGTACTTGCAAATAAAAAATAAGGAAAATAATTTCATCTATTGTTTGGAGTTATTGTGATTATCAGCTAGATTAGTGATATGAAAGTGTTCTATAAACATTAAGCATTACATTGTTAACATTTATTATTTCTTTCATTCATCAAACTCCTATTTGATATTATATAATACCTCAGGTATGGTGTTCAATGCTGTGTACAAAAGTATGAGCCAGACACAGTTTTGCTGTGAAGAAGCTTACATCCTGTTGAAGGAGATGCATTCCAGCATCATGATTGTCATCTTGTTATTTATTGCATATCCACTATGTATCAGGTTCTTGTTCTTGGCCCAAAGGAAAAAAAAATGATGAGGACACCAGGGTCCCTGACCTCCTTGGACTTAGAAAGACAGTAAGTAAGGAAATACCTTTCAGATAGTGAAGAAAATGAAGCAGGATTAGGGTATATAAAGTAATTGGTGAATATTTTTGGTAGGGTGGTTAGAGGAAAACTCTCCAAAGAGGTTATGCATGAGTTGGGATGTGAATGATTTTGAAGAAACCATGCAAAGACCTGAGATCAGTAAAATGACCTCTCAGGCAGTAGCAAAACTGTGTGGTGAATTGGAAGGTAAGTGAAGAAAGGAGAGGTCAATCTTAAGTGGTACTGACAGGCTGATTAAAATTAAGAGTGAGAACTGAGCTCTATGTGGGCAAAATGAAGGTCATCGGTGGCCTTGTAAGAGTGGTTTGGGCAATTTTTGGGGAGAAAAAAGCACTTGATTGGAGTAAGATAAAGAAAAGTTGGGTGGGTAGTAAAGAGGTGGAGCCACTGAATATAGACAGAATTTTAAAAACTTTGTTTGAAAAATGGGAAGGTGGAAACAGTGTAGTACTTACTAAGGGACATAGAGCCAATCTAGAGTTTTTAAAGATTGCAGGTCAGTGGTTCTCAAAGTTTTTTTTTGTTTTAGAATGCCTTTATATATAGTTATTGATATTTACTATATTAGGAATTAAAATGTAGAAATATTTAACATATAAATTGATTAAAGTAACATTAATAGTTATTGCATGCTAATCTAAATAACATATTTTAAAAGAGAATAACTATATTTTCCAAAGGAAAAAAAATACTGAGCCAAGTTTTTACATAATTTTACAAATTCCTTTAATGTTTGGCTTAATAGAAAAAAGATGGATTCTCATATCTGCTTCTGCATGCAATCGATATGTTGTTTTAGTTAAATATATGAAAAAGATCAGGCCTCACACAGATATGCATTTTAATAAGCTTTTCTGATCATTGCGAGTATATCATGTAGCTTATCCTTAGATACTGAGAGTGAGGAATTCCAATAATTTTCTTGTATCTCTATAAAATAATTTTGACCTATGGACACACTGAAAGCGTTGTGGGTCCCTCAGTGGTTGATGGACCTCACTTAGAGAATCACTTACCTTATTTTATAACCAACAACATCTGAGTTTAGTTTTGCATGAAATATTAGGGTAACAAAGAGTGAAATAACCATAGCAGCAGAGAGCTTATGGAAAGCTGAAATTCCTTTTCTTCCAAAAGAGCAATAGCTACATTATTTTTTTTAAGTCTTATAAAGTATACTAGCTATGAGGTTTGCTGTCTGGCAATCCTCCCAACTTGACAAATAGAGATTAGAGATTATATATATTCTCCAGTTGTGTGTGTGTGTGTGTGTGTGTGTGTGTGTGTGTGTGTATATATATATAGTATACAACTTGATGTTTTGATGTACCTATTAACATATTTATTACCTCACAACGTTACCATCTTTTTCTTTTTGTGGTAAGAGCACTTAAGTTCCATCCTCTTAGGAAATTTCAAGTATACAATACAGTATTGTTAATTATAGTCACTGCAGGTGGTGACTGTTCTGAAAAGAGTATTTCCGATGACTAGCGCTTTCCTATGATTAGTAATGGATTTTAGAAATTGTTATTTGTCCTTTTCTTTCAGCGATGAATTATTTTGGGGGTGATAGATGGATATGTGCTGAAATGCATTAATTTTAATGTGTTTCTTTATTTTTCATGTCATAAAATTAGAGATGGAAGAGACCTCATGAGTTGTGCAGTCTATCACTGTGGCATAATATCATGGTTCTTTCCAGAAAGGCTTTGTCTGGCTCAGTTTTAAATGAGAAAGGCAATTATATTCCCATTAGTTCCCATGGGAGACTGTTCTACTTACTGATAGATCTCCATTTTGAAATGTTGCCCAACATCGAGCCCATGTTGGCTGAATACTATTAATCCTTGACTGGATAAGTGCCGTGTGGCAACCTCTACCCACGTTCCTCCTATGGTAGATGTTCTACTAGCATGCAAGCAATCTGTGCTCTATGAACTGTGCAACCCAATGGATTATAAGCGCATTCTGCACACTGGCTTGTAAATTCTCTCCTGTTGAATCATCTGATAAAGAATTTATTACATAATTTAAAATTTCTGCAAGGACATTCACTAAAAAGGCATTAAGATTTATCATATGTAGAAGATAGGTGAAAGGGTGACCTTGCTTGGTAAGAAAAATGTTATGCACCAAAAAGAATGAAGTGTTACTGAGATATTCAACACGTTAGTCCAACAACAGTCACAAGTTTTTTTTTTAGAGTCACCCTAGGAAAATGACTGCCTCTGAATACGTAAATAAGTATCTCACGTATTTGTAGTAATGATGATGACATTATTTTATAAACTTTTAAAAGATAGAGAACACATTTTTTATTTTTATATCAGAGAGTCAAGATGTAAATCTCCAGCTGCATGCTTCTAAAACGGGTAAGTTTTGTATGCCTTGAGGATATTCATATGGCTTATTTAAACCTTTTTTTTCTGGACGCATTAGTTTGAATTCCCAGTTTCTTCATGCTTAGCCAATTGGATGATGGTCTGGGAGACACACTACCCCCTTTCTGTGCATTTAAACATTTATTTCTATTTACTCATAAATCTAGATTATTTTGTCTCCACTTTGAAAGCAATTTCAACAAATCTCTTGATGTAGTCCAGTAAACATTCTCATGTAAAATGATCTCCAAGTTATTTCTTAAGAGGCAGGTTTCCCCCTCTTCTGACATAATTTCATGATTTGTTCAAGTTAAGAAGAGGAAAAAGAAACAAACAAGAAATGAAAGTATGTTTATTTTATTGTTCCAATGCTAAGGACTGGGGCAGAATGTGGTTGTTTTTTATTAATATAGAAGACCCTCATGGCTTTAGTTGGTTTTGTTGTTTTTGTTGTTGTTTGCCTTTAAAGGAGAATGTTTGGGTGAGTCAGTGAAGCAATAATGAAAAACAAGAGTTTGGAAGTTCCCTCTGTCCTCTCCCAGACATCATGAGCCAAAGCAAGTGCTCCATATGGTGTTTTGAAAATAAATCCAACTCCTCTCTGTTAAAAGTGTGTGTGCGCGCACACACACCACATACCACACACACACACACACAAACACACACACCCTAAGGCTCATTAGCTATAAAAGAGAATCTTTTACCTTGACTGGTTTGGCTCAGTGGATAGAGCATCGGCCTGCGGTTTGAAGGGTTCTGGGTTTGATTCCAGTCAAGGGCATGTACTTTGGTTGCAGGCACATCCCCAGTAGTGGGTGCGCAGGAGGCAGCTGATCGATGTTTCCGACTCTCTATCCCTCTCCCTTCCTCTCTGTAAAAATCAATAAAATATATTTAAAAAGAAAAAAGAGAGAATCTTTTTTATTCAATCTGGAAAAGCAAATAGCCCATTGTTCTTTTAGAAATAGTGTTTTCTCATCTTTAGAATTTGTTTCACAAAGGCAAAGCCAAAGCCAATACTCAGTAACTCCGTTATATATCCACAAACTTTTAGGTTATTTACCTGAAATTAATTTAAAAAATAGAAACTGCTCTTTTCAAGGTCACCTAAAACCTCCATGTAGGTGAACTCTCTTGTGAGTCTCACCTTTCTTTATCTGACCTATTGGCAGCATGAGCATTAGCATCAGCTTGTTCTCTCCTCTTGGATCAACTTTCTCCTTTTAGCTTCCATTTCCCCCCAAACGTTTGTTTTTTTCTCCTATTTCTCTAATTTTTTCCTCCTCAATCTCTTTTGTTAATTCCTCCTTTCCTTCCCAATATTTAAAGTCTGGAATGCTGGAGGATCCAGTCCCCAGAATGCTTCTCT
>NW_006300036.1:3241317-3244993 GCF_000327345.1 Myotis davidii | reverse complement strand
GGCACATCCCCAGTAGGAGATGTGCAGGAGGCAGCTGATCGATGTCTCTCTCTCATCGATATTTCTAACTCTCTATCTCTCTCCCTTCCTCTCTGTAAAAAATCAATAAAATATATTTAAAAAAAAACAATGCCCTTCAAATACTTAGTACAGACTCAGAATATTGAATGGCATGTAACAAAGAGCAAAACAGAATGTCCAATGACATAACTGTTCCTCCTCTTCTGTTCTTATGCCATGTCACTTCACTTAACCTCAAGAGATATGTTTCATGGCTGTAACAGATTCCTATGCTGCATCTCAGCCTTTGGGCACTGGTAGTGGGATGAGCGTGAAAGGAAATGGTAAATATGAGAGACTGAGATAACTTTAGGCAACAGGAAAATGTAATGGTTAATGAGCAAGCATCCTGTGCTTTTGCTCTCAGGACATAGTCTAAACATGATCATCAAACTCATTAGTCAACAGAGTCAAATAACAACAGTACAATGATTGAAATTTCTCGAGAGCCAAATTTTTTAAACTTAAACTATATAGGTAGGTACATTGTTATTAACTTAATTAGGGTACTCCTAAGGCTTAGGAAGAGCCACACTCAAGGGGCCAAAGAGCCGCATATGGCTCTCGAGCCGCAGTTTGCCAACCACGGGTAAGACATGCTAACTGCTGCCTAAAGGCCACTTATGTTAACCTTTTTTCAAGCTCTCTTACATAGCCTTGATAGTTTAAACACTAGCTCTTAAAAAGATAATCTGTTAAACATAATTATTTTTAAGCATAATCAAATAGTATTAAGTTTATACCAACAAATTTGATTTATAAGCATCTTTTCAAACAGGGATTTCTGAGCCTTTTATTGTCCTGGTGGAAAAAAGACAGGAGGCAGATGGCTGAGAACACACAAACCAATGTAGGGTGTTCAGGGCACACAAACTCGAAAGAGAAACAGACTATTTGTTAACATCCTGTAAGAGTGCTGGGAAATGATTGTGATTGTTTTCTGTAAATACAGAAGACCTCTTTCTCCCATTTATCTCCCTAAAATAATTTTGTACAAACCATTTTCTTCTTCAATCTGGCATACACTAAGCTTACTCTGGGAGTAATTCAACAGAGATTTTTTAAAAAATAGTTGCTGGGTTGATGTGCCTGAAAATTTGTGTAATGCCAGTGATGGCAACAACTTTTGTAGAAGGATTTCAGATGACAGAGGGACAATGAAAACTGCCTTTATGGGGCATGCACACTGTGCCAAGCTTGAGACTAGAAGATTTGAAAATATTATAGAATTCTGTCCCTGTTTGGTAGATGTTCATACCGGCTAGCAATAATAAGTTTCTCCTAGTCCTCTCCTCCATTTTCAGCAGTGACTTCAGATCTTTTCTGCACTGCTCAGAATTCTGACCTTGTCATTTCCCCTACTCTTAAGAAATAACTGTGCCTTTTAAGAAAACAGAAATAATAAAAGGAAATTGTCTCAGTTCCCTTACACCGAACTAATTTGGACACACCGAACTGTCCTTTTCCTTATTCTATTTATATTGACAGAAATGCTCTCCTATCTTTACTGATTCTAAAACATCAGTATTAAAACATGCTTGGGGGACTTTCCACTTTAAAACAACAAATGAATAAGTAAATAATCAAAAACTCCTATTTCTCATCTGTATCGTTTTACTTCCCTTGAAAGCCAAACTTTTCTACTCATTGTCTTTAATTCTTCACCCCTCTTCTGTGGTCACAATGCTGCCTTCCTCAAGGTCTCACTCTTTGACCTCTCAATTGCTAAGTCCAGTGGATTCTTTCCTGTCCTTATCTCCCTGTCCTCTCAGTGTTATTTGGCTCCTTACTTCTTTTTAAAAAATTTAAATATTTAAATAATATTTAAATAATAATGTTTCTTAGATTCCACACATAAGTGAGATCATGTGATATTTGTATTTCTCTGAGGGGCTTATTTCACTTAGCATTATATATATTAACTTTATACATATTAACTAGAGGCTCAGTGCATGAAATCATGTGGGTAGGGTCCCTAGATCTAGCCTGCAATCAGGGTCATCTTCTGCCCGTTTGCCAGTCCCCATGCTGATCACCCTCCGCTGCCAGGGCAGGTAGGTTGCAGGCTCGCCCCATAGCTTCCATCAGCGCTGTAAGCCCCAGCAGCAGCGGCAGCAGCAGTGGCAGTGGTGGTGGTGTTGTCCACGTGAGCACCCTGAGGGGGCAGCACATTCCATCAGGGGCCAGCCCATCGCATGCGCATGGAGGTGAAGTCGCCAGCACCCACTTTCCCGCCAGCCTGAGCCCCAAGTAGCCATGCACACACATGGAGGTGAAGTCACCAGCGCTTGATTTCCCACTGGCCTGAGTCCCAGAGCAGCCGGGGATGAGCTGGGGATCCCAACAGCCTGACAGCCAGCCTGGTTCCCCTGTTCACCATCACTGATCCATCAGAGCCGGTGGGCCAGAGGCAGGGACCAGGAGGTCAGCCGTTCAGCCTGCTCGCCAGTCCCCAGTCCTGCCCCGCCACTGCTCGCAGCTTGTCGCCTCTCCCACTATGCTCGCAGGCATCACAGTGGGGTGAGGGGAGGGACCTAGAGGTAGTCAATGCATCTCATGGCGATTGGTTGAGTGGTCATTCCAGTCATTCTGCTTATGGTCCCTGGCCTTTTATTATACAGGATGTTGACAGTATTACAGATTTCCCCTATTTCCCCTCACGTTGCCCACTCCCCTCCCAACCCCTACCCCCCACACCACACTACTTAGCACACTATTGTCTGTGTCCATGGGCTATGCATATAAGTATATAAGTTTTTTGGTTTATCTCTTCCTATTCCCCACCCCACCTCTGAGATATATTAGTCTGTTCATGCCTCCATGTCTCTGGGCTCACTTTGTTGGTCAATTTATCTTGTTTATTAGATTCCACACATAATTGAGATCATGTGATACTTGTCTTTCTCTGACTGGCTTATTTCACTAAGCATGAAGAGTTTTCTTGTGTTGACTTCTGTAACTATATGTTCTCCTGATTTTCCTATGGATAGCCCTTCTTATTCTCTTAGTGGAACTCTTTTTCTCTGCCCAGTTTGATGTTGTATTAATATTTCTTAGGGTTCTGGCCTACAGCTTCTCTTTTTACTCTATGTATTCCCTGGTAGTGTCACTTCAGCAATTGAATTTATAATATTGTTTTTAACCTTTTGCCTTTTGTTACACTACAAACTTATGTTCAAGGAGCTTGACTCTTCTATACATTTTGTAAGTGTTTTTGGATGCTTTTTTTGTAATATGTGGGATTAACATTCCTTTCTGATTATGAGAACAAAAGCAGCATTTTTTTTTTAGAGGAGCTCTGGTTTGGAGGACTCTCCTCAATTTAAATCATTTTTCTTTAGTCTTATTTCAGCTTCAGGATTCACATCTCCTTTTTCCTTAGGGCAGGATTAGCATCAATAATTTAGCACTTTATCTCTCTCTTGCACTCTGTGTCGAAAACTACAGCAACAAGTAGGTTTCTAGCCACAGATCTATCATGTAACATAGCAGACAACTTGTATTGATGAATTTTTAGAAGCATGAAATGAGTTTCTCTTTAAGGAAGATGTACTCAGATGTTCAGCACAATAGACACGGGGATCCTGTTTGGTCAGAGGAGGTGGGATGGTAGAAG
>NW_006300036.1:3238409-3239617 GCF_000327345.1 Myotis davidii | reverse complement strand
TTTCACTACAAGTCCAACTAAGTTAATCTTGTAAATGACACCATCTATGGCTGTGAATCCTGCTTCTTAAGGACTGCAGGAGGTGGATGTCCAGGGGAAATGAGGAGAAATAAGTTTATTTACTTACTGCAAAGATTGGAAAATACTCTTTTTTTTTTAAATGATCTAAGTGAATGTGTGTCATGATTCCTGGCTACATGAACATTAAATTCCTTTATAAGTATGCTTTCTATGTAATCATGTTGGGGTATAGCTCAAAATATTTGGATTCATACATCATGTACAAAGAAGAACTTTCCATGTTTAAAAAAATTATCTAATTATATATGATGCCTGTCTCAGATAGGGGGCACGCACAGTGGTGAAAAGAAGTTATTGCTTGCTTTCTCAAGATTTATTATACCCATTGGTCTATTTTGTCATGAAACTTCATTGTGCCCAATTCATTAGGGTAAAGAAAAATGTCACATATTTCAGAACATGTATGCCAGCCAGTAAAAGGGCATCCTCCACCAGATAAATCTTAGATCAAAACTATCATGCAGTCCCTTGTGAAGGCTGGACTCCTAGTACTGTGCTTTTCATTTGGGCCAAAGGGTTTCTATTCCTCTAAATTAATGAGAGGGCCAATGAGGATGGATTCAGACTGCCAGGTTCCCATCTAGCACTTGGCTGTGTCATTTTGTCTTCTTTTGGTTGACTTTGACCTCATGCTCAGCAAGGTACATTAGATTCAGACTTGCCCCTGCAAGGATTGGAAGACACATTTTGCTACTTTTATGTCTTTCTTTGGCCACACTGAAATACTATTTTTTGTTGTTGTTGCAGAAACTTGCCTATTCCAATCTCTGTTTTTTTTGTCTGATACTTTGATTACATAACAAATATTTACTAAGTGCCTATTATAAGCCAGGTATTAACTGCTGAGAGTATAATGATGGACAAGATATATTCTCTACATTAATAAAAATGATTATTCTACTGAGAATGTGAATATGTATATATTTTTCTGTATGTCTACTAATTTTTACTTTATACATTTTGTGGCTAATTTATCAACCAAATACAATTTATGATTATAATACCTTTCTAGTGAATTCAAGCTTTTAAGGTATGTTGTCATCTTCTTTTTCCTTAAAATGCTATTGTCTTAAAATCTATTTGTCTCACATTACTATAGCTATCCCATAAGCTTTCTTTTGTCCTTC
>NW_006300036.1:3236131-3238374 GCF_000327345.1 Myotis davidii | reverse complement strand
TATATGCATACAATGGAATGCTATATTTTTTAAAAAATATTTTATTGATTTTTTACAGAGAGGAAGGGAGAGAGATAGAGAGCCAGAAATATCGATGAGAGAGAAACATCGATCAGCTGCCTCCTGCACTCTCCCTACTGGGGATGTGCCCGCAACCAAGGCACATGCCCCTGATCAAAATTGAACCCGGGATCCCTGAGTCCTCAGGCTGACGCTCCATCCACTGAGCCAAACTGACCAGGAAGATTGTTATTTATTTTGAATTATTTCTACCAATTTAGTTAACACTTTTAATCTTCCATCTTTTTGTATTTTTATTTTCTTGCTTTTTTAATAGATAATATTTTTGTTTTTATTCTGTTCTCTATCTACTGACTTTGAAGTTGTCAATTCTCAGTATTAATCACAGGCTTATTATTTGATAGCTAAACTTTGAAGTTTTAGCATGCACACCTAAAACATGACAAGATCTAAAGTCACTGACATAATATATCAACTTGAACATATAGAATTTATAATACTTTCATTTCAATCAACTCTCTCCTCATTTATATACTAAAAATTCTCAATATTGTAAATATCTCATTTCTTTTCAATCCTACACACTAGACATTATTATAATTGTGTACAGATATGGATTTTAAAAAAAGTTTTCTTACATTTTTACCAAATTTTTTGCTTGTCCTCCCTTATTTTAGACCTTTCTGGAATCACATTCCTTTCACTTGAAGTATTATTAAAGCTTAAAGTTTCTTTTAATGGTTTTACTTTTTATAAACTCAATTTTTGTTCATCGAAAATGTCATTTTCATCTTTATTCTTGAAAGATAATTTTGTTGCACACAATTCTAAGTTGACAGTTATTTCTCTGCACCTTGAAAATGTTATTATGCTGACTTTTGCTTTCTATTATGAATTTTGAGATATTTGCCTATCACATTTTTTCCTTTTGTATAAATTTATCTTTTTCTCTTTGCCAGCTTTTAGGATCTTTTGGCTTTGGTAGTGGTTTCACTAAGTTATGTTTAGCAGTATGTGTTTCTTTTTATGTATTTGGCTGCATCAGTGGGGCAATACAGATCTGGGTCTATATTATCTTCCCTTACTAGTAATTGTCCGGGCTCAGTGGATGAGTTTTAGGTACACTTCCCATTTTGAGGTGGTTGGCATTGTGTTAAGAATAATCCTGGGTTTCTCATTATTAATCACAGGCTGAGTTCAGTTCACTGTTCTTGAGATTTTGAAAAAGATCCTTAATTCATTAAGTTTGTTTTGGAAATTTCCCTTTCTCAGAATTCTAGCAATGCATTAAGAAGCATGTTTGTTTTCATAGATCCATGATCTATTTTCTTGTACCAGGGGGATTCAAAGCACAGAGGTCACTGTGATTTGAAGCAGAGATCCTTATTAAGTTGCTTTACAGATTCTCTTTTTAGTGTTTTATTTTTTTCAGAACCATTCAATACCTTTTTCTAAATGCACTTACTGACTATAAAGTAATCATAATCCTCTCACTCTGGCATGTCAATGTTTCCTTCCTTTATGTCTAGCTCTTTCCATGGTTTTCATACTTTCAGCTTATAAAGAAATAGAATATGTCTATATCTGTGTGTGTGTGTGTGTGTGTGTGTGTGTGCTGTCACAAGAGTCTGTGCCATAGTTATAATCAACTTTATCTAAAAGGAAGATAACCTAACATTCTATGCCCCTAGTAAGATGCAATATGTAGCAAAGTTCTGCCTCCCATCACCCTTCCCCAAATATTCTGAATTTAATAAATCCTTTAATATAATTTTAATAGAAATTCAAGGAGCACAGAAAAATCTTTATGAATATCACCATAAAAATAGATCAGCCTTATGGAAAATTTGTGATATTCTGCAGGTGAATTGGTTTCTTCAATAAGATAATGGAATAGGGAAAAAAAAAGAACTGAGGAAGGGGATGGTTTTGGATTAAAAAAGAGTTAAGAAAAGAAAATCAAGGGGCATAACAATAAAATATATTAAATAGAGACTTGGCCGGTGTAGCTCAGTTGGTTGGAGCATCATCTTATGCACCAGAAAGTCATGAGTTTTATTCCTGTCAGGGCACATATCTAGGTTGGAGGTTGTATCCTGGTTGCCTGATTGGGTGTGTACAGGAGGCAACTGATGGATGTGTCTCTCTCACATACTTCTTTTTTTCTTCCCTTCTTTCTTTCTTTCTTTCTTTCTTTCTTTCTTTCTTTCTTTCTTTCTTTC
>NW_006300036.1:3229223-3236110 GCF_000327345.1 Myotis davidii | reverse complement strand
TTCTTTCTTTCTTTCTTTTTCTAGAATCAATAACAAATAAATAATAAATAATATATATTATATATAAAATAGAAATTGTTTGTATCCTTATTTAAATGAACTAAAATAAAAAGACATTTTGAGATAATGGGGGAAATTTGGATATGGATTGGGCATTAAATATTAAGAAATATTAAACATTAAGAAATGATTGCTAATCAGTTAGGTATAATAATGACACTGGGGTTATAAAAGAAAGCATCCTTTGTTTGAAAATAGTTTTACTGAAGTATATCAAGGCAAAATGATATTATGTCTGAGATTTATTATAAAATAAATATCTTCAAGATAAAAAAAAGATTATTTAAATGGGACAGTTCTGGCAAAATGACATTGGGTTTTGATGCTGAAGTACATAGTGGTTTATTGTGTACTT
The DNA here is from genome assembly GCF_000327345.1 of Myotis davidii. Taxonomy (NCBI): domain Eukaryota; kingdom Metazoa; phylum Chordata; class Mammalia; order Chiroptera; family Vespertilionidae; genus Myotis; species Myotis davidii. Next base: position 3,235,695 of record NW_006300036.1, on the reverse strand, counting down.
GCAAGTTTTCATTGAAAGTTACAGAGATGTTAAATCCACTGACAAACATATATTTCAAATTATTTTGTGACAACAGTTAAGCATAAATGACGCCCTAAAATATGCTGTGTTTCATAGCCTGCTTTGAGTTACCATTAGGAACTGCAAGGTTAAAAAGAGTTTTTATGCAGCTACAGCTTTGAGAGTCCAGGGCTTTAACTCTGTGTATTGTAGGTTGTCTGCCCCTATTTGTTCTTGTTGTTGTTGTTGCAGTTAGAAAGATATGTAAAAGATCATGCTTGTCTAGTACAAGCTCTGACTCTAGTTTCTGGTTCCTGGTTGCTTTAGTCATTGATTTTACTTTGACTTTTTTGTTTTAATTGCTTGTCCCTCTATGTTTGGGAAGGCCTTTGCTTTGGATTTTTGCCACCAGTGAGTCACCACTTTACCAGAAGTAGACTAATAATAGTCAAGAGCTCCAGCTTATAGTGCTGCCACTGCTCAGCACGATGGTCTTATGTCTAGATATGATTGTATTTTTTTATTACAGTTGTAACAAATTTCCACAAACTTAGCAGCTCAAAACAACACCAAGTATTACTTTATAGTTGAGTAAGTCGGGAGTCTGGCATGAGTCTCACTGAGCGGATATGAAGGTACGAACAGAGATGCATTTGTTTCAGCAGGTTCTCGTGGAGGATCCCACTCCAGGCCCATGTGGGCTGTCGGAAGAATCCAGTTTCTTCTGGTTGTAGAACTAAGAGTCCTGTTGTTGCTGGCTGTTAGCTAAGGGCTGCCCCAGCTTCTAGAGGTCATGTGCATTCCTTGGCTCATGGCTCTCTTTCCTCCATCTTCAGTACCAGCAGCAATGGGTCCCGTCCTTCCCATGTTTCCAATTTCTCCTCTCTTTTCTTCTGCTTTATCTCTCAAAAACCCTCCTCAGCTAAAAGAATCACTTTCCGCTTTTAAGGGTTCACATGACTAAATTGGGCCCACTTGGAAAATCCAGAATAACTTATCTGTCTTAAAGTCTGTAACCTTGATCACATCTGCAGAATCCCTTTACCATGTAAGGTTTTGGGGCTTAAAGACTGGACATAATAGGGGTCATTATCCTGCCATCCACACACGTATTTACATCTCTGTCTCAGTTTCTTCATCTGTGCAGTGGGGCTAATAGCTCTCAGTTATATTGTTGAGAAGATCCACTCACTGGCTTATAGTGAGGATCAAATGACAAGGTTTATGTACTTTGTGTACTGAAAATAATATACAAACATGAGGTAGGAATAAAATTATTAATAAGTAATATGCTTGCTGTACTCTCTTCTTAACTTTGAGTCTCCAGTGATTAGCAAAGGACAACACTCAATACATGTTTATGGAGCGACAGAATGAATAACTTACTATAACTTACTATTATTATCTTTTAATAGAGGAGATCCTATTTTTGTGAGACTGTAATGTTATACAATTTGTAGGATCCTCTTTTCAGAAACAGATCTAAAATTATACATGGACAATTAGGTACAGGAATTAGAAGGAGGGGTTTTGATTTCAGTTTCATTAGTTTTCTCAAAAAATCTACCTCTGCCTAGATGTTTATTGTTTTTATTTTTCCATTCTTGCTGCACACTGCTCCCCTTGCCTTGTACCTATATTTGATTCCTTAATTCCTGTCCTTTTGTTTGTTTGTTTGGTGTTGCTTATCCTAGCTTGAAACTCCATTTCACTGATTTCCTATTGTCTCTTGTTCAGTGTGATAGTAGCTATGTACTAGAGGAATACACAGTGTAATATATATATATATATATTAACTGCCCTCGATACGCCAGACATTGGGCACAGAGCTATGGACACTATGATGACACCATAGGTTACATTTCACAAGTTGCCTGCTCTGACTGAACAAAAGATAAATCCTGAGGACAGACGTTCCCATGCAGAGGATTTACTCAACGTAGCCTAAGGAAAACAAGCTGGAACAGAATCAGATCTGCTATAAGAAGTTATATCTCAAAAACCAACTGGCAGATGAATAAACAAAAATGGGAAAGAGGGGTGCATTTGAAAAACCAAGATAATTGGAAGCAAGACAGGCCTTGTGCATGTGAGGAGAGCGTATAGGAGCCCAAGTGAGAATTCCACTGCTGAGTCCCCTGGGACCCCAGGTGAATTGAGGCCACATAGTGTATCCGGTGTGGGTGCCTAAAGAACTTTACAGGGCAACATGCCAATTCTGAAGTTGCTCTTTATCAGTTCACCTTGAAATCCTAATTTGGCATCAAATTCTCTTTCCAGAGCTTTTCTTTTTTCATCAATCTTTTCTTTTCTCATGTCAAGACAAACTTAGGTTATTAATCTCTCATAGACATTGTGATGTTTGACACATATTGTATTACTGGGATAAATGGAATTATTAATAGAAATTCCAGGGAAACTGAAGACTCTTGGGAAACATTTAAAATGAAAGAGACAAGACTTTTCATTTTATTTTTTAGCAACCTTTTAACAAAGTCACAGGGAGCACCCACGATATAACCTTGGTTATGTCTGATGGTGCCTAGTTTGTGCTTAGTATATGTTGTGGGATTTTGCATATTTGTGGCACTTATAAAGCTCTCAGAGTGAGGGAGGTGCTGGCCTTATTTTACTTGGAGTCTGTACTTACCACTAAGTGACTTAGTCTCTAAACTCCTGATACTATATTGTTCCAGAAACTGTGCTGAGGATGCTGAGAGAAGACATCCTCTAGCTCAGTGTGGGGAAAGACCAAATAGAGCAGTGATTCTCAACCTTCTTCATCGCGTGGCACATATAAACTGATTACCAAAATTCTGTGGCTCATCAAAAAGTATATTTTTTGTCAATATGACAAAAAATAGATATAATTGTAATTCATTCACACCAGTCAGTTTAGTGTTGTATCTATAGTCATTTTTTTTTTAATTTGACAATCTAAGGAAAAAGTAATCAGGGATTGCCTGTTTTTAAAACTCTTCAGCACACTAATTGAAAATCACTGAAATAGAGGAATATTACATGACTGGTGAAACAGACCATAAATAAGAAAAAAGACACCCTGCTTAAAAAGTGAGGAGAAAACTTCCCAAAGGCTGATGTTTTTTATTTTTGTCCTAAAAGATGAGTGGGAATTTATTAGGCAGCTATAATTCATGAAAGGAAATAGTTATTAAGGTGAGGGGGAAATGGGTTTGGGAAATGTGAAAGGGCAGAGAGATGAGGATTTTTAAGCAGTTCAGGTGTTTGGAAGGACAAAAAGGAGGTGCTGTTTAATAGGGGAGGTGATGAGGTTACAGACCCCGAGGCCTCGATGTGTCATCAGATCTATTGGCACTGGATTCAAGTCTTTTCTCTCCTGCCACTAGTCTGCTTCCCTCCTGGCTTCTTAGGCATATGCCCCCTGAGCCTCAGGGTCTGGCATATCATGGGCACTTAAATATTACTGTGGAAGGACAAGGAAGTAAGTGGATGATTACCACACTGCGTCTTAACTGACCTGTAATTTCTTTTTTTACTTTTGGGCACTGTGGACAGATCCACTCTACTTCTCCATCTAATTTTCTCTATTATTGCATTCTCTCTTTTCTACCCACTTTCATGCTTTCTCTTACACACACACACACACACACACACACACATACATACACATACACACACACACACACGAGTTACCCAAGAGTGTCCACTATTCTGATTGACAAATCATTTACACTTCTCAAGTATAAGCACAGTCAGGAACTTAGAAGCTGGTTAGTCAACACTCTTATTATGAGCTTTGGATATGTGGAAGATTTTGAACAGAAAATCCCAGTTACAACTTCTAACAATTTCAAGCCATACATAAAAAAAAAAAAAATGACTACACTTCAACGATCATCTCTTGTCTGATTCTTCTCAACTAAAGTAAAAATGGTGAGGAAGAAGCATAATACCTTTTCTTTGAATTCCACTTTTTAGAACTATCATTCACATGGCCAAAGAAAGAAAAAAATTCTATGAATTAGATATAATGATAGTCCCTTTGACTGCATTGACTTTGATTAAAAGCAGAAAATTTTCTACTGTTTTTAAGAAAACATGAAATTACACTCTCTTTCCTTATAATTTTTCTGGTTGTGACTCATTTAATGGAATATTTAATTGGCCAACTGGTTTTCCAGTAAGTTGTTTTAGCTGCCATGAGGAACAGCCAAGGTTTAAAGTCTGTACATCTTTTGTATAGAAAGAAGACACTCTGCCTATCATTTGAGAAAATATTTTGAGTGTAGATTTGAATAAGTTGTATGGCTCTTTTCACCCTACTTTTTCTACTCTACTTTTTAATCTGCCTTCTCCAGATAGTGTCCCCCTTTTTCATATCTTTCTCTGCCTTCCTATAGTCATACTTTATTGTATTACATTGCACTCCCTCATATTTTTGCTTTCAGTGAAGTGATGAAATTCGATCTGTAAACCAAAGCATGTTATTGACTGGGAGCATGTGTACGTGTTGGCTGTCCATCCGAAAACCCAGAGTCATGGCTTTCCTACTGGGGATTTCAGGTATGACTTGGACAGAGAGGAGTACATTTTCTGTTCATCTGCAGAGGAAGTTCTTGTCTCCAGCTAATGCAGGAACGAAAAGAGAAGTTGAATATGGCTATGGCTTCTGGTTTCAGAAACAGATGAGGATGCCTGGACCATTTTCAGATTGTGGAGCTTAAAATGAAATGTTCTTCTTTTTACTCAGTGCAAATTTCTTTTCCTTTCTCTGGAAGACTCTTTAGACCTTAGAAAATACTCATGATGCTGAGACATTGCCACATCTTTGATGACATTTTAGCTTATACAGACAGTCTGAAAAGAGTCCTTTAAGATGGTCTTTCCAGCTGCTTCAGCTGCACACATAAACATAGATAAGTCACTTTACTAACAAAGGTATTTCCTTAACAGCATGGAGTGAGTGGGAAGGGTGGTGGCAATGAAAAAAGAAACTTGATTGCTTCTGTTTGAAAGAGCTATCTGATTAGAACCATAGCAACAATAACAACACCAACAAAGAGGAAAATACCACCAAAATAAAACAAAACAAAACAAAACCCCACAATTTTCACTTTGGATGGGCAATTTCCTTTGAAATAAAAAGAAAAAAAATGAGGCAGTTACACCATGGGAGTCCCTAGCACAAAATGAATCCAACCTATAACTTCTGATTACTCAGAAATTCACCGAAAGTAAATCCAGATAAGATTAAGAAAGCCCCCAGGGATTAACAAGTGGGAGAATATTTATTTGTTTGTATCAAATAATTAACTGAATAATGAATAACTATTAGCTTATGTGGCAATAAACACAGTTATTTAACTGAGACCTAACAGTGTGCATTTTTTTCTTTTTTCTCCTCAGCAGCCTCTGAACATCTGAACAACATCTTCAGAGTATCTCACAGAGGAGGACTATGACCTCTATATAACGGAATAGCAGCATTGTTTTTCAGCAATTTTATGATCTTTCCTTTTGTTCTCCAAAGAGATGCTTGTTAGACTATAAAAACAGACACTCACAAAAATATATTCGCCTGTTTGGACAAGGGTAAAGGTTTGCTTTATCTAGAAATATTTAAGTCTTTATAACAAGGTGATGTTTTTAGAAACAGAAGATTAGGTTCTAATACAGAATTATGGTTCTCAATCACTGGTTATCTTCACCATCCCCTCTACCCATGTCCTCTGGGAGTGAATGTATTAATATTAAGGTTTATCAAGATATAGCAATTGAACACATTTTCATTTTTCCTTATTTGATACTTTTTTGTGGATATTTCACTAGGGAATACATTTGTAGCCAGAAAATCACTTGGACATTTAGGGAGAAGTTCCCCTTTAAAAGAGGGAAATAGTCTGGCCAGTGTTGTTCATTGGTTGAGCATCAACCTATGAGCCAGGAGGTCACAGTTTGATTCCTGGTCAGGGCATGTGCCTGGGTTGTGGGCTTGATCCCCTGGGGTGTACAGGGGGCGGCCAATCAATGATTTTTTCTCATCATTCATGTTTCTATTTCTTTCTCCTTCTCCCTTCCTGTCTGAAATTAATAAACATATATTTTAAAAGAGGGGGATATACAGGGCTTTCTAGTATCCTTAAAATATTTATATATAGTACAAGGTAGGAGTATGACAAGAGGACCTATTTCAGAGGTGAAAAAATGGAATATAAAGGGGATATTTATGCACAGGGGCTTAGTCAGTGGTTCTCAACCTTCTGGCACTTTAAATACAGTTCCTGCCGAAACCGGTTTGGCTCAGTGGATAGAGCGTCGGCCTGCGGTCAGAAGGGTCCCGCGTTCGATTCCGGTCAAGGGCATGTACCTGGGTTGCGGACACATCCCCAGTAGGAGATGTGCAGGAGGCAGCTGATCGATGTTTCTCTCCCATCGATGTTTCTAACTCTCTATCTCTCTCCCTTCCTCTCTGTAAAAAATCAATAAAATA
>NW_006300036.1:3224244-3228884 GCF_000327345.1 Myotis davidii | reverse complement strand
GAATGCTTGAAAATCAGAGGTTCCACTACCGAGTCCCAGATCACTCTCCAAGGCTCCACAAGGAGACAAATTATGAATGGGTTTGAGTTCAAGTTGCCTACCACTTCTGTGGGAAAGGTGCATCTCAAAATAAAAACTGAGTTTTAAAAAATAAAGGACTGTATATTTATTGCTCAATTGAATTTGTAGTCTGAGCTTTACACCTGTTAATAGAATTAAAAAGAACAAGCACTCTAATATTAAATTGATGATACAGGAGGTAGGGTTAAGAAGGGAAAACAGAAAAGATCCTTATTCGTGTTAGGTAGCAGGTACCTGAACCATCCTGTCCTGGTGTTCTGGGATCAGCAAACACCCTGAGTTTACTGTTTAGAAGACCATAAAGATAGAGCACCAGTTGCTTCAATTAATACTGGAAGCCCAAGTGTAGTCCTGAGGGCACAAGATCAATGGAATTTCTTGAAAGTCAGCTGGTTAGCATTTAGACCAGTGAGATCATCGCAGAACGAGACTACCTAGACTAGTGGATAGGGTAGGGCCTCTTTCCATTGGCCACTGTTCTGCTGCAGGATGCAATGAAGGCAATTATTTGAGACACTGAGTCTCTGCAGGTTTGGGTATGGAAGTCTGTAATCCTCTTTTTAGTTTGTGTAAGCCACCATGAAAAATGAAGAGCACCTGGAGGGAGAAACTGGACTTCTTTTTTTATAAGGGAGGTAATCCTTGAGCTATTGTTTGAAAATATAGATGTGTTCATATCTGCACTCAGATTTTGCGCAGCATTTCATATAGGAGTAATCCATATAAAGTGTGTGTGTGTGTGTGTGTGTGTGTGTGTGTGTTTCTTCTCCTCCAATGAATCTGTTCCACACTGCACCACTGATTCTCTCAATGCCAGAAGATTTATTTCAGCCGGTTGGTGTTCTCAATAATTCAATATAGCAGAAACAAATTCAGTTTATGTGAAGGGTTTCTAAGTCAGGTAGAAAATTCTGGATTAAGGGTACCAGGTTGGAGTCTGGGCTCTCACTTTTAGGAGTCAGACCATCTTGGGCATGCCTTGTCTATTTCCTCATTAGTAAAATAGAGATGACAGCACTGTATGGTGATGCAGAGAACAGGCTGACATTCTGCTCTCCAAGGAAGTATGATGGAAGTACAAGGAAAAAAATCATTAATAATTCCTCAGGGATGGAATCAGAGTAAGTGACAATTAGCTTTGAGATTAAAGGCCTACTAGAATTTCATCACACCTAACAGTTTAAGCATAGCTATAGAGGTAAAAGTGAAAATGTGTGCCATGGGCACTAAATTGGTGCCCACCCATTACGGCTATGGCATTCACCATTCTGGTAACTTGCATTCTACTGGAAGCACCTGTAACCTCTGCTGGAGACTTCCTATCGTCCATGCACAGGGCAGGCTAAAAGTCTGAGGGAGTGAATGCACTCAGAGCAATTCTTGTCCAGTGGCAAATAGATCGAAGAATAAATATTCCTTGAACGCAAGTGGGATTGGGGTTTGGATAACAGAGAGGGGGCTTTCTTGCTGTCGCCCAGGATTTTCCAGTGACAATGAATCTAAATTTCTCTAGTTCTAAAACCTGCTTGATGATAAACACTTTATTGGTCCTTTTTCTTCCCTGTCTCCCTTTCCCAAATGTTTAAGGTACTTTTGGGGGACAGCTCCCAAATTATAAAACCATTATATTCAAAGCCTTGTCTCTGCATCTGCTTCTGGGGAAACTAACTCAACACAGAGACATACAATATAGGGAATATGAAGAGGGTAGGCAGGTGTTGATGGGGGAACTGTTGTTTGGAGGCAGATAGTGAAACCTAATAGGGCATGCTTAATATTTGGATAATACAGGAAATAGGAAGACAATGAGAGTCTAAACAGAGGGAAAGCAGGGAAGGAAGCAGAAGCAATATTTCATAGCTACTTTTTTTAAAAGATGATTTTTCAAGAGCAGTTTTAATTTACAGAAAACATTAAGAGGAATGTATAGAGATTCCTGATATATGCTCTGCCCCCTCCCCTCTTATCAATATCATTCATCAGAATGGTTCATTTATTACTAAGGATGAAAATATATTGACACATCATAATCATGCAAAGTCCACAGATTACATTAGAGTTCATTCTTGATTTGTATACTATATACATTTGGAAAAATGTAAAATAACATATATTCATCATTTTAATAGCATACAGAGTACTAAAAAGTGCTAAAGTTCTCTGTGTTCTGCATATTCATCTCTCCCCCCAAATCTTAGCCACCACTGATCTTTTTACTGTCTCTATAGTTTTGCATTTTTCTAGAACATTCTATAGTTAGAATTATACAGCATGTAGCCTTTTTGGATTAACATCATTCACTTAATAATATACATTTACATTTATGTTTCTCCCATGTCTGTTCCATTTCTGTTGAAGTCTCCAATTATAATAGTGCAGTCATATATATTTCCATGAAGTTCTATCAGTTTTTGTCTTATGTAGTTTGACACTCTGTTATTAGGTGCTCTTGTGTTAAGAGTTATATTGTGTTCTTGAAGAATTGACCCTTTATCATTGTGCAATGCCCTTCATCCTTGAAAACTTCCCTTATTTAATGTCTGCTCGATCTAAAATTAATATAGCTACCGATTTATTTTGATTATTGTTAGGGTGGTATACTTTCTCCATCTATTTACTTTTAAATAATATGTGTCTTTAGATTCAAGTAATTTTAAATAGGCAATAGTTTGGGGGCTTTTTTTCTTTTTGCTTCATTCTGACAATTTCTGTCTTTTAATTGGTGTATTTTAACCATTGATGTTCAAATTGATTATTGATATAATTTGATTAAAGTCTAAGATATTTGTTAGTTTATGTTTTTTGACCTTGCTCTTTGTTCCTATTTTTGTCTTCCACTATTTTGCCGGAAGCCGGTCCATCCTTGCTGCTTGACACAGTTGCTGCAGGAAAGAAACATCTGCACAGCATATGTTTCAAGGGACCTGGCGTATATAGCATACTGTTCTTAATATGTTTGCTCCCCTTAGCGCTGTGTGTTTTAACCAAGGTCGCCTCTCCGAGAAAGGTTGTTTCCCCAGGTAGGAATTTTTCCCTGAAGTCAGGGAGGGGATGAAACTCCTTAACTAAGTGCCAGGCGGGTAGTTAATCACTACAAACAATCATGCTTAAGCTACATAATCTTTACTCCCTGGAATGGAGGTAAGAAATGCCCTAACCTTTGTAATAGAAATTGACAGGATTAAAATCAACTGGTATAAATACGGATGTAACAAGACAATAAACGGCAGAACTTCTCTGGAGATCCAGACCAGAACTTGGCTGGAGATCCTGGCTAGGCTGCTGATCAACTGAACACTGTCTCCGTATCATGCCTTCTTCGCCGACTCCGTCTACACCTTTGGGAACCCCTGGACCTGCTGGGGTTGGACCCCGGCACTATTTTTCTGCCTTTTCTGGTTTTAACTGAGCATCTATTTTCTCTCCGTTCTTAGCATATCAAATATACTTCTTTTTTCTACGTTTTAGAAAACAAATACTACCAACTTTATAACAAAAGGTTGGAGAAAGCATTATACTAGGCAAAATAAATGAGTCGAAATATTATTTTGGTAAGTAATAATGCAACCAAAATTTGTGTTCTAATAGTGAATTTGAAGAGAGTCTGTAGAACTTGGTAATTATTTGAATATGAAATGTAAAAGAGGGAAAAATACATGGACTAATTTCTTTGAGTAGGCAACAGGGCTTTGCATCCAGCACACATGTATTGGGATTGGCTCTAGAAAGACTGCAAGGAATTCATCTTCAAAACAGCCAGGACTGCCGAGTGAGTGCAGATGCCAATGGGTGAGTGAGGAGATGTAGTAGTGGGAGTGTGAGCAAGTTCTCTTCTAATTGTTTTACTTTTCCTGGTGAAGGAGAAAGAGAGATGATCATGAGCTGAGAGTGAAGATGCGCAAGTAGGCATTGGAGGCTTAAAGGAAAATTAGGTGTGGGATAGTCACCTAGGAGAGTGGACTGGGAATGAATTATAACAGTGGTTCTCAAAGGGTAGTTCCCAGACCAACAGTATAAATATCACCTGGAAACTTGTTAGAAATGTAAATTCACAGTCCTTACCTCAGAACTATTCAATGAGGAACTGGAGGGTAGGGTTGGGGTGAACTCAGCAAGTCCTCCAGGGATTCTGATGCACAGTGAAATTTGCAAGTCACTGGATGGATAGTTACTGTATGATTTTGGGGTCACCCCAACTACCTTGAATGTCAAGAACATGTAAAGTGAGACCAGTCAGTCAGTGCATTCTAGGTTTTTCTCCAACTGCAATCAGGTATAGTTTTTTATGGGATAGACTAAGAGTCAGATTTACAAGTTATGGTCATCTAATCTAATAATAGACAAAGATTGAAATTGACCATACCTTTACTACATCTCCCATTGGCTAATCAGCAAAGATGGCAGCTAATTTGCATAATGCCGGCAGATCCTGCTGTACCACCCAAGGTGAGATCCTGGCCTGCCGTATCTTGGGCAGGGTGGGTACAGCGGGTGCAGCAGGCGGCAACGTGATCAAAGCTGCTGTCCACCCCAGCGCTGGATCTGGGCCTGCTGAGCCT
>NW_006300036.1:3208966-3224143 GCF_000327345.1 Myotis davidii | reverse complement strand
ATTAGTTTGCTGGGGGGGGCCAGACATGCCCTGGAGCCCTCCCACGGTTTCTCTCTTGCTGGCCAACCTCTCGTGTCCCTCCCCAGCCCCGATCATGCACTGGTGGGGTCCGTCAGCCTGGCCTGCACCCTCTCGCAATCTGTAACCCCTTGGGGGATGTTGGAGAGCCAGTTTCGGCCGATCCCACAGGCTAGGCCAAAGGACCCCACTGGTGCACGAATTCGTGTATTGGGCCTCTAGTTGTTTTATAAAAGATTTAATGAGTGGACTGTAAAAATTATAATAATGAAGACTTTTATGGGTTTAGTTGTGTCCCTCCCAACATTCACATGTTAAAAGTCCTAACTCCAGTACCTCAGAAAGTGACTATATTTGGACATAGGGCCTTCAAAGAGGAAATTAGGATTCAGAGACAGGAAAGGAAGATATGTGAAGACACTGGGACTATGTGGCCATCTGTAAGTCAAAGAGAGAGGCCTCAGAAGAAACCCATCCTGCCAACACCCTGATCTTAGACGTCCAACCTCCAAAACTTGAGAGAAAAAATTTTTTTGTTTAATCCACCAATTTGTGGAACTGTGTCAGGGCCTGATAAACTAATACAAAGAGACTAGGAAAACGTTTTATTTTCTAAGCATTTAAGATAAAAAGGGATGACTTCACTTACTAGGTCAGTACTTGGGCTAACTGACTTGTGTCGTTATTCCTTTCTGTCTAGGAGAATTATAATAGCATCTACCTCATAGGGCTAGTGTGGAGATTAAATGAGGTAATTTGTGTAAAGGCTTAGCTCAGTACCTAATCCACCAAGTCCTCAAAAATGTCAGTGTGAATAAAATGGCTCACCTCAAAAGAGCGAGTATGCCTTACCAGGGCAGTTCTTCCTCTCGAACCCAAAGTTAGAACTCTAATTGCCAAGTCCCCGAGGAATCGGGCTCTGCAGCTGGCGATTTGAGGTCTGTGCTCCCAAGCCTCCGGCATTGCCTTTTTCTTCTCCTGCTTACCGAAGCAGCCTGAAGGCCACAAGCAGGGTTGGGACTCCTGGATTGATTTTCTATTTGACACAACGGGCACCCTGTCTGGTTTATAAATTGATCCTATGCTATTTCCAGGTCTCTAATAAAAATGAGCCAGAAAATTCTTTCTTACAGGATTGCTGGATTTTCTCTTGTGTCATTGAGTTTGGGTTTGTGGAAGCAGAGATAGGGGGCAGGGAAGTGACAGAGAGACATTCTTTTTCTCCTCCCAATTTGTACGTGCCTATTTCAAAGTGTCATTACTCTGAGAAAATACTGTTTAATTGCAATGTGATAATTTCTTACATAAGGCCCAGTCTAGGCTCAGGATGGTATTTACTCTGATTATCATTTCCAAGTGCGATGGATGCTTTGTTGTATTTTTCCTCCACGAGCAGTTATTTGTTTGTAATGGATTTCTGTAAGCCAAATTACATCCTTCCTTTAAGGACCATTTTGACAGTGTATCTACAGCACCTCTTTCAGAAAGGGCTAATTATTATTGAGAGGGGTGACAGAGAGACAGATTCTCAGGGCTCTGGGCAGTTAAATCACCTCTTGTACCAATTTACTTTGCACAGATCTCTTGTTGAATGGACATTCATGATTCGTGTTTAAACTACAATAAAAATAAGTGTGGGACGTCTCAATTTATATAAAGACCAGCACTTCTATGATCTTAACGCCCTTTTAAAATTCTGCTAGTAGATGTTTGTGGATTCCAGACTACTCTTAGGGTCACTGAGTATAAAGTAATCATTTTGCAAGTGCCTTATTCTTCCATTAAGTCTGAGAAACAAACTGGTGGCTTAGGGTTGAATCAGTCCTACATAGCTAAGATCTTTGTTCACTTACCAGAGTCAGAGTGTTTTTCTTTTGGTTTCATGTGGCCTTGATTGAATAGGGATCTCAATCCAATATCTTATATAGTTGTTCAAAAATTTTCCAAGGAAGTATTGGACCTTAAATTTACTTATGGTGTTTTCTATTGTGAATAGTATAATGTTTTTATGTTCATAAACCTATTTATATTTTCTTTTTTGATGTAAAGTAAAAATGTACGTTATTTTTACCCCTTTCCCCTAACTCATTAATTATCCCCACACTTTTCTATTCTTCCCTGATTTTAAGTGCCTCTTTTGTGACACATTCTCATTTATAGTATACCAAGTAATCTATATAAGATATCTGCCTACTTCCATGATTTGTAAGTCTAGTATCTGTAGAATATATTTTCATGTATGGTAAAATTGGTCATCTATTACTCCTCTTTATCAAAGCATTTTATTTATTCTGACATTCTTGTCAAATATACTTTCAACATTGTAATTACATACATGAAACTATCAAGTGTGGAAGGATATCTGGTAAAATACAAAAATATCTCTTTGATTTTTCAATCCTACCCTAGAATTAAACACTTAATTTCATGAGTGTACTTCTGGATCTTTTTCTATACATTTGTATATTATGTGTTTTCAAAGTACTTTCAAACTTTGTTTTTACATAATTATAATAATATGCATATACATATTATATATATGTACATATATATACACACATATATATTGAACATTCACAGATAGGCACTGGGATACATGTGACTGAGACAAGCAGAAATCAGTGGGCTTCTGGAGCTTACAGCTTAGTGGAGAAAAGCAGACAATTCATAATAAACATAATTAAATCATTAACATCATAGACTATGATAAATTCTATAAGAAAGCAAAGTAGGATATGGGGGTGAAAAGTTCTTATGTGTGTAGTGGGAACTGTCACATTTTTAAATAGGGTGGTCAAGCAACCCCACTGAACAGGTAACATTTTAGACTTGTAGGAGATATCCCAAAACTTGGTTTTAACACTTAACCTAGCTTCAAGTTCTTTGTGTGTGTGTGTGTGTGTGTGTGTGTGTGTCAACATATAAAGATCCCTTTGTTCTTTCAGTTCCTCTTTAATATTCTATAGCACTTTTGTTCTTCTTTCTTGGAAAACAACTAGTTTACTAAGAGTTTAAAAGATTGAAGAAACACAATAAATAACATTTATTTTCTAGACGTAGATGTATATAATCTCAGTTAAGAATATACATTATTTTCTAACATTATTAAAGTATATACAACAAAACTCACCATGCATTAGGCAATAATTACTGTCTCCATAGTGATATTAGAAACTATTAATAGCACTGTAAATACTATTAATCAATTCCTATGAGATACAATGAAAGAAATATTCAGAGTTATTATGGAAACCTTAAACATTTATTTGAAAATCACATAGTTTAAAATAAAATCTAGTTCCACAGTAACACAAAATGCTGAGTCGTTTGAAGCAATGACCGTAACCTCTAAAGTAAAAGGAATGTGATCCCTAAAGTTTTCACCCAGAAAATATCTCATTCAAGTATAAAAGGCAATTAAAACTACACCCATATACAATTTTTTGCCTCTCAGATTAGCAAAAGACCAAGAAGCTTAATAACACACTTTATATTTGCAAGCGTGTGGGAACACAGGGTTCTCTTACACAGCAGGTGGGATGATCCAATGCTATAACCTCTATGGCCATTCCACGTCTAGCTTTTTTTTCTTCAGAAATAATTGCACAAAAATATCAGGATATAACACAAGATTTTCATGTAGTATATTGGTTATAGAAAATTATTGGAAGCAAACTACATAACCATCAATAGGGGAGTGTTAAAATATATTGTTATATAACAAAAAGAATAAACAAGCTAAGTAACTTTCTATTGTAAAAGGCCAGATGGCAACATTTTTTATCAAGAAAGGAGCCTTTCTAGCTGCTTACTCTATAGTCAAAATTCTATAAAGATTTTTTTAATAATTAGAAATACAGCTACCATAAGCATTCTCTTCACCTTATCCTAAAATACTTTCAATAACTTGTGGATACCTTCCCCTAAGTGCCCTCATATTTTCCCTACCTTTTGACTCATCAAGACTCTATCTTAAGAAAACTATGATAATTCATTCTCTCTCTTTTATTGATGAGAGAGAGAGAGAAAGAGAGAGAGAGAGAGATTGGTTGCCTCACCTATACACCCTGACTGGAGATCCAACCCTCAACCTGGGTATGTGCCCTGACAGGGAATCGAACGCCACCTTCTGGTGAATGGGACGATGCTCCAATCAACTGAGCCACACCACCAGCCAGGAAACATCTTTTCTCTTTTTTATTTTTTTTTTTATTGATTAAGTTATTACATATGTGTCCTTATCCCCACATTACCCCCTCCCTCCACTCATGCCCTTACCCACCCCTGTTGTCTGTGTCCATTGGTTAGGCCTATATGCTAGCATATAAGTCAGCGGTCCTCAACCTGTGGGTCTCTCCCCCTTGGGGGTCGAACGACTCTTTCACAGGGGTTGCCTAAGACCATCAAAAAACACATATATAATTACATATTGTTTTTGTGATTAATCACTATGCTTTAATTATGTTCAATTTGTAACAATGAAAATACATCCTGCATATCAGATATTTACATTACGATTCATAACAGTAACAACATGAGGAACTGAATTAAAGAGTCGCGGCATTAGGAAGGTTGAGAACCACTGATATAAGTCCTTTGGTTGATCTCTCCCCCTTACCTCCACCCTCCCCTACCTGCCCTCTGAGGTTTGACGGTCTGATTGATTCTTCTCTGTCTCTGGATCTGTTTTTGTTCATCTTTTCTCTTTAAAGCATAAATGTCTCAGAAGATATACTGCCTAATTTTGGGGGTGGGGTGGGGATTATTTGCTGTTTAAGAGAGTGCAACACTCTTTAGCCAAATGAATAAATACACTATTGCAGAGTCTCTGTGCCAGCTTGCCTGGTGATGAGCCCGGGGAGGTTGGTGATGGTGGGAATGTAACCACTCCATTGTTACTCAAATCTTCCACTTGGCCTAGTTATAATCCTGGCCTTGTCCAGAAAATACGTGTTTTCATGTACTGGTAGAAAAAGTTTTTCTATTTTTGATATTTTGTGAGCTTTTTATCATCTCCCTTGGGCACTTGCATAGAGAGTTTGTTTATTTGTTTGTTTTATGTCCCTCTGTCACATTCACATGTCACACTGCATTCAACTAATGGCTGGGGAATGCGATATAAGATCTTTTCAAATTCAATATTTTATGTGCAAATAATGCCTAAGCATTCTCCTGAGAATTATGAAGAACATTGGACATTTTGCCTGAGCTTTTTCCTTAGTTTAAGATTCACTGAACCCCTCCCCTCCATATTCTCTCAAAATTTCTCTTTCGCTTTCTAGGTGTCTGTTTTTGAATAGACCAGCTAAGTATTGCCTCCGTCACAAATCCTTAATTACCTCTCCAAACCCAGAAATCTCTTTTCTGAACTCATGGCCCAGACTGAATAGATCTATAATGTGATAGTTTACCAAAAAGTAGCACTTCTGTTATCTCTCTCTGGCCTTGCTGGTGTGAATTTTCAGGGTTAACAGATTCATGGACATGCTTCTTTGGTTACAATGTGTTGTATTCAGAAATATTTATTTCATTGAACTAAGCGATGTCTCTTCCAGTTACATTTTTTTAAGCACTCTTGGTACAAAAATACATTAACATTCTTAATTAATTCATTTAGAAAATAGATAATTAGCAACCCACTCACTACTTGCTAATAAGAAACTACACTGCCTCATCATGTCGACATTGGGAAATTACTGGCTGTGGGGGAGTTTATTAAGTTGTTAATAAATTTAAGATGGACCAAGATGGGGAAATTTCACTTGTGCTTCCTTGCCATGGAAGCAGCCATCACGGATTTCCAGATTAGAGTCAGTGCCATTTCTATCACGATTCCACAGTCGTTTCCCGTCTTCCTGGCTGTTGCCTTCCGCAGTAGATTGGCCTCATTCATTCACTTTCAAAATCAGGAATTCATGTTGAAAACACTCCCAGTTTATAAGGGATGGAATAGGCCATATATTTTGCTTTTAGTGACCCCTTCTAGAGTGCCATTCCCTGGTTATGTATTCAGGGTTTACTATTTTTTTCCTGGTGGTTCTCTAACCAGATCCTAAGCATTTCCATGCAGCTAACACATCTTTGTATCCTTGGCCCCCTTACCCAAACCTACTGAACCTACAACAGAGATGTTGCTAGACCATGAGTATGTGTTACTGAGGGGATGAGGCACAGCCCATGCTTTCAGGGAAGGGTAGGCAGGATGGCTTGTGTTCTGCTGCAGATAACAGGTGAGTTCCTGCTCTCTTCTGATTTTCCCCTGTCCCACTACTGGGTTGTTAAAGTGATGTTGTCAAATGTCATAGCTGGTGGCTGGTCAGTTTATGGTGAACGAATCTCTCCTGCTATAACATAAGCATTTCTGAGGAGAAAATATTCTGGTAGGCAGCCAGGTTCTTCTCTCCTCTGCTCAAGTCCCTTTCAGGAGGGGACAGAGTTCTTATTCTGGAAAAGAAGGTGACACTACATCTGTTTTTACAATATCCAGAACACTCACCGATCCAGGACCCTTACCACTTTCATAAATCAAATTTGCTAATAAGTCACTCTCTTCTGGTATATCAACTAGGGTGATTTCCAAAATTCATATTAGGCATGTTTTATCAGATGAGTTCTACGTCATGAAAGAGTTACGTAGATCTATATTTGGTAAAAACAAATATATAGAGAGCATTTTTTGACTATACATTTTAAAATCATGGTTTCATCCTATAGATCAATAGGTCAAGCATGTTAAGTCAATAGTTACTTTGTAATAACACTCAAGTATTTTTACTAAAATTTAAACAAAATTATTTGTGGCCATCATCCAGGTTGCCCAAGATGTAGTGCTTTCAATATTTTTCTGAAGTAAGACTTTTTTGTTCTTGCTGTTGGATGATTAGATATAAAACATATATCCTATATAATAAAAGCCTAACATGCAAATTGTACGACTGGGCGTTCAACTGCTCGCTATGACATGTGCTGGCCACCAGGGGGCAGTGTGGAACATGGCAGGCATTGGCAGTGGGTGGCAGTGGAGGCACTGCTGGCCATGATGGGCCCAATGAGAGTGGGATCACAGCGGGATGGTGGAGCAGGTGAGTGGGCGGTGCCAGGTCAAGATGGGTGTGAGCAGGGGCCCAATCGCCCTGCTGATTGCCTCGCAGACAGTGACCAGCAGTGGCAGCAGGGGACAGGGTCACCGCCTGGCTCCCAGGTGCTGAGGGAGCTGGTCAGGGTGCCAGGTGGGGCTGTGGGGCTGTGAGACTGAGGGTACTAGCTGGGGCTGCAAGGCTGAGGGCATGAGCTGGGGCCCGATTCCCGCAGGCCACCCCGAGGAACCCCACCATGCACAAATTTGTGCACCGGACCTCTAGTCCTTTAAATATATATATATATATAAGTGGAATCTCATTGGATTTGAAATTTATGGATGAGCATTTTTGTCAGCTTATAGACAATTTGGTAAAATCAGATGAAAATAAGATACACAGGGATGAATTTTGAGCACAGTTCTCAAGCTTGTTTAATATTATATATATATACAGTTTTTATTCTCAGAGGCTAGCTTACATGTAAGGGAGACCTTCAAACCTCCTTTTAAAAGGTTACTATATCTGCCTTAGAATTGTATCCTCCTGGAGAAAGATTATGTATTGAAATAATTGTAAAAGTAGACTTTTTTCCCTAAGAAAGTTAGAAAATTTTTCTTTGTGTTTTATTCATAGTAGAGGCAGCCTGAGAAAAAGGTCTCCATTGACCTAGATTTGCTGTTTTCCTGTATGCCAATAATTCAAAGAGCTCAGATTTATGCATTTGACACTATCTCGTCATAAGTAACGATGTTCCTGCATATATAGGTAGAAAAGTGCTCTTTAAGAAGTGCAAATCATTTTGCACATATTTTCTCATTAAACCTTCTATGCTATTAATCCCCAAATTTCAGGAATATGGAAATTAAGATCCAGAGAAGTGGTTACTTACCAAAAACTTATACTATGCTAAGTAAAGAGTTTAAGAATGAATTCCCAGAGTTCTGTTCTTTCCCATAGCATCTTTGGAATGTGTTCCTGCATAAAGTACCACATACTTTGAAATAAACAGGGATATATATTTTAGGCCAATTAAATCCTTTTCTAATTTATTTACAGTGGACACAATGTTTCATTTGGGAGATCAATACCTCACCAATACTAAGCCATGAAACATAAATTATTTAGCTTAAGAGAAAGTTGCCTCCCTTATCAATTTATGGAAGTTGGCTATTAGCATCATGACCCTCCTATCTTTCACATTGGCATAGGCGTTGAGAATTTATTTTGCTAAGGGCAAGATTTATACACATGAACCATTTTTATTCCAATAATGAATGCATTAGCTTCCCTCAAATGTACAGTGAAAAATTACTCTGCAGTCATTACTCTGACTCAGTAGATGGGGCTAAGGATGAGGAAATAGTCCTGTGAAGACTTTTTAAAAAACTATCTTAAAGCCATCATTCTTCTACAAGTGTGCATCATGTATGTGCAAACCATTCTGAAGAGAAGTCTCATTCAATCTTTACTTCATGTCCACTTTTGCCTCCTCTTTGAAGTGATTGAAAAGCTATAAAGTATACTTCCCAGACTCCTTTGCAGCTAGGTCTACCACTTAGATGGGCTTGAATGAGGTCCAGAAACCAGAAGTGAAGCAGGGGCCATTTAATTGCTGTTGCAGCAGTTGACAGATATTCTCTAAGAGTTGTGAGGGATCATAGTGGCTCAACATGACATAGTTGTAGAATAATCATCAGTGACAGTGCCATCAATGTGAGGAGACTGTGATCCTGAAGTGACAGAAATCAGTAGCAGTAGCTGTTGCTTGTCTCTAGGGTTTCATGTATACTGGTATGACCTTAAAACTGAAAGTTCAAGAGCAGACCACTGACATCCATCCCTCCAACCCTTCCAAAGATTTGGTAAACACAACTTCCCTGAATAAAATAACTTTCTGCTTGTTATGTTTTCTGTGGTTTTATAACCTAGTGAAGCTATAGCTGCTCTCCCACTTTTAAGTGCTGAGGAATACATAACTGAGGGTTGTGTCATCACAAAGTGGAAGATCAGCATATTTGGGTCCAAATCCTGGTTTTGACAATTAATAACTCTGAAATTTTGGTTCTATCTTTTCATCTTAAAAATGAGTCTAAAAGTACCAACTTTATTGGAGTTTATGTAAGTAATAATGTGCATTAAGTGCTAAATTAATTAGGTGGACTTGGCTTTAGTAATAATATTTTTGAAAATACTCTTTTACTAAAACTGGTTTAAATAATAAGAAAATTTATCATCTCAAATAATTGCCAGTTACAATGCAGGATAAACTCCAGGAATTATATAACCTGTGGTGCCAGAAGCCGGTCCATCCTTGCTGCTTGACACAGTCGCTGTAGGGAAGAAACATCTGCACAGCATATGTTTCCAGGGACCTGGCATATATGGCATACTGTTCTTTTTTTTTTTTTTAATATATTTTATTGATTTTTTACAGAGAGGAAGGGAGAGAGATAGAGAGTTGGAAACATCGATGAGAAACATCGACCAGCTGCCTCCTGCACATCTCCCACTGGAGATGCGCCCGCAACCCAGGTACATGCCCTTGAACGGAATCGAACCTGAGACCCCTCAGTCCACAGGCCGACGCTCTATCCACTACAGAACCTGGTGACCGAACCTGGCTGGAGAACCTAGCGAGAGAACATGGCTATAGAACCTGGCTGGAGAACCTGGAGAATGTGGCTGGAGAACCTAGCAAGAGAACATGGACACAGAACTTGGCTGGAGATTGTGGCTAGAGAACCTGGCTAGGCTTCTGATCAACTGAATGCTATCTCTGTGTCATTTCTTCTTCGCCCACTCTGTCCAAACCTTTGGGAACTCCTGGACCTGCTGGGGTTGGACCCCAACATCTGAGCTGCCAAGGACACCAGTCCTCGAGCTACATTAATTGGCTGCAGGTGGGCAGTGGAGCTCCTCTAGGCACCTACCTCAGTAGCTAAGGACCTCACAGGACACCAGGGGCTGACCTTAATTGACAAAGAGAAATGGCAGATGAAGGAGCTGTGGCAAGACTCCAGACAGAAATCAACTGCCCCATCTGCCTGGATAACCTGAGAGACCCTGTCACCATCGAATGTGGGCACAACTTCTGTCGCTCCTGCATCGAGAGGTCCTGGGCTGATGTGCAGGACAGGTTCCCTTGCCCTGTGTGCTGTCGCCCATGCAAAGAGAGGCACCTGTGGAGCAACACCCAGCTGGAAAGGATGGTTGACGTGGCCAAGCTCCTCTGGATCACAGAGGCCGACGTGAAGCAGCAGGAAGAGAGGCGCTTGTGTGAGAAGCACAGCCAGGCCCTGACCCTCGTCTGTGAGGAGGACCGAGAGCTGTTTTGTCCCCTGTGCACTCAGCCCCCTGACCACCAGGGCCACACGTGAGGCCCGTGGAGGAGGCTGCCTCTCATCACAGGCAAAAGCTCAGAAGTTACATTGAGCCCCTGAAGGAGCAGCTGGCAGACCTTCAGAAACTATTAGCCACACAAGACAGGCAACGATCAGAACTGAGGGAAAAGGTGGAAAAGTGGAGAGTGAAGTTAGCCTCTGAATATGAGAGTGTGATAGCATCCATAGAGTGTGAGCAAGCGGCAGTTCACTCAAGACTAGCTGCACAAGAGAAGCACATTCTACGGAATCTCACTGCAAACAAAGCTGCATTTTCAGACCACATTTCCAAACTTAGAGTTCTACGAAAGGAGATGGCAGAGACTAGTGTGGTGTCAGATGTGAAACTGCTGATGAACATCAAGGGTGTCCTCCACCGTTGTGATAACCTAGAACCTCCAGGTGTCTATTGTGTCAAGTATAAGAGAGAAGAATTCAGTCTTCCTCCACAGTGTTCGGCCCTGCTGCAAATCATGCAGACATTTAGAGAAGAAGTTACTCTGGATCCCGAAACTGCACATGCTAATCTGCTTGTGTCTGAGGATAAAAAGTCTGTGACATTTGTGAAGAAAAAGCAAGGGGTTCATCAGAATCCAAAGGGATTTGCAGACGATGCAGTTGTCCTGGGTTCTGAAGGGTTTGACTGTGGCAGACATTACTGGGAGGTCCAGGTGGATGACAAGCCTGAGTGGGCCGTGGGGGTCTGTAATGACTCCCTTTCCAAGGAGAGAAACAGCCCCTGCTCAGACAGGAGAACAGATATTGGACGATTCAGCTGCAGAATGGTGACTATGTGGCTCGAGGGCCTGTTCCTGTCACCCTTGTGCTGCAAGAAATGCCCGGAGGGATTGGCATCTACCTGGACTATGAGATGGGTCACGATTCCTTTTACAGTTTGAATGACATGTCTCACATCCATTCCTTCAGGGATACATTTTCTGAGGTGCTAAAGCCTTACTTCTATGTCGGATGTGATCCCAAACCTCTTACCATCCGTGTTTTAAGAGATTAGGAAGGATGAACTGTTACTTTGGTTCATTTTCTTCCTGTGACTTCTAGGCAGTAGGTAGAATTTTTTAAATTATAATTTTATTGTTACTTTATTTTTTAATACATTTTTATAGATGTCAGAGGGAAGGAAGAGGGAGAGGGATAGAAACATCAGTGATGAGAGAGAATCATTGATTGGCTGCCTCCTGCACACTCTCTACTCTTGATCCAGCTCCCAACCGAGGCATGTGCTTTTAACTGAATTGAACCCAGAATCCTTCTGTTCACAAGATGAAGCTCTATCCATTGAGATAAACCAGCTGAACTTCTTGCAGGGTGGCGCTGCCCCTCCCTCATTCACACACCTCACATCACCCTGCTTGGCCCCAGAGAATGGCTGGTTAGCCAGAGACGGGTAAGATTCCTCAGGGAAGGAACAACCTAAGACAGGCACAGTCACAGAGGGGCCATCAGGAGACAACTTGGGGGTCAACAGAGGTAGGGCACAGACCCTCACCTCCCCAACTTCGCAGAGGCCTGAACCCTCACCCCTTCTGAGGGAGGTCTCCTGCCCCCATGGCTGCTTCGCTTCCCATGCCCAGCTCAGATCGGGACCATGGTTAAGACAGAGACTGGCTGGCAGCAGCTGCCCTCTCACTGCAACAGGACTTGTTTCCCATTTCTACCTTGGACCACAGGGAAAGGGGCAGCTGAAGGAAAGGGCTGTGTCAGGATGCTGCCTTCTTCCCTTTCTTCTCCCTCTTTTTTCTAAATACTTCCATGCCTTGTAGTTCTTTTGCTTTCTCTTCTTTTTCTCTCTACTACCCTCCATCTCCGCCTCATCCTCCTCCCCGGTATCATCCATATCAGCCTACCCAGAGGGCACAGCAAACTCTGTTATGGGTTGGCTCAATGAGATAGACCACCAACTCAGAATTTAAATTTAAGAGCCTTTATTAAGCTGGCCAGCTGACCACAGCGCCTATCTCCCCCTCTGGGAGATTCGGAGCATGTGGCAGAGATCAAGGGAGCACTATGATCCTTTATAGCACAACAGTGTTACCTTAGAAGTTCATAGAAAGTTCATAAGAACAAAGGGGGGGTGGGGATAAACAGAGTCACACCTGGCTGGAGCGTATCATAACACATTGTTTTTCTAAGACAATCTAGCAATTTTTCTTCCATGGTTCCTAACCCTTATACAATCCTTCTTCATATCCTGACACAATTCCTCTCCATACGTCAGTCCCCCCTTCCAGCACATTCAATTTCTCATGTCCCATTTCCTCCCCTTAGCACATTCTGTAACATTCTGTAACCCTGCCATGGCTCAGTCCCACACCCTGTAAAAACTCTTCCCCGGACACCGACACCACCATTAAGCACTGCCCTGATGGACCCTTAGATGCATCCCTTCAACTCGCTGACGCTTTGGGAAGCCTGTCACCAATGATGCTGCCTGCTAACCAGATCAACCTCAACCAAACCCCCAACTTGAGGATAGCTGAAATCCCTTGACTGAAGAGGCCAGCAACCTTCTACATGAACAAGGCTCCTTGTGCACTCCATCCACTATGTTTATAGCTATGCTTGCTATCATTGCTTGTCAGTCTTCTTCCAAGTCTTAAACAACCCAATCCAAGAGGTGGCTGCTGATTTGCATGCGCTATCATTTAAAAAATAAAAAGGGGAATTTGCTGGAAGCCAGTCCATCCTTGCTGCTTGACACAGTCGCTGCAGGGAAGAAACATCTGCACAGCATATGTTTCAAGGGACCTGGCATATATGGCATACTGTTCTTAATATGTTTGCTCACCTTCTTGGAACTATGTGTTTTAACCAAGGCCACCTCTCCGAGAAAGGTTGTTTACCCAGGTAGGGATTTTCCCCTGAAGTTAGGGAGAAAATAAAATCCCTTACCTAAATGCCAGGCGGGTAGTTAATCACTTTAACTACGAACAATCACCCTTCAGCTACATAATCTTTACTCCCTGGAATGGAGATAAGAAATGCCCTAACCTTTGGAATAGAAATTGACAGGATTAAAAATCAACTGGTATAAATACAGACGTAACAGGACAATAAAACGCAGAGCTTGGCTGGAGATCCTGGCTAGAGAACCTGGCTAGGCTGCTAATCAACTGAATGCTGTCTCTGTCTCATCATTCCTTCTTCGCCCACTCCGTCCAAACCTTTGGGAACCCCTAAACCTGCTTGGGTTGGACCCCAACACTGTGGCTCAACAATATCCAAATAGCTCAATGATATTAACTGGCCAATGGCTGTTTTTGAAAATGAAATTTTATTTAACTGGGTTATATCCTTCTGGTGACTTTTGCATTACAATGGTTGAGTTAAATAGTTACCACAGGAACCACAGACCATCATGTTAGCAAAGCTAAAGTATTTAGTATCTGGCTCTTTGCAGTAAATTTGTTGACCCTTAATATAAACAGTGACACTACTGTCCTTAGCAATCTTATCCTAAGGATGGATCCCTCCATGCCCACAAAATGCTGCCAGCGTCAATCAGAGGGAGGGAGAGAAAGAAAGGGATGGAGGGATGTTTGGGGTTCTCTGTGCTTCCTAGACTTGTAAGTCTGTTTCTTTCACCAGGTAGGGGAAATTTTCTGTCATTTTTCTTCAAAATAGGTTTATGGCGGCGATATAGGCAGACGCGTCCCAGGTTAGGTCCCAGAGCAAATGGAGTGAGCAGCTAAAACTAATAACACTCACCCCGAATTGGCAAAATTGCTCAGCTGGTGAGACAGTTTGCAGCTGGGAAGGGCAGAACGCCCTGGAAAGGTAAAAAAAAACACCAAAAAACAAAAAAAAAAAAAAACCCAGGGATTTGGGCAGGAAAGCTTGCCAGACCTCTGAGCCCAGAGCGTCCGAGGGAGACCACATGGCAGACAGCCACGTCCCTTGGGACAGGCACAGCCCCTGACTGGGGAAAGGAGATCCGGGGGATTCCTGGTGCCGCCGGGGGATTTGAGAGCTGGGTTCTGTGGTCACGGAGGACTGGGCCTAAAGGGGGCAGCCTGAAGAGCTGACCTGACCATGCAGTGCCCGTAAAAGAAGAGTTTACAGAAACCAAGCCTTCCCCGTTTCCGCAGCCGGCGTTTGTTTGTTTGTTCTCACCGAATCCTGTTCATGGGACATTTCGGATTCAGACACTCACCTGTGCTGAAGAGAGGGAGAGGGTGCGGAGGAGTGGAATCTGGGGAGAGACTGAGGAGAGAAGGGGGACCAGGAGAGGTGGCAGTGAATTGAGTGCTGAGACACCCCTGGGCCCAGGATTGGGGCAGCCATTCTCTCCAGAGGGTGGGACTCCTCTACCTAGCCCCAAGCAAGGAGCACAGCCACACCCAGATTCCACCCTGAAGGAGATAAAGGATTAAATGATCTGATCAGTCCATGGGAGTTAACAGGGTCTGGCCTATAGAGGGATTTTTAATCCCAGCAACAACACAGATCAGGGTAATGATTAAAGAACCAGCTCTGGACAGGTGACCTCCCCAAACCAGTTTTAAGTGCAATAGAGAAAATAAACCCTTGCTACTGCATAGAGAAGCCGTATAGCCTCAGAGGCCAACCCAAAAATACTGCCACCCAGAGGCTGAGCCACAAACTGACTCTCAGCTAAATACAAGTTAAGGCAGTCTGGGACACAAATACAGCCTGCTTTAAAATTAGAACTGTGTTTTACA
>NW_006300036.1:3202481-3206716 GCF_000327345.1 Myotis davidii | reverse complement strand
TCGGCCCTGCTCTGAGCCCGACCAGGGGCTGCACCTAGGGATTGGGCCTGCCCTCTGCCACCCGGAAGCAGGCCTAAGCCAGCAGGTCATTATCGCCCGAGGGGTCCCAGACTGCGAAAGGGACCCCCCTCCCCCCCGAGTACACAAATTTTTGTGCACTGGGCCTCTAGTAAGAAATATTTCCTCCAGGCATGGCACATTTTCTTTCCTTCAGCTTTATTGTACCAGATTATATCACACAGTCACTCCTGGACAAATAACTGTTGTCAGGAGACCTGCTAAGCATACATTGGTTTAGAATTCTACTTTGGAGCTTATCATGGGTCGCTTACCTGAAAAAAATTGGGGGTTTTATACAGCTGAAAAATGCTCAGCAAAAAACATCCTATCTAATAAAAGAGAAACATGGTAATTGGCGTATGACCACTACCCTTCCCATTGGCTAATCAGGGAGATATGCAAATTAACTGCCAGTCAAATTAACCAGCAGCCAGGCAGCTTGAAACTAACATGAGGCTTGCTTGCTTCAGTGACGGAGGAAACCAACGTTCCCCGCCTGGCTTGCAGGGCTCTGAGCCTGCAGTTTGAAACATTTTAACAAATATAGAAGCTAAAAAAACCCCCCAGAAACCAGCTTTCAGCGAGCTGGGATCTCAAAGGTGGAGTCAGAGCTGGAGTTATACATTGTTTCGATTATAGAACCGAAACAAACCTGATACCTACTTTCAGCAGTGGAGGCCTAAGAGCTGGTGCCTCAGAGCTAAAGTTGGCCAAGAATTAAAAAAAAAAAAAAGGCGCAGTTGGGAGCTTCCATCACCCGAAAGCCTGAAAACAGCCCTCAGCCCCTCAACCAGACTGGCCAGGCACCCCAGTGGGGACCCCCACCCTGGTCCAGGACACCCTTCAGGGCAAACCAGCCAGCCCCACCCATGCACCAGGCCTCTATTCTATATAGTAAAAAGGTAATATGCCTCCCAGCACTGCGATCAGTGGAGCCGAGAGGCCTCCCGGCACCAGGATCAGTGTGACAGGGGGCAGCGTCCAAACCCCCGATCTCCCTGTGGCTCTGTGTGTGACAGGGGGCATGGCCACAACCTCCCTATCCACCCTTCTCTGTTCGTGACAGGGGAAGGCACCCCAACTTCCTGATCAGCCCTGCTCTGAGTGTGACAGTGGTAATGTCCCAACCCCCTGATCAGCCCTGCTCTGTGGGTGATAGAGGGTGGTGCCCCAACCCCCTGATCTGCCCTGTTCTGTGTGTGACAGAGGGCAGTGCCCCAACTCCTCTATCAGCCCTACTCTCTGATTACAGCGGGGAGCTCCTCAACCCCCTGATGGGCCCTGCTCTGTGCATGAAAGGGGAGAGCACCCCAACCCCCTGATGGGCCCTGCTCTGTGCGTGACAGGGGGTGGCACCACAACCTCCCCATCGCCTCTGCCTTGAGTGTGACAGGGTGTGGTGCCCCAACCCCCCTATCGGCCCTACCCTGAGCGTGACTGAGGGTGGCATCGCAACCTCCGATCCGCCCTGCTCTGTGCATGACAGGGGGCGGCGCCCCAACTCCCCAATAGGCCCTGCTCTGAGCCCGACCAGGGGCTGCACCTAGGGATTGGGCCTGCCCTCTGCCACCTGGGAGCAGGCCTAAGCCAGCAGGGTGTTATCTCCCGAGGGGTCCCAGACTGCGAGAGGGCACAGACTGGGCTGAGGGACCCCCTTCCCCCCAAGTGCATAAATTTTTGTGCACTGGGCCTCTATTTATTTACCATAAGCACTTAACAGAGTGCTCAGAGCCTGGTAGGTACTCAATAACTTTCATTCCTTTGCCCAGCAATGATGGTCTCTACTTGGGTAGATTAAAATAAGTACTGTGCTAGATGTTGAGAGACCTGGCATTTGATGTGGACTTAAGCTACGAGTAGCTTTTGACCTTAGAAAAAAAAATCATTTAAGTTTAATTTTTGCATTGAAGTATAAAGGGTTATGGATTAGACACTATCTAGAGACCATTCTGGTTATTAAATAAAAGTATTCATTAAAGGACCTATATTTGTGTAGTGCAGTAGCATTTTCAAACTGATTTCCATATACATTACAGGGAAGCTTGTTGGCAGTAGTCAAGGAGAAAATGTCTCTAAGGTGCAAGATCAGAGTGTATGTTTACTTCTTGATAGATTCAGATCCTCACTGGGGCTGCGTGTCAAGCAGAGGTGAGACCTGACCAATGTGGCAGAACATGTTCATTCATTCATTTATTCGCTCAACACATATGATTCAGTGTCTGCTTTGGGCCAGGCACTGAGCTAAATAGAAGAGGGGCCACGATCTCATAGAGTCTACATTCAAAGGGCAGTAGAAGAATAGTCAGAGACCTCACACAAAACAACACACTCTTATACGGGGACAATGTTTATGATGATAACCAATGACTGTGGGGCTACATCATGTGACAGGGTCAGGATAGACTTTGGTGACAGGATCTTTCATCTATGAATGTGTAAATCTGCAGGAAGAACATTCCTTTCCTTTTAATATATTTTGCCTGAGCTTTAGGTTCCATTGATATAGCTATAATTTTCCATTTCTCTCCTAACACTTTTCTCTGTTGAGAAGTTCATACAAGCCTTCCCTTGGGAAAAAGATATGTGTTAGAAAAAGGAAGGTTGGGGAAGGGGAAATGTTTAAATAGTTTTTGAGTTATTTCAGAATGACAGAGTTCCAGCCATTATAAAAGTTAAGCTCATGTTTTCTAATTTTGGAAGCATATTTTAGGCAATAGAAACAAAAGTACCCAGAGACCTATAGCAGTATCTTTATATGCCAATCAAATCACATGAAGAGGCACAGAAAAAGCACCCCAGATTGGCCCACTCCTGAGGAACGTGATTTCTTAAGCTTCAGAGAAAAGGGAAAACATACTTCAAGAGGTAGCAGTAGTATCTTCCTGCCTAGACTGAAAATGGATTCCTCACTTGCACAGGGGTACAGCACTTACTGTATTGCAACCTCTCCACACAACACTAATTGATGGTGTTACTGCTAAGTTAATCCTTTTGCTATTGTAGCAAGCGTGTGATGTAACATTTGGTGAACCCTCATTCATGCTTCCTGCTCTTGAATCTCTAAAACCCTGTTTCTCCTTTTGAATGCATTTTTCAAAGCAGCTTATAAGCATTTATACATTTGAATATATTGTTAATGTGACACTTGCAGAGAAAAAAATTGTGTTAATCTGGGAAATACAAAAGCAGCTTGGGAAAGCATAAGCCTGCCTTCAGGCAAAATGGACCCAGTTAATGTTTGTAATGATTGTTTTGCAAGGATTTTATAAAAGTCAGTTTTTCTTATCTGAGGCTGAGTCTACATAGTGCAGAAACAAAAGATTAATGCAATTACTTTGGTGACTCCCTCCCCAGCCTCAGGAAAAAAAAATAAACCTACTTTGTATCATTGTCCCCATAGCAAAATTCTGAATATATCACTTCATTCCTAGTATATGTTTACATTTTTTGAGATCATAACAGCCAAACTATTTTGAAGATAAAAATATAAAAAATGTAATTGTTTGAGAAATCATATAAATATAACTATATATTTATAGTTATATTTATAGCTATAATATATATATAGGCCTAAGCGACCTTTACGACCAAATGACTGGTCACTATGACATGCACTGATCATCAGGGGGCAGCACTCTATGCAGGAACTGCCCCCTGGTGGTCAGTGTGCTCCCACAGCCAACCTCCCCTGGCCGGCCAACCTCACATGGTCCCTCTCCCTAGGCAGCAGGCCCTGATTACCTGATAGGGGTTGGGCCCTGGACTGGGATGGGGAACCAGGGATGGGTGGCGGTGGGGCTGGTGGCCAACTTCCCCCCAATTGGAAGGCCCCAGTGATGGTGTGGCGGTGAGAGAAGCATGAGGGGGTGAGGCCGGGAACCACATGGTGGCAGGGTCGCCAAAAACGGTGTCGCTGTCTGGCATCCGTTCCTTCTGTGCTGGCCCAGTGACTGCTGCCTTTTCTCCCAAGCCCACCAGGGCCTTCGGGCCCCAATCGGCCTTGCCCCAATCACCCTGGCCCCAATTGGCCCTGATCGCTGGCCAGGCCTAGGGACCCCACCCGTGCATGAATTTTGTGCACCGGGCCTCTAGTACATATATAAATAAGTGATAATGACAGCACAAAGAGAGTTCACATGCTTACAATACATCAGACGCCACCTGATGCTGCAAAG
>NW_006300036.1:3198802-3201944 GCF_000327345.1 Myotis davidii | reverse complement strand
CTGTGTCACATATAGAAATTTTTTGATATTTGCAACCATGGTAAAACAAAGACTTATATTTTTGATATTTAGTTTGTATATTTAAATGCCATTTAACAAAGAAAAATCAACCAAAAAAATGGGTTTGTGTGTCACCTCTGAAACACGTGTCATAGGTTCGCCATCACTGGAGTAGTAAGTCCTTCTCTTCATTTTAAGATAATAGCCTTTGCCTTGCTGGTGTGGCTCAGTGGTTTAATGTCAACTTATGAACCAGTAGGTCATGCTTTGATTCCCAGTCAGGGCACATGCCTTGGTTTTGGGCTCAATACCTGGTAGGGGACATGCAGGAGGCAGCCAATCAATGAATCCTTCTCTTCATTCATGTTTTCATCTCTCTCTCCCCCTCTCCCTTTAACTCTGAAATAAATAATATGTATAATGGACTTTTATTAACTACTTTTCCAAGCAGTTCTGAGTTCATTCATTCCTCTACAGTTTCTTCATAAGAATCTCCTCTGCTGCATTCAGCATCCTAGTTGGGATGGTTTTATTACTGTTATTTTTTTAAATATATACTTCTCTGTATGACTCCTTGAAAACAATGCCCAGGAAAGTGTCACCCTGGCAACTGGTCCACTTAAATTACTTTCTCTCTTGCCCTGAGCCTGTCTTCAGAAGAAAAAATGCATGGCCAAAAACCTCATTTAAAACTTTCAGACAGAAAGCCAGGCATTTGAGGAATTGCTTTGGACTCTGGACAGTTTCAAACACAGTCAAAGATGAGAAAGTGATATCCATAGGAGGAAGAAAGGGAAGGTAACATATTGGTGGGCATACCTTGTTTTTGATAGCATTTTTATAGTCCACAAAACAATTTTAATGTCTTATTTCAGTTGTCTCATACAGCTTCCTGAAGTTTGAGACCTTTGATATTTTGAAAACTCAGACTCAGATAAGAAAAGTGAGATGTCAGCATATTTGATAAACAGAATTTTTTCATATCAAAATCCATCGTGTTTTCTACATTTTTCCCATGGAAGTTTTATTTATTTTTTATTGATTGCAAAGAGGAAGGGAGAGGGAGGTAGAATCATCAATGATGAGAGAGAATCATTGAGCAGCTGCCTTCTTCATGCCCCAAACTGGGGATCAAACCCACAACCCAGATATATTCCCTGACTGGTAATCAAACAATGACCTTCATAGGTAGATGCTCAACCACTAAGCCACGCCAGCTGACTTCCCATGGGAGTTTTAATATTAAACCTGAAACCATCAAAAGCTTATTACTAAAATTAAATATATTATAATTTAAATATAAGAACATAATTATATATAATCCTAACTATAGTGCATTGTCTCCATATTTGCTGAACAAATATGTATACTTGTATATACTTATATACAATTGTCATGCACAATCTTATTTCTATGGGAAAATGGTTTTCATTTTCACTCTAGGTACAAAATATGTTTTGCTATATCAGTGGTGGTAGCACCTTCCCTAGTGAAATTGGAATAGAACCTCCACAGGGCAATAGAGGGGTGCAGACAGCATAACCATGGCAATTCATAAGGACAGAACCTCTGTATTCCTGCATAAAACAAAACATCTTTCAAATACTCTCTGTATCATGGTACTCAGGTTACATCATCTCCTTCTCTGCTCATGGCAGGGATTATACCAGCTGCCTGCTGTGGGCAAAAAAAGGAGATGCTGGGACAGGAGTACCATTTTGCTCTTATAGATTTTAATAATAGAGAAGTTTTGGAGAAGTCATTTACCTAGTGGGTTGACAGTATACTTTCTCATTTACCACAGAAATCACCTCAGAATCTGTAACACAACACTCCGGGCCTGCAAAGCCAATCAGTAGGATTTTGCACTAAAATCAAAAACTCTTGCTGTAGACATTCTGTATTGGATATTAAGGTCAATTGTCTCTTTTTTTGGATAGATTTTGGAAGTGATCCATTCTTGCAAACACATGAGTTGGGGCCTCTCTATGGTGAAAAATGTTGTTATACAGAGATTTTGTTATATTGACCTTGAGTTAATATAGGAGCTATACTTAATACATTTTTACTTCATTTAATCATCTGTTTTTTTATATTTCACTTCAGTCCTTTTGACCACATAGAAATAAAAATAACAATAATGAACTTCAGTCTTGTGTATTATGCTTGATGCGACATTTAAAGATAGAGTGAAAGTAAAATTTTTCTATTAATTTTATTAATAGTTCTTTCAAACTATTCTCTTATTTTTGCCACTGATTTAACTTTAAAGAAGTATTTCTGTTAAAATCATATTCTATATTTATTTTAGAATTATCAGGTACTTCTCAGGGATGTTTTCTATTTATTTCATGTTTTGGACTTTGTTTTTACTTTCAAGAATATTCTATTTTGACATAGTCATTAGAGATAACATGAAGAGTAGTGTAGCAAAAATAGAAAGTATCTTGATACTGAAATAAAATAATTTAGCCCTAGCTGGTTTGTCTCAGTGGATAGAGTGTTGGCCTGTGGATTGAAGTGTCCTGGGTTTGATTCCTGTCAAGGGCACATGCCCAGGTTGCAGGCTTAATTCCCACTAGGGTTTGTGCCGAGACAACTGATCAATGATTCTCTCTCATCATTGATGTTTCTATCTTGCTCTCTCTCTCTCCCTTCCTCTCTGAAATAAATAAAAATATATTTTTTAAAAAATTGAAAACTGGGCTTGAAATTTAATACTGTTAGTTATAAGTTCTAAACTTGGAAATTAGTTCTTTTCTTAAAATTTCCTAGTAAATCAGTTGTTCAACCATTATAGTTAGACTTATAGACTAACTCCTAAAATCTAATTAAAACATAGTAGAGCTTAAGGTTTTAGATGTAATGAGTAAAAAGGTAAATGGATAGCAATATGAATAACACAACTGGATAAAATGATGTTTAATTTATTTTGAATATATATATAGTTTAATACAAAAATTTATTCACTAAAGAAAAAGAGCCGAGACCGGTTTGGCTCAGTGGATAGAGCGTCGGCCTGCGGACTGAAAGGTCCCAGGTTCGATTCCGGTCAAGGGCATGTACCTGGGTTGCGGGCACATCCCCAGTAGGAGATGTGTAGGAGGCAGCTGATCGATGTTTCTCTCTCATCGATGTTTCT
>NW_006300036.1:3186618-3198494 GCF_000327345.1 Myotis davidii | reverse complement strand
TTTTTTTTTAAAAAAAGACTTACAAAATAAAATTTAGGATATTTTTAGAAATATTTGAGCAAGAGGCATTGATATTTTTTAAATTGCATATAATTCTGAAATTGGTTTTTTATTTGCATTATTGTATTTTCTGCTCAAATTAGAAACATTTCTGGAATCTATAGGAAAAAAAGGAAATAGAACAAAAATTTCCATCAGGTAAGGGGGGAATAATTGAAAGAGAGAAGAAAATATGAAAGATGGCTAAATATATTTGTGAGTTTGCCACAGGTGAAATCAACAAAGTTTTAAATGATGACAGTAAGAGAAAAAAGCAGAACATTTATGGGTTCTACCTTTTATTGGGTGGAGAGAGGATGTTGAGAGAAAGATACAGTCATGGTTGATAATGTTGGCCTAGGACAGTGGTCAGCAAACTGCGGCTCAGCAAACCGCGGCTCACGAGCCACATGTGGCTCTTTGGCCCCTTGAGTGTGGCTATTCCACAAAAAAATGGCTCTTCCACAAAATACTGACTTTTGCGCATGGGCCATAAAGTCTCAATCGCACTGTACGTGCGCACCCCCACGTGGTATTTTTGTGGAAGAGCCACACTCAAGGGGCCAAAGAGCTGCATGTGGCTCGCGAGCCCCGGTTTGTCGACCGCAGGACTAGGATAAGTTGCTGTATGTCTCCAGTGAGCAGTGAAGATGGTATAGATGCCACAGCCACTTTAGAAGAAAGTTTAGCAGGTTCTTATAAGACTGAACATGCTTTTGGCATATCATCCAGCAGTCACATTCCTTGGTATTTACCCAAAGGAGTTTAAAACTTATGCCCACACAAAAACCTGTACACAAATATTTATAGTAGCTTTATTTATAATTGACAAAATTTGGAAGCAACCAAATATCTTTCAATAAGTGAATGGATAAATAAACTGTTGTATATTAAGAAAATGGAGTATTACTGAGTGAAAGAAAAAAGCCATCAAGCCACAAAAAGACCTGGAGTGACCTTAAGTGTAATTTTCTAAGGGAAAGAAGTCAATCTGAAAAGGCTACATACTGTATGATTACAACTCTAGGATATTCCAGAAAAAGTAAAACTGTGCAGACAATAAAAAGACCAATAGTTGTCAGAGTTTGGAGGAAGGAGATGGATGAATAGGTGGAGCAAAGAGGATTTTTATAGCAGTGAAAATAATCTGTATGATGTCATAATGATGATACATGTCGTTAAACATTTGTTCAAAGCCATAGAATGAATAACAGCAAAAGGGAACCCTAATGTAATCTATGGACTCTGGGCAATAATGATGTGACTATGTACATTTATCATCCTATATAATAAAAACCCAGAAACCAAAATGGTAGAACAACCAGAACAACCAGAGGCCAGAATGACCATGGCCCCTCACCCTGGACAGCACCCCCTCATTGATAGGTTAGGGGTGATCAGGTAGGCAGGAGAGCAGTTAGGGGCGATCAGGGAGGCAGCAGAGTGATTAGAAATGATTAGGCAAGCAGAGGCGGTTAGGGGCAATCAGGCAGGCAAGTGCTTAGGAGCAATCAGGTGGGCAGGCAGAGGTGGTTAGGGGTAATCATACCGGTAGACAGGAGTATTTAGGGTGATCAGGCAGGCAGGTGGGTAGTTAGGGGTGGTCAGGCAGGCAGAGGTGGTTGGGGGCATCCAGGCAGGCAGAGGCAGTTAGGGGTGATCAGGCAGGCAGGGGAAGTTAGGGGCGATCAGGCAGGCAGAAGCAGTTAGGGGCAACCAGGCAGGCAGAAGCAGTTAGGGGTGATCAGGTAGGCAGAGGTGGTTAGGGGTGATCAGGCAGGCCAAAGGGTTAGGGGCGATCAGGAAAGCAGAGGGGTTGGGGCGATCAGGCAGGCAGACAAGTGGTTAGGCTGATCAGGCAGGCAGGCAGAGTGGTTAGGGGTGCTCAGGCAGACAGGCAAGCAGTTATGGGCCAGCAGTCCTGGATTGTGAGAGGGATCCCGGATTTTAAGAGGGTGCAGGCCGAATTTCGTGCACCAGGCCTCTTGTTTCTAATAAATGGACCACTCTGCTGAGTGATGTTGGTAATAGGAGGGACTACACCTGTGTGCATACAGGGGAATATAGGAAATTTCTGTACATTTCCCTCTGTTTTGCCGTGAAACTTAAACTACTTGAATTTTTATTTAAAGTTGGTATAGAGGCTAAGGGAAATGATTCATTTATTAGTTCTTCACAGCTAAGGGATATCTAGTGGTTAAGTTTTCATAACCCACTAACTGTATTTGTAACAAAAGATGCACACACCCATAGTTAATAGATTGGTCAGTACTGTTGTGTATGTGTGGAAGAGTTGGGGAATGGATCATTTTACCCCTTGTATGGCCTTACAATGGGAAGTTTGCTGGCATATAGAGAAATTCAGTCAGTACAACACCCGCTTCCAGGTTAGGATGATGTACTGCAATGTTCTCTGCATTGCTGTCTTCTTATAAATATGTTACTCAACCACAATTTCCTTGGTAGTGAGCACTACCTCTCCATAGTTTTCATGTTGTCCTACAGATTGAAAATCTGGATTTTGTTCATAAATTTGTAATTGTTGGCCCAATGCAAACATACTGAGATGACCCCAAGTTGTCCCTATGTTTCTTTGGAGAACCAGAGTGGCTGCATCTTTCATGTGTGATTAACAGGAACATCTCTCCTGAAATATCAGAGATTGTTACACATCCCCATTCTGAGATCAATCTCCATAGATTTCACTGCCAACACTGAGCTACTGTGAATAAACTGATCACTTTGATACACATATTATTAAATTGCTCTTTATTACTTTCATTTTGCTTCATTTTCTCTGTGTCTGACAAAAATATGTAGAGAGAACCAAGAGTTAAGTGCAAGAGATTCTAAAGAAGATAGTAACTTATTTCTGAATTAATTTTTAAAAGAATTTAGACCTGCTATTTGGGCACTTAGGTCCTTTCTTATGATATCTACTTCCTTTTTAGAGGGGAAAAAAAGTAACTAAAGTGATTTTATTCAAGTATAATTATTTTGAGCCTATTTTCTGGCTCTGAAGGCTCCATCGTGAAATAGTTTTGACATGCAGAACATAGCTCCCATATTATATTTTATTTAAAGAATTTCAGAGTAGTCAAAAACACCAAGGTCTGGAGATAGACTATTTCTTCCCCATTATCTGAGCAGAGGCTTTCTTTAAAAAAAAAAATGACAGACACATCTGTAACAAAAGAAACTTGGGGAACCATGCCTTCTTATATCAACTAAATTTGCTAATTTAGAGATGTGATTGTGTTTTCAGTCTATTATAAACAAATGTTCTAAAATAGTGTGGTAAAGGGGTAATTTTCCTGGACATAGCTGGAAGACATAGAAATTATTTCTCAGTTGTGAATGAAATAAATATTATTGGATTCAAGTAGAGTTTTCATGTGCAAACAAAAATATGGATTGACCTACTTCTCAAGCAGCGATGCCGTGATGCTAACGACATGCTGCTGCTTCCAGATTTTCTGTGGATGGGCAAGGGAATGCATGTGCTGTGTGTGCCTGATGCTTACATCATAGCAACTGGTAGACTTCTCTTTGAATAACATTTGCATGGGAAAGGGTTCTAGAAGAGAGATGACAGGGCATTGGGGGCAGCAGCCAGTGCTCAATCCTGAAGCATGTACAGCAGCAGGATAAGGCCACCAGTGAAATGAGGATTAGCATGCCTTCTCCTAATTTCTCTGGCTGACACACTGTGGGAATTACAAAACAGAAGGGGGCTATACAATGCCCCATGGGGTCTCAGCATTTGCTTGAAAACTTCTGAGAGTTCCTTCCTTTTTATTTAGCAGAGAAGTGGGAAAAATTGAACATACCTTTCAAAATCACTTGGGAACATTTGGTGTCACAGTCTTAAGGATACTGGCTAGTAAAGAAGATAGAGGGTCTATTGTCTTCATATTCTGTGTTTATTTAGAAACCCTAAGAACCATATTGTTATCACTGGGAATAATTTTAAAGCCTCATGACCCAAACCATATGTATAAGGAATGTCCTAGACAACAGCATAATGCCTTGGAGCTGCAATCCCCTCTGTGGCAATGTGAATGCCAGTGAGTGAGCAAGGAGTGCAAGACTTTGGAATTCGTAGCCAACTGCATCTTATGACTTGGAAGATGCTGGAATGGTTTCTTGTTTAAAAATGTCTCCCATATCCTTTTCAACCAGGTACCATTTAAAATCCTATAAAAAATAAATATTTTTAGTTGAAAAAACTTGGCTTTAAATTTCCTTTTCTTGATTTTGTGGAGAAATAATTATTTTATTATATTTTTAATCTTCACCCTAGGAGGATATGTTTTTGTTAAGACAAAAAAAAGAGGGGAGAGAGAGGGAGAGAGATTGCCTCCAATACATGCCTATGACCTGGGGATTAAACTAGAAACCTAGGTATGTACCCTGACCAGAAAACGAACCCACAACTTTTTGGTGTATGGGAGGATGCTCCAACAAACCAAGCCACCCAGCCAGGGCGAGAAATAATTGTTTTTATAAATTCTATATAATTATTATTGATAGAAGTAATAATAACTTTAAAAAATATTAAAATCACTTATTGAGTGCTTGATATGTGTCAGTCGCTGGAAGAATGTTGCTAAAGGAAAATCAGATACTTAGCTTTTTATATAACTATAAAGAATGCACCCATGGAGGAAGTGTGCTTGTCCTCACTGCATAGCTGGTGGTTTTATATAACAGAGTTAATCCCTTTAGTCCAGGTCACATTGTTAATGATTGAAGGCAGAACATTCACTCCCAGAACGTGTTCTCTTGATCACCATAAACTTTGTTTATGACCTTGTGTACTCCTTTTTACATTGCTATAGATAATGTCATGCGACAGTATAAAAAGCTAAGAATTAAGACTGTTTCTGCGTTGGCTTATGCAGTTTCCTCCACCTGTGCTTTCTTTCACTGGAAATGCTTTATAATCCTTCTTCCAAATCAGGTCAAATGCTAAAAGGTCCAAGAAGCTTGTTTTAGTACCTCCCATCCATTTTCATCCCATGTGCTGGAATTATTCCTTCCTCCTTCCTCTCTGCCCTAAAAGCATGTTCTCTCTGCCTAAATTATAGCAAATCACACTGGGATTATTTGATTATCTCTGTCCCATCCTGAGATTGCAAATTTGCTCAAGTGCATGAACTGTGTTTGTCATATTTCAATTCCCAGTCCCTAGCTCTCTTACTCATTACAGGTACACAATAAACAACAAACAACTTGTGTGGGTTTGAATTTATTCCACAATCCTGGGGGTAGAAATGGAATGCTTCTTCACTTTCTCTGAGTCATACTCGCTGATAAGTAGAAAATTAGGTCGGAGTGCATGGGAGAAAGAAACTCAGAAAAGGAAGCTGGCAACAAGTACACTGTATTCTGAATACTTTACACGTCTTCTAGGAGGCAAACCAGAGGAAACACCAGTTAGTCTTGTTCTGGAGACAAACAGCATATCAAAGAGACTAATTAACCAGATCTGGAGTGACTTTGGCCAGGAGACAGGATCTCTGTAAATATAAATTCTCTTATTTGTTCTACTAGTTAGAATAACAAATACCTAATATTTAATAAGAGGTTTTATCTGAAAAAGTCATTGGTATATTTTTACTGCATAAATGACTATAGACAAGGTTCTTAGTTTGAGCCTGTTTCCTCATGTCTAACCTCTTCTGGAAGATTCTAGTACTTAATATTTGGGGACACTGGATATAGCTGAAACACAATATTTATTTGATGAGGGATTTTTGATTCCTTTTGCTATTGTCCCAGATGAATGTCCCTCAGAGACTATTCTGAACAGAGCTCAAACCAAAAATCTTAGTAAAAAGTTGCCATTTTGAATAGGAATATTTTGCCTATACTAGATTGACAGGCCAACATTTGAGTTCCTCTTTGTTAACATTTTCTCTGACTTTCAGTTTGTTTTTGTTTCTAAATGACAGCTAAACTAATTGTATTCAAGACAAAAGAGTTGTGTCTGTAGCAGTTTCTATTGCCAAGGAATACATGAACCAATAAAACTTGACTGGTTTACACACTAAAGTATGGGCCTTTCAGCCATAACATGCTTCCCACTCAAGCAGTCACAATGCCTTTCCAGAAAAATTTTATTTTTCTTTAGCAACATTCTTCCAACCACTAAATAATAAGATTCACAGATAATTGGTGAATGGAAGACACAATCCAATGTGATCATTTTCTTTAATGAATAATGGCAAAAACAAAAAAGAAACTATGAGTGTTCATCAGGTTCAAACAAGATAATTTGCCAATTGTGAAAGTCTTCATGAACTTCTTTTTGGTGGTCCCTTTATTTGTGGAATTTAAGTAAAACACAGAACAAAGAAGATTGGTGTTTGGCATGGAATAAAGATTATGAACAGGGTGGACATAGATTTGCTCACCAAGTCTCATGATATTTGAAAGTTTATATAAGCATATGGATTTCTAGCATGTTTGTAATGGGAACAGATGAAGATTGCGGTACATACCTGACTCTTTGAAATTAACATGAAGATGAAGTCTGTCCTCCAACAAAACATAACCAATGGACACAAGACACTGGGGAGGTGGGGTGAGGGCATGTGCTGGGGTTAGGGGAGGCCGGGGGAAAGTCAATGGGGGAAAAAACAAGAAGACATATGTACTACTATCTGTAATACTTTAAACAATTAAATAAAATTAAAAAAACAACAACAACAACATTCCAGACTCTCCCTGTCAAAGTAAAAAATGTACAGAGGAGCCCATTTGTGTCTGAAAAGAAATGCACACCTCTTTTCCTTAATAGAAATAAAATAATTTAAAAAATTAACAACAATTACAATGATTTGTTTTCAAATTTATCTCTTACATGCGTAATTTTTAATTCCTAAGCAGGGGTACTCAAAATTTGAGTCTTAGATGACTTTTAATGGAGGCTTGTTGAATGAATGGATGGGTGAATTGAAGGGAACTTTAGAAATAGGAAAGCAAGGTGATCTTGTGGGTTACCAAGTAATATTCCTACTCATAAATTTTAACCAGTGACTGCAGCTCCAATTCGAACATTTGTAACTCCCATGTTAGTGGAAACTAGTATAAAAGTGTGAGTAATATCATTTGGATGGAAAGTTGGTGCTTCATGGCCTTTTGCTCTCATTATTTTTATTAATTTGTTTTATCTACAATTGCATTTATTTTTTAATTTACTTTATTGACCATTGTCCTTATGTATGTTTTCTTTATTTGCCTCTGACTGTCTCTATTGACTCCAGGTGAAGCCTATTGTGGCTTCACCAACCCATCAGCTATTACGGTTGGCCTTGGTGCTATGAGTAGGCTGCTGGTTGCAGCTGCTGGTGGAATGGGCCATCATCTAGGTCAGAGGCTATTTTGTATTTCAAATGAACACTGTCTATATTTCACTGTCTTCTTATCTAAATAAATGTTAAAAGACCATAAAACTTGAGATTTTATGTTAAAATGTAAAAAAAAAAAGCTGTAGGATACATGACCTTAGATTTAGTGGTTACATATCATGCGCCCAAATGTCTGCTTAATTATGAAGTAATTCAAAAGAACCAGTTGTGCCATTTCCCCTAAAAGAACATCTATCTATATAAAAAAAACCTAATATTTTAAGTGTCTCTCCAATGGTTTGATCTTTCGACCAGTCGCTACGATGTGCACTGACCACCAGCGGGAAGGTGCTCTGACTGGTAGGTTAGCATGGGATCCAGTAGATTGGGACTGGGTGAGACAGGCAGAACATGACCCGGAGCCCTCCCGCTTCCCTCCGCGGCCCTGATTTTGCACCATTGGGGTCCCTTAGCCTGGCCTGCACCCTCTTGCAATCCAGGATCCCTCGGAGGATGTTGGAGAGCCAGTTTTGGCCTGATCCCCACAAGCCAGGCCAGGGGGCCCCACCAGTACGTGAATCCGTGCACCAGACCCCTAGTTAGAAATAAATGTCAAAAGTCATCAATTATTGAATATAAATTCCATGTGTTATTCTTTTTAAGGAATAAATTCAAAAAAGAAATTCATCTTACATGCAGAGGGTTTAAAGGTCAGTGTTTGCTTTGTGTCTTTGGGGTTTATTCCCAAGTTTTCTTTGCTACATGTTCCTTTGCAGCATTATCATCAATCCAGTCCAGACTCAGACCTGAGATCTATGTTTACAAAACACTAATGCTTTAATTTGGACTCTGAATATTTCATTCTGACCTTCATACCTACTGTTGCAGAAAGAGCCCAGCTCTTTAAACAATAGAGTCTGAGACAAACATCTGTCTCCTCTCAGAAGCATTTCTTCACAGGCTAGACAGCCAAGAAGACATTAAATACCAGAAGCAGGGTTTCAGGGCAGAATATGAAGCCAGAATAACAAATCTACAGTCTGTTCACGTTCTCAAACAAATAGGGTTACCTTTTTAGGAGAAGCTAGTGACCCCTTTTTCGGTTAAAAAGTAATTGAATCTATGAATAAAAAACCAGACTAGTCAACAAATAAATGTTGACCTTTTTCTTAGGCTCTAGGCAATCATTATTATAATGGATATTAAAAGACAAATACATCTATCAGCCTATTAAAATGAATATTATACCCTGACTGGTTTGGCTCAGTGGCTAGAGCATCGGCCTTTGGACTGAGGGGTCCCAGGTTCTATTCCGGTCAAGGCCATGTACCTTGGTTGCAGGCACATTCCCAGTGGGGGGGTGTGCAGGAGGCAGCTGATCGATGTTTCTCT
Source organism: Myotis davidii (assembly GCF_000327345.1). Taxonomy (NCBI): domain Eukaryota; kingdom Metazoa; phylum Chordata; class Mammalia; order Chiroptera; family Vespertilionidae; genus Myotis; species Myotis davidii. Next base: position 3,189,708 of record NW_006300036.1, on the reverse strand, counting down.
CTCATCGATGTTTCTGGCTCTCTATCCCTCTCCCTTCAACTCTGTCAAAAAATCAATAAAATATATTTAAAAAATAAAATAAATATTATTATCTAAATGGATTTACAAACATTAAATACATCTTCCCATAAAATATAAATAATGCACCCTGGTTCTGACCTTTTGGAAGTCCGTGTGAAGCAGAAGAAATGTTCTGGAAGAAATGGCTCATCCAGATCTGAGCCAAAATAAGTTGGTTTCTTTATAAACAAAAGTTCTAATGACTTACCTTTGCAGGATCACACATTCCTTCCATGAATCATTCTGTATTGTCTGATATATTTTCTAAATTTAGGATGCAATTCATTGTCTATATCCTTGAATATTTCAAGACTTTTACCCTTTTCTCTTCAATGTGTAAAAATAATATAAAAATTCCCTAAATCCACAGCACAATTAACACGATAAAAAGCTCTTTGTTTTAGAAAATTACATGTCAGTACTGTGTAATCTATGGCACCAATTAACCAACAACAATAATTATAAGTTTTTTAAAGTCAGCAAATTTGTTGTGATATTTTAGAGATCATATTGACTTTTTTCAAAAATTTTCCTCACCTCATTTTATAAGGCCCCACTTCTTGAGGGCACAAAGCTATTTATAACAATAGATGTTGTAGGAATTGGAAAACTGTGAAACCCTAGCTGGAATGGCAGAACAGCTTCTCAAGGAGAGAATGGACTTTATACTTAGGGAGTCCCAAATATCTACACTAATAATAGACAAACATGGTAATTGACCATACCTTCGCTATGCCCGCCATTGGCTGATCAGAGCAATATGCAAATTAACTGCCAACAAAGATGGTGGCTAATTTGCATACTGCGGGCAGGGCAGGATAGTGCGAGCCACCATCCAGGCCCCTGTGTGCGACCTAGGGGTGGGGGCTCAGGTGAAGTGTTAGCTGATCACTTCGCCTGAGCCCCTGCCCACCCACTGGGGATGGGGCCCACTCCCGGGGGCAGGCAGGGGCTCAGGAGAAGGCAAGCAATGCCGATCGCCTCACCTGAGCCCCTGTCCGCCCGCTGGAGACACTGGGCCCACTCCTGTGTGCGACCCAGGGGCGGGCAGGGCTCATTTGAGGCGATTGGCATCGCTTGCCTTCACCTGAGCTCCCACACACCTGCCCACAAGGGACATGGGGTCCTTTGAGAGAGAGAGGGAGAGAGAGAGAGAGAGAGAGAGAGAGAGAGAGAGAGAGAGAGATGCAGAATTTGGCACCTTGCATCCCTCCCTGATCGACCACTGTGATTCCAAGCCAGCAAGGGCTGCCTTCAGGCCACAGTTCCAGGTCCCTCACTCCCACCCCAGGCCTGAGAGTACAGTGCTGGGTAGGGGCACCCAGGGGTTCGGGAATGCAGTGCGAGGGTCCGGCATGAAGTGGGGGGACTGTGTTTATACCGCCAAGTTCCCCACTTCTGTCCTGGCCCATGCATCCCTCCTCCTTCCCCTAAGAGGCTAGCTCCTGCCTACATGCTTGCTGGGCAGGCCCAACTGCACCGGGGAGTGAGCCATGGTGATCAGGATGGCCACTTCCTGGGATGGGATGGCTGGACCACGGGGATTCATGAGGGCGATGAGGACTGTGGGGCATGCGCAGCCCTCGGGCGGCGGGGGTGGCCAGTCAAGCCGAGTCTGGCTTCAGTAGGGCCAGTGGGAGCCCGAGGCCACCCCAACCCCCACAGGTCCCGGGCAGATGGTGGAGAGCGGTGTCTCCATGCATGGTGCCCAGGGGCGGCTGTGAGCTGCTGCAACCCCACCCCACACTTCAGGGAGGGGGAGAAGGCTCACAGCCAACAGCACCCTAGGCTACATCACCTGTGCCTCAACCTGCCAGGTTGGCAGGGTCCAGAGCATGTGAGCTGCTCCCTTCCACCAGTGGTAGAACAGGGAGGAGAGTGCTGGGTCCTGTGAGGGGACCTCAGCTGGGATCCTCCTGGTGTGGGAAAGGGGCCCAGCCTGGGACCAGTGGTGAGCTTATTCCTAAGCTGGTTCATACCAACTCTTACTCTGCCATCTTCCTCCAGCTCTTCAAGCTAGCCCCCTTGCCCCACCTGTCTGGGGGAACGGGCTCTGGGTGACCTCCCTGAGCTCAGACTGTGGACCCAGAGACCTCAAGGAAGAGTGCCAGGCCAGGCCTGGGCAGGGGGCAGTGCAGGACTACCAGGGCAGAGTTGCTTTGGTGTCTCGGTGAAGTTTGCAACTCATCTAAGCAGGAAACCCGAGAGGGGAAAGGCCGGGATGCATAGGGGCCTGGAGGAAGGGAGGATAATTGAAGAAAACCATGTCTAGACTTTCCCCAGCCCTCTCCTTCTTTCTGCTGCCTACAAGAGCCCCAGGCCCCGCCACAGTTCTGTGTCCACCTTTTAGTCCCCTATTCTCCAACCACAGAGGAAAGAAATAAGGAAGGAGTCTGTGCTGCCTTCAGAAAGTATCTATATACCTGATCGGCCAGTTGCCTTCCACAGAGGGAGGACAGACTGCGGCTTACGCCTGCTCCCCACAGAGACATCAGTAGGACATCCTGTGAGGGATCCCAGGCTGTTAGAGGGGGCAGGCTGGGCTGAGGGATGCCCCCCCAAGTGCAAAATTTTTGTGCACCGGGCCTCTAGTATAAAAATAAAGGGCTTGCCAGTTGCCAGTGGGAAGTGAACATAATTATGACTTCACAGCTGCTTCTCCTAAAGAAAAAGATGAGAAAGAGAGAGGGGGGAAAAAAGGAAGAGTCACACTTTTTCTTGTACTGCATCTAAAAAGAATATGCACAAAGGGAATATATTCATGCCAGATATAAGAAACCATAATCAAAGTGATACTGTAGGCCGAAACTCATGCCAAGAAATCCAGTCATCTTGACTTGGCAGGCTACAAATCAAAAGTATGCATCTACCTACTCTAGTAATTAGAGCAAACTATGGAAAATCGGGATCCTCAAATATGCTCCCACTAGCATGTTTCCCCTGACACTTGTAGAATGGTCTTTCAGCAAAATTCAATTTTCTAATTCCTACAACATCATTTACATTACTGGTTTGAAATACAAAGTGAGC
>NW_006300036.1:3184921-3186590 GCF_000327345.1 Myotis davidii | reverse complement strand
GAAGAATCAAAACTTGTGTCTGATTCCAAAGTGTGTGGTCTTAAGGAAGGACATTTGGCAAGTTTTGCTTGGGACCTTGGAAATTTAGCTTTATGAGTTCAATGAGATAGTCAAGATTACTATTCATAGCTGCCAGGACTAGATTGTTTAATCTAGAAGACTTGGTGCCAACTTTTTCAGTAAATGATTAAATTGTAAATATTTTAGATGTTGTAGGCCATAGTCTCTGTTCTAACTATTCAATTTTGAAAGCAGCTACAAATAATATGCAAATGAATGTGCAAGGAGGCTGTATTCCAATAAAACTTTATCTACACAGACAGAAGTTGGATTTGGTCTTAGGGCCACAGTTTGCAGATCTCTCTGGTCTACAAACTTTCAGTTTAACACTGGAATTGCAATAGACAAATGACTATGTGAATCTTTATTCACACTGATGTTTACTTAATGCCATTAGTGTTTTATATGAATAATTTTAAGATAGTGTTCATTTATTTAATACTTTTTTGTCAGTTATTAGTGGAGAGATGTGTACTAGGAAAAAGGATTTCTTTATCAAAAACACCATAAAAAATACTTTGCTTATTTGCTTCCTTACAAAATCATTGTATCCAGAAATTGAATATAGGAACTTATATTGAACCCAAAAATTCAATATTTTTATCTTTATATTCTTGGCATCTGTAACAAATAGGAAGAAAAAAAATGAGCAGTCAACCTGATTTTAATATAGATATTTCAGGGCAGGGAGAAGGGAGATATTGGCTGAATCAGAGTTAATTGTGAATCCTCTTGAGAAAGCCTCATGAAAAAATAATCTTTTCAATCTGCTTCCTACTCCATATTCTGAAGAAATGTCAAAATTCTGAGTGATAACTACAGGTGAGTTCAGGGTGATGTCTTCCCCTGGTTCTTCCGGTAATCTGCCATTGACCTCTATATGCCACTTAACATCTATTTGATCTACTTCCCAATTTATAAAATAAAGTTGAATAAAAAGATGTCTGAAAAGTGGTTTGAAAGGCCCTGTGAAACAGGATAGTTAAGCTTCAAAGAGTCAGGAGGACACTTTAACTATTGAGAATACATTTTAAATCATGTCAGCAGACACAGTGGTAATTGTGTGAATGTCATATTACTCAGCAGTATTCCAGAGGGTCAACTAGATAAGGATTGCATAAAAGTTTAACATATTCATGATATTTAACCTTTTAATTAAAATAGTTATAAGAAAAATATATAAAGGAATGAGTTTAAATTGAAAGTTGTGATGTCAACATAGACATAAATTCACCTAGACCAGTGGTTCTCAACCTTTCTAAAGCTGCAACCCTTTAATACACAGTTCCTCATGTTGTGATGACCTCCAATTTCATTGTTACAAAATGAACATAATTAAAGCATAGTGATTAATCACAAAAACAATATGTAATTATGTATGTGTTTTCTGATGGTCTTAGGCTATCCCTCTGAAAGGGTTGTTCGATCCCCAAAGGGGTCGCAACCCACAGGTTGAGAACCACTGACCTAGACATTTTCATATATATAAGGCCCGGTGCACAAATATTTGTGCACTTGGGGGGGTCCCTCAACCTGCCCTATGCCCTCTTGCAGTCTGGGACCCCTTGGGGGATGGCCACTTACTGGCTTAGGCCCGCTCCCCAGGGTA
>NW_006300036.1:3183963-3184819 GCF_000327345.1 Myotis davidii | reverse complement strand
GTGCCGTGCCAGCCTGGATGAGGGGCTGAGGGCCATTTTCAGGCTGGCCTAACCCCCTTCTGTGTGGGGATCACCACTAGGGTGCCTGGTCAGCCTGGGGAAGAAGCTGATGGCTGTTTTCAGGCTGGCCATGCCTCCCGGTGGCCCAAGCTCCCAATCTCTCCTTTTTTTTTTCTTTCTTTTTTCTGGGATTTATTTATCCTCTATAATTGAAACTTTGTAACCTTAAGCAGAGCCCAGGACTGGCCAGGGCAGGTGGGAAGCTTGGCTTCCTCCATCGCTGGGGGCAACCCAAGCTTCCTGGTAGCTCCAGCTCCGTGGCTGCCACCATATTAGTTGGGTTAATTTGTATACTCGCTCCTGATTGGCTGGTGGGTGTGGCTGCTGGCCCAGTGCATGAAATTCATGCACTCAGTGGGGGGTGTCCCTCAGCCTGGATTGTGAGAGAGCACAGGCCAGGTCCAGGAACCCCACTGGTGCATGATGGATTGGGGCCAGGGAGGGACTCGGGAGGGCTCTAGGGAGTGTCTGGCCTGTGTCGTTCAGTCCCGATCAGCGGGACCCCAGCAGCAAGCTCACCTACTCATTGGAGCATCTGCCCCCAGTAGTCAGTGCACATCATAGTGACTGGTTGACTGGTTGACTGTCTGACCCCTGGTGGTCAGTGTATGTCATAGAGAGTGGTTGAGCGGCCTTAGCATATCATTAGCATATTATGCTTTGAATGGCTGACTGGCCAACTGGATGACCAACACTTAGCATATCATGCTTTTACTATATAGGGTTATAAGAGGCCCAGTGCACAAAATTTGTGCATCGGTGGGGTCCCTAGGCTTGGCCAGCAATCAGGGCTGAT
>NW_006300036.1:3171940-3183753 GCF_000327345.1 Myotis davidii | reverse complement strand
CACACACACACACACACACACACACACACACACACAATTCAGTGAGGGAGGCTCAAAGGTAGAATGGCTCAAAGGTAGCATGGCTCAGGGCAGTTTAGAACAGTCAGGACTGGTGAGAGGCCATCAGATAAGTTTCTACACATGTGAGTTATACATGGGAGGTTAGGGGGCAGAATCAAAAGGAAGTTCCTTTGCTCCCTACTTGAAGTGTGTTGTTTATAAAAGAAAGAGAGTAAGAGAGAAGCATACTTTAAATATTATTTAAAGATATGATACTACTTTTAGAAAAGTGCTAAATTTTTGTTCTCATTAAATATAAGAAATAATAGAAAAGTGTGAAAAGGTCGTTTTAGTGCTCATAACTGATTCAGGATGGACATAAAAGAAAGCTTAAAGAGTTTATGAATACTTTACCCCCTAATTATTTTGGTTCTATTATGAATAAGATCAGAATTGCTTCTGAGAATTTATTCTGGCTGCCTTCAAACAGAAATGCAGAGTTAATAGTCTGGGGAAAATAATCCAGTTCTCTGTATTAATAACACCCATTCATTGGGGTTTTAGTGTGTGCAGTTATTGACCAAATAATTTTATATACTTAGTTCTTCTACTCTTCACAATATATCCATAAGGTTGTCACTAACAAAGCTTTCCATTTTCAAATAAAAACATAAAACTTAGAAAGTCAAATTTCTTATTTGAAAGCACATAGTCAGTAAGAGAAAGAATCTGGAATCAGGGCCAAGAGTGCCTATCTCAGGGCTCACACTGCCAGATGAAAATGCTGAGGCAGGAGTGAGGGATGGCAAGTCTGGGAAAAGCAGAGGGAAGTGATTACAAGATGGACCTACTGGTGTCCACAGTACTTGTTAGGATGCTGGACGTATGGTTCTTAGAATGGGTAGATCCCAGACCCATAAGAGATCTATTTAGTTTAATTAACGCCCCCCCCCACACACCCGTAAAGAGAATATGAGTCCTTTCCACCCACAAATTAGGCCATGAGAGGATTATCTACGTGGCTCATCAAGGTACTGCTCCGCCCCCACTCTCTCATGCTCTGTCTGCAAGAAGAGACTTTCAAAGCTACAGTGTGGGCATGCATTTCCCCATGACTCACAGAAAGGTAAAATAATGGACTCCTAGTCACCAGGAAACAGGAAGTCTCCTCCTTGGTCTTTTGATTTTTTTGTTGCTCTGAGGAGGCCCACATATCATTGGCTTTGCCATTTCAGGCCATTAAACCCATTTGCTCCTTTATATATCTGCTAAACATAGACACTGAAATGAAGAAATACAGCCTAAATAAAGACACCAATAACAGCTTGCAGGAAGCATTAAAAACAATTCTGCATGAGGTTAGGAGCCATGCCTTTTCCACTGTGAGTTTTAAAGGTGCTCTCTGTGATCAGCCGCAAGGTTAGGTCACAACAGGTATAAAATCAGAAATGCTGAGGATTATTGAGCACTAAATTTTAACAATGGATCAACAAGAGGTTATCAAGCACAGAGAATGCCAAAGCCACAGTACACTGAGAAGGCAGAGGAAACTCATGAGTGTTCCTGCCTCCATGACCTGGCAGGCCACGTACAACTTCTTTTTGTGTCTTCTCTGCCATCTTCAAGGGTGTGGCATCAATTAGCATATTCCCTCCTTATTAGCTGTGGCACTGCCATCTTTGTGATGATGTGAGGGTCAATTACCATATTCCCTCTTTATTAGATAGGATAATATTGTACTGTATGTTTGAAAGTTCTTAGGAGAGCAGATCTTAAAAGTTCTCATCATGAGAAAGAAAACATTTTCAACTATATGTGGTGATGGATGTTAACTAGACTTATTGTGGTGACAATTTCACAATATATACTATATATTGAATCATTATGTTGTATACCTGAAACTAATATAATGTTATATGTCAGTTATATTTCAATAAAACATTTGTTTTGAACGCAGGCCTATGTGACCCCAAAGTTCATGATCTTATAGAGCTATTGTTAAAAGCATGGAGTCTAGAGCTAGAGAGACTGAGTTCAAATCTGAACTCTGCTACTCATGAGTATTGTGACATTGGGCAAGTCACTTCTATGGACCAGAGTTTCCACATCTGTAAAGAGAAGATAAAATGTTAGTATCTACTTCATGTGGTTTTATGAAAATTAAATGAGTTAAGACATTTAAAAAATTATCTCAGGGCCTTGCACACTATAAACTATGCATGTATGCTCTATTATTTTTTAAATTGTGAACACTATAATCATGATCATAACTGAGTTATGGCATGTACATAGGTCATTTCTTGGTAAATAGTAAGATAATAATAGCCACTAGCTATTATTATTATTATTATTTGATAAGTTATATTATATTTGAATAGTGTACCTGTCTTCAATAAAGATTGTCATTCCCTTCCCCTAATCCTCCATACTACCTTAGCCTGTTAATGGTATCACAATACTCCATTACATTATTTTAAAAATTGATGTCTTTGTTGCCTTCAATAGATAATCACAGACATTCTGGGATCAAAATAGGCCTAGCTTTAATTATAAATCATAGTTTTTTATGAAAATTAATGCATGGTTATATATAAACTACAATAACATATAGTACATACTTGTTGATTATTGTTAGTATGAGTTAATCTACTTTCATTTAACATATCGTAGTCAATGAATCTTACAAATCTTTTGACCCTAGACTTTCCACTAGATGTAACCCATTCTGCATATTGTTGTTGCCTTCAACACTTTTGCCAGATTCAAAACACCATCAGAGTTTACTACTTTTTACTATGTCAGACAATTCTACCTGGTGGCCAAGGTCTTCCTTAATTCAGATCTATTTTGTCTGACTCATTCTAGTCAAAATAGACTGCCCATTATCTTATTATAATTCCTATCTTATGTGGACTTTGCACTGAATTCATGTGATTTTCTGTTCCTCATCTGGGAGCCCTCCATCTCACTCTCTGCTGACTCAATTCTGCCTACCCTTCAAGGCTCAGGTCATATGCCACCTCTCACTTGAAGCCTGCCTTGATTGCACCTATCCTTATCACCCATTTCCTTCTCTGAAATCCTATAGCCTTGAATCCTCTTGCCTAATATAGTACATTATGCAGAGTGACATTACAAAGAGGTTAATTACATGACCTCTTAACTCGTTATTTGAATTACAAACTTGATTCTACTTCATCCTATCTAGGGATCCTAGGTCTCAGATTATTCACCTGTCAAGTGAACACCACAGCAATATCTATCTCAAAGTATAATTTTTGAGGCTTAAATGACATAGGCTATACAAGGCGCTTAGCATATATGTGTGATAATTGTTTATGTTATGATGTAGTTGTAATGGTAAAAAACACACCACATGCTTGTTAAATTAAAAAAACACACACACACAAACACTATTATTTTTATTTCTACCTAGCTTTAAAATGTCTGTGTTTAGACCAGATATTCAGATAATAGACAACATTCGATAATCCGATGAGGATGTATATTTATGTTTATTGCTAGAATGTTGTCAGAGTCCTCAATGTCATCATATGTGCATTTGGGTGGTCGAAAGGCTTTCTTCATCTTATTCTGGGTTTTCACTCTCCCACTGGTCTTTGTTGCTGACCACCCCATACTCGATCAGTAGGGAATGAAAGAGGGGGATGGAAAGCTTTAGGTCACTGCAGATAAAATACACGCAGACCCAGGTTTCCCCATATTGAGTACAGAGAATGCTTTGGGGGAAACTTTTAAAGAAGGTTGAAGGTATTTTCCCTTTAAAAATCACAAAGCAGCCAGTGGGTTATAATCCAGAGGAATAATAGACAGAAAAGTTTCTCTACCTGCCCATGAGAGCAATGGCTATCTCATAAGGTTTTCTAATGTAGTCAGAGGTTAACAGCCCTTTCTCCTTAATGACCTGCTATGCTTTCTTCTAGAAGCACTTCTGCTCTTCTCTGATTCTTTTTTGGCTTAAACAATTATTTTCCAACATTCTTATTTCTCCTCTCTAATACTCTCTTTCTCTCTAGTGGCCTGGCTTTGTTGCTGACCCCGATGGACCCTCTCAAGGGCACTTAGCAGAGCTGTTGTCTCAGGCTCGGGTTTTCTCCCTGTCCTCTGACCAGTAATAGAACAAAGGACAAAAGGCCATCTCTCCAAGTAACAGTATCTCTTTATTGAAGCGTTGTTCTGCTGCTTTGGGTCTTTTACTCTTTGATTCACTGGCCTCATATTTGAGCAACTTTCCTGTTTCTCTTCTTTTTCTTACCCCAAAGTTCTGGAATGAGTAGGTTAGATGTATTGTTTCCTGTTTCTCACTTTCAATAAATCCTTCAACATAATTTACTAAAAATTTGGGGGATATGGAAAGATGGAAAAATCAAACCAACATCAATCTTTTTATCTAGGTCCCCTGCTTGGTGACCAGAACTTAGGGTCCTGCACTTTCCCTCTTAAACCCCAAGATTGGCCAGACCTCTGAGCTTTTAGTGCTGAACTAGCTGGTGGGGAAACTGGGACTCCCAAAAGGTCCTTTCTTCCTAAGAGTCCATTCCTAATGAGACATAGCCACAGTTTGGGCGGGCTACACAAATTCAAAGGCACATGGAATAGCATTTATGGGTTTCTTTGTGGCTCCACCATTTTGTCTCTACTTCTTACCGCTTTGTTAGTCCTACAGCAAGCCTAACCCCGTTGGAATATTCAAGCCCTTGTATATGTTCTTACTTTTGCTCATCCAAGCTCCATTTCCCCCTAAAAATGAATTAATCCATCCAATTTTTTTCAGAACCTTTTGTTTGTGCTGCTAGTATAGAAGTTGTCACATTGTGCCATTATCTTATTCAGTCTAAAATTCCTAGTACCTCGTACATATTACTTGTAAATAAGTATTGATGAAACATTATTACAGAGAAGAATAAACTATTTGGTAATTTATTTTGCATATCTTTTTTCTTTCTCGTGCTCCCTATGAGTTGTGGAAACTTGGTAGAAATTAGTTAATATAACTATTCCATCCAGATATTTTTACCACGGTTGTTAAGAAGGCAGGTTTTGGAACCAACCTGCTTCAAATAGAAGTTATATGATGTTGATTCCTTTATTTAACTTCACTGTGTTTCAACGTCTTTATCTATGAAGAATATGATTTTCTAATTTATAGAATTATTGTGAAAATAATTTTTTAACAAAAATCCTTAGAGCCATGTCTGATACAAATTATATGGTTAATATTTATTAGCTCTTACCTTTTTAACTATTCTATATTCTTATTAGTCACATGTTTAACTAGAATTATATAATGTGTGTTTCTGAGGTTTAGTAAGTAACCTTCATTTTTGTTCTCACCGGAGAGTAAAACCAAAGACCAATATAATGATATGAGAGACAAAATTAAACTTTTATTTCTGTTAAATTGTCAGAGAACATGGCTTAGGTGTTTGGCAAAAAGGGCTTCCCAATGTTTCAGTCCAAAACCAAACTTTTCTACCCAGTCCCTGACACAGCTGAGAACATGGCTTTTCTGCAGACATCCAGTTCCAAAGAAGAAAGCCACGAATGCCGACGTCCTTCCCAGCCCTTCAGTCAGCTATGTCACTTCTCCCTTCTGCTCTGAGCTCCCCTCTCTCCGCTGCCTCAAAGTATGAATGAGGGTGAAGAGCAAGGCCCAGGGAGCTAATCTACGTGGGAGTAATAGGAAAGTATCCCCCAATGTGTAACTGACCTCCTCATTCCATATGTTTTACATATATTATCTTTAATCTTCAAAACAAATCTGTGAGATAGGTCTAATTATCATCCTCATATTTAAGATGAAGAAGCCATGGCCCTAAAAAGTTAATTAGTACCTAAAATAACCTCACAGTGAGTAGAAGAGGCATGAATAGAATCCAAAGTCCTCTATAATGGTATGTTACCTCTTCTCCCTCCAAAAACTAGCAATATTAACTTATCTCTTTATATCTACACTAGTATGCCTGCACATGAAATCGTGCTCCAGTAGCTCACCACTACCTCACTGCTGCCCTCTTGTAGATCCCCCACCTCCCCCTCATAGTTTATTGCACTGCCTCCTCCTATAGCTCTCTGCCGCCTGATTGTAGCTTGCTGCCCTACCCTCCTGCTGATCCGTGATCTTGTCATTACGCCGTCATAACAACCATTTGCATATTACATCTTTACTATATAGGATGTGAAAGGATTTTATTTCTTTTACCTTTAAACTTTGGTTCTTTATAATGGCAACAAAAAGTATCACTTAAAAATGATTGCTCCTCACACCCTACACAGTATATTAGTAGGTACATGCAAATGCATACAAAGATACACAATGGGCCACAGGTAATATCCAATGTAATTTTAAAAAAATACAATTGATTTTTAGAGAGAGAGGAAGGGAAAGGGAGAGAGAGAAACATCAATGTGAGAGTGAGCCCACAACTTGGGCAGGTGCCCTGACCAAGAATGGAACCAGCAGCCTTTTGGTGCATGGGATGACGTCCAATCAACTGAGCCACACCGGCCAGGCCCACTGTGAATTTTTTAGCTTGTATGTCATCATAGCAAGTTGGGAAAACTGCATGTCTTTGTGGCTAAGGAAAATTTTCTCCTGAATCCTCTTTTATTATTCAGCTTGGTATTATAGATTGATCCTCAGGTGAATTTCAAAATATTCTCTATGCCATGGCAGTTCCTATTGGATCATTTCCTTACAGAACATTTTCTTTTCAGTTTTCATTTAAGAAGAAAATAACCATTTCTGTTTCTAGGCTTAGTTTTTCCTTTTTCAGATTCTAGTTGTTCTTGACTTGATTAGCAATTGCTGCCTCATGGATAACTTTGGACGCCCTACCCTATGCTTTTGCACCCTAGTCCCCCAGTGTTTATTTTTGTTTTATTTTTTAAATTTTCTTTCTTGGATCAACTGTAAGTGAAATAGACATTAGACTTTTATCTGCCTTGTTTACTTCTATAACCCTTGTGCCCAAGTCAAGTGCATCACCTAAATTATTTATCAATAAGGATATGCTGAATGAGGATGAAATGATATTGATGATAATGAAGTTATTTTTTAGCTTTTGGGTAATATAAGAATAACTTCCAGCTTGGAGAATATCTTGTTGAAGCTGGAAGTTATTCTGTCATTTTGTGTCACATGGTCAATTTTTTTCTCAGCTGTAATGGCGAAAAATTTTGCTTTTTAACTATTTTCCTACTCAATTATCTATGGGTTAGAGATACATTGTATATCATTATGCTCAATTACTGTTGGGGATATAATATGTCATTGTCTCTCTCCAAACACTCCCAAAATTAAAGTGTGGAATTTATTTTACAATTCAGGTGAGTCCCATGAGACAGGATTAAGATTATGGTGGCCTTTAAGTGAGGTGTTGGGTTTTGGTATAACAGCTGAAACTTGCTCCTTTCAACTGGGCTGTTCAGTAATTTCTCTTTAGTGATAAGAAATTAATAATAGCTACCCATATTATATTGTCTCACATCACTCTGAAAGATACTTATACATATTCCAATAGAACACAATCGTCAAAAAAATGTAAAGATATAATTTTTATTGATTTCAGAGAGAAAGGGAAAGGGAGAGAGAGAGAGAAACATAAATGATGAGAGAGAACCATTGGTCAGCTGCCTCTTGCACTGACAGGGAATTGAACTGTGACCTCCTGGTTCACAGGTTGATGCTCAATTACTGAGCCACATCAGACAGGCTAGAACATGTGTTCTCGACATGTGTTCTTATGTGATAGTGCTGCAAATGTTTATGGTTCCATTTGAGTGCCTGGTATAGAGTGGATTGCCAGGAAATGGTAAATCTATATAGTAATACAAATTAGGAAAAGAACTTTATAACAGTAGTAGTAATGGTGACCCTCTTCCTGAATAGGTACATGTGCCTTCTGAGGCTCTGAATATAATTTATAAATATTACTGGAGAAACCTTTGGAAAAATTTTGCTTAACCATGTGTGAAATTCTAGAGATTAGATTTTTAAGAGAAAAAGTTGCATTCACATGGAAAGTAAGATGCAGAGTCTCATTTCGTCAGCATTTAACATGGGCTCATTTAGGTTTTTCCCAAAGAAAGAAGAGGTGGACACTGAAAATTTGTTCTTCCGGTTTCTTTCTCTCTCTTTCTCCTTTGATGTCCATTAGTTCCCATGGAAACTACACTGAAATGGCTTGAGAGAGTGACATCTACAAATGTAGTGTAAGGTCAGTTTTACCTAATGCTTTGAAATTTAAACCATGATTTGTGATATATAGTGAACTACGCTTAACATATTCTGAAGGACTACGAAAAGACAATATTCTGAATGCAAAAATGAGACACGTGACTGCACGATGCCAGTTCAACATTGTTCTGTTCATAGACAATCAAAAGGAGCCTTATTTCCCCTGTTTGCCTTCAGGAGATCCTGGCAAAGCAGCTGCCCTCCTTAACATCGAGTGGGGAGGAGCCCCTCCTTCTACCTCCTTCCCTTCCTTATTAGTGCTGGGAGCTGGCGTGGCCACCAGGAAGGGACACGTGTTCAAGGCTCTAATGATGCACTAAGTAACTGCATGTTAAAGCTGTAGGTGTTTTCTGTTTCTGCACAGTTTCTACCATGACCTTCGTAGGGCGCTGGTGTGATTTCCTTTATTAATTCGCCAGTGCTTCTCCTATAAATCCCAGATGTATTTGAAGGGAGATATGTTTCTAAGGAGATAAATAGAGCCCTTGGATAAAAATGACTTGAGATTTAGTGGAATATGATTATTTTAGGCTTTTTAGACACTTTTCAGAGAAGAAAAGTTGAGATGCTTAGTTAGGAGGTCTGGGTTCAAATCCTGCCTGATTCATGTCCTTTCTAGCTCTATGTCTTGAGCGAATCAAAGCTTTTGTGAGCTTTGGTATCATAATCTGAAGAACACGTTGACATTTTAAGTGGAGTAACTCTGAAAACAAGGTAATGTAGAAAAAAGATGTGTAGTAGTTAGTTATGTGTGAGGAACTCAGTTTATTTGCATTGCATAAATAAATTAGTTATTCCATTAAACTATGTTTATACCTTTGTTCTCCTTACAGTTCTTTATGTAGAAAGTTGTAAAAGTGTCCATCTCTTGTCTAATGTCACAGTGAAATGTGGGTCAAAGGGCTATTTCCATTTTACAATCACCATTTGGGGTCAGAGAGAGAGAGAGAGAAGAGAGAGGGCGCTGGAGAAGGCATGAGGACTCCTGGTCATGCCTGGACTAGGAAATGACAGGTATCCCCTCCAGTCAGGCTACATCCGCCCCACCTAACTGTGGGGTTAGCCAGGGAGGTGTCAGCAATCATGTCCATCACTGGTGTGCACTGTCTTCTGCATTAAACAATAGTTCAATAAACCTCATTGTTCAAAACTGACAATTGTCCTAAAAAAGAAAATTATAAAACAAGCACATTTCCAAGAAATGGCAAACACTGTGTTTCTGCGGACAATCTTGTTTGATCTGCTGTTCTAACACCCCTAATTTTATCTACAAGGAGAAAAAGAACAATACATTCTTCATGGATATAGTCAGTCACATTGCTTTATTTCTCCTGCCCACAGACTTAAACTTTAGGAGGCGTATAAATAAGCAACTTAGCATATGTGACCTCCTGACCGTGAAGTGCTAAATTCCAGGAACTATATTACTCCACCGCTTTTATTTGTCTGTGAGAAATCACTTGATTTATGCCTGATCCCAGATACAATAAAACTGTGCAGGTATGCCAGCTAGCACGATTGGAGCTTGTCAAATAAAAATTTGAGTTGCCCTTAAAATCTACAAATAAAAGTAACCTTTGATTAAGGATAATGCAGTCTACTTCATGCTTCTATCAGTATTCAGACACAAAGCATATCCAAACAATTTAATTTTAATACAGCACAATGCATCCCGGCCTTCAGAGAGAAAGATCCTCTGCAGGCTGAAAGGAAAGTTTCTTCTTCGCAGAGGAATTACAACAGGAAAGAAGTTCGAGCCAGAAGGAGCTAAACCAGTATAGACAAGGCAGATTAACAGAAACATTCTGTGCAGCAAGGTCTGAAGTTTCTCAAGTTTGGCTTATTTACACTGACCATTCATTTGTCTTTTATAGGCTTCAGAACGTCAGATGGGGTCCAGCTAGGATTATAAACCAAAGTGCCCAAACAACCCACAGGATTCTTGGAAAGGAATTCCCAGCTACGCTTTTAGACTCTGGAGGTTGGGATCATTCCAAAATGATTCTCAGCTCTTAGACATTTTAGACAGGTCCACACTGAGGCAGAGCGAGACTCAAAAGCAACCTGGAGAATTTCCATCTCATCAGCACTTCATATATAGTGTACCGATGGCAAGCCTCAGCCTTGGAGTGCTGGAATTAGCTTAGACATGAGGGAATTAAAATCGTAGTCAAGAGGAACGGAGTACAGATTCTGTTGTGCATAGCTGTAGTTAAAGCACGCTCACATCACCTTTGAGCTCAGACCACTCTGAGTGCTCAGAGGATGAAATATTTCATTACAAATTTTATGCATTTATTACTTCTTTGTCATTAAACATTATATATTTGTATCCTGCTTCATTTTTAAAATTGTCACTCTTTTAGATATAATTGACATATAATGTTATTTGAGTTTCAGTGTACAAAATAAAGATTCAATATATGTATACATTGAGAAATAATTGTAGTTAATATCCATTAGCACACATAATAATTTTTTCTCTTGTGATGAAAACTTTTTAAATCTACTCTTTTTAAAGTTTTTTTTTTTTATTGATTTCAGAGGGAAGGGAAGCGGGAAAGAGAGATAGAAACATCAATGATGAGAGAGAATCATTGATTGGCTGCCTTCTGCATGCACCACACAGGGGATCAAGCCTATAACCCTGGCATATATATGACCTGACTCAGAATCTCCTGGTTCATAGGTTGATGCTCAACTACTGAGCCATGCTGACCAGGCAAGATCTACTCTCTTAACAACTTTCAAATATACAAAATAGTATTATTAACCATCATCACTATACTGTATGTTATATCCCCATGACAATTATTTTATAACTAAAAGTTTGCATCTTTTGACCCTCTTCATCCATTTCATTCATCCCAACCCCCACCTCTAGCAACTACTTATCTGTTTTCTGTATCTTTGAGTTCGATATTCAATGTTTTATTATTTCTTGGGGGGTATAGATTCCACATATAAGTGAGATAATATGATATTTGTTGTTTTCTGTCAGACTTATTTCACTTAGCATAATGTCCTCAAGGTCCATCCATGTGGTAGCAAATGTCAAGATATCGTTCTTTTTCATGGCTGAATAATATTCTATTGTGTATGTGTGCATGTGTGCCTCATGCACATTTAGGCTGTTTCCATATTTGACTGTTGTAAATAATGCTGCAATAAATATAGGGGTGCTGATATCATTTTAAGATAATGATTTCATTTCTTCTGGATATATAGCCCAACGTTTAATTTGTGGATCATGTAGTAGTTCAACTTTTAATTTTTTGGAAAATGTTCATACTATTTTCCATAGTTATTGCATCAATTTTTATTCCACCAACAGTGCAAAGGGTTCTCTTTTCCCCACATCTTTGCCAGCACTTGTTATTTCCTGTCTTTTTGATAATAGCCATTTTAACAAGTATGAGGGCATATCTCACTGTCATTTTGATTTGCAGTCCCCTAATTATTACTTTTCATGTACCTGTTGACCATCTGTATGTCTTCTTTGGAAATATGTCTATTTAGATACTTATTGATTTTAGAGACAGGAAAAATAGAG
>NW_006300036.1:3144484-3171748 GCF_000327345.1 Myotis davidii | reverse complement strand
GTGAGAGAGAAACATTGATCAGTTGCCTCTCATGCATTCTCCAGCCAGAGATCCAAGTATGTGTCCTGACCTTTTGGTGTATGGGACGATATTCCAACCAACTGAGCCTTTGGACTGGCCAGGTCCCCTCCTCCCATTTTTTAATTGGATTTTTTCTATTTTGACTATTGAGTTGATGAGTTATTTATATATTTTGAATATTAACTCCTTATCAAATATAAGATTTGCAAATATTTTCTCTCATTTAGTTTGTTACATTTTCATTTTGTTGATTTTTTCTTTGCTATGCAAAGCTTTTTAGTTTGATTTACAAACTAGATTTTTTTTATATGCACACAAATACTCATTTATTAAAACCCTCTTTGAGAGCAATCAACAGCCTTAATTACCAACCCGAAAGTTAGTAAACATGAACTGGTTTGTTGTAGTGGTAGACTGCGGAAGAGAGAGGGGAGAGAGGTTGGAGAGGAACCCAAGTGAGTTGATGAAAGAGGGACTGACTGTAAACTGGAAAAGTCAGGCAAATTAGCTAGAACTACATAAAGAATAATAGAAAGAGAGCCCACGAAGAGCCCGTGAATGTGGATATTACTTGATCTGCCTACCTACCTCACCAGGTTATTGTGAAGTCAAATGAAATTATTGATACAAAAGCCCTTTCTAAAAGAATAGGATAACATATAAATATTCAGGATAACCTCCTAAAACAAACTGGGGGGTTCAATCTATTCTAGAGCTGAAAAGAAACTTTGGGGCAAAATCAAGACTCAAGGAAGACTCAGAAGTTGGCACATGTCACTTAGGTACTTAGCCTCAGAATAAGAGCTGGAATCCTGTTCTATGATTTCCTCCTCAAGTGATCATTTCATTATTCCATGCCAACTGGACTTTTGATGGTCAAAATTATTAAATCAAATCACTTGGGATTGAGATCATTATACATTTTTGGAAACATATACAACCCCACTCTGAAAGCACCCTATCAAATTAGAGCTGAAAGAGAGCCACTGTGCAGAACTTCGCAGCAGTTAGAGTCTGTGCCTTACTCACCTTTGTGCCTCCAGTGTTTCATGCAGTGCCTATCTAGCGCAAACACAATGCAAACAGCACGTGACCACAAGAGCTTAATTTGCTTTGGAAGAACCAATATCGTTACAAAAAAGTATCAAATTCAAGAGCAGAAGCAATGATAGAAACTATAACCTGGAAGGAAGCGCATGCCTCCTTCCAAGTCCAAGCTCTTGTGGTCACGTGTTGTTTGCATTGGGCTTAAAAATTCCTCACCTTAATGTCTGAGGGTGAGGAAATGAATGAATGAATGAATGGGAATGAAACTGCATCCATAGTTTATTCCAGAGATGTCATTCAACACTCCCCTGTGAATCCTAACAAGACCTTAGTCAAGCCACAGACCACATAAGATGGCACAATTAAATCATCACAGGGGCAGTGTCTGGTTGCAGGGCACTAGGACTCAGCCAGGGTCACTGTACACATTATGTCAGAAAGTGTTTTTAGGCAATTAATTGCCAGGTTGAAATTCTTGTTATTTCAGGAGTGCATAGTTTGATCATAAGTTTCTAGTAACTATCAATCATCTGTGATTCCAGGAGTGATCAGGCAATACAAAGTGGCAGATACTTGCAAAATCATTTGTATTAGGTTTGACATGTTATGCAGCAGATTCAATTGTGACTCTCATAGGCCAAGACTAACATCAGTTATTCTCACTTTTATAACACACTTTGACTAAAGCTTGCTTGATTTAAAAATAATGGATGAGAAGGATTCAAAGATCAAATGATTTTCATGCATAAAGCACACGTATGAGCACGTGTTCATATACTCATAATAGCAACACTCATATAATTCCATATTATATAATATATATTCTATAATATACACATATATATATTTGAACATATAAAAATGAATCTTTCCCAGTCCAAGAGACTCACACACCTGTAAATGCAGTTTAGTGGGAAATATAGGTAAATTCTTAAGTGCTTAAGAAAAATATGTTTCAAGCATTCACCAATGCCTTTTCCTTGTCACCTGCAGTTCTTTTCTCTTTTATCTAATCTTATCAATCTTCTAAGTAATGAGTTTTCAGATAATTTTTACCTTAATAAAACCTGAAAATGGTTGCAGATGTTGGTGGGAAAGTTTTTATTTATGCCTCTAAAAGCTATAATGCCTTTTGCTTTTACTGGCAACACATGACATTTTGTTGCTTGAATTTTAGAGAGTATGCTTCCCTTTTGAATTTCCTCCCTTTTATCATATTGCAATCTGTGAAATAGAATAATATATTAATGGTTTTCTTGGGTTGTTTTTAAACTTACCACATTTATAAATATCTTTGCAGTATTCAGAGGGTGTATGAGTTCTATATACATTGGAAGTAAATATACACACAAACATTTGCATGTTCAGATGATAAAAATTATAGCACAGCTGTCTGTATCATGATCTATGAGTGCACATATGACTGTAGAATCCGAAATATTCTGAATATTCTGTCTCAGGGTTTTCATCTGTTACATAGGATTGTCATGAGTGTCAAATAAGATAACATGAGTAAAATAGACTATACAGATAGTACACAAATGCCAGGATGTGACGACCATTTGGTCGCATGTCAGACTTTCACAGGTTTTTAAGTTACATGAATGGCACCTATAGTTGACCACAAGAGAGTACAGCTATATATTTCATAGTCATCATTCTCTACCAAATTACTTTTCCAACCTCTTTCAAAGGCCTCAACCTGTTGCCTTTCTCAAATTGTTGTATCTCTTTTAGTTTCTATCATTGCTTCTGCTCTTGAATTTGATACTTTTTTGGTAACAATATTGGTTCTTCCAAAGCAACTAGTAGAGAGGCAAATCCGATTGGGTTGCTCAGGCTAGCAAACCGATCTAGGTTACTTCTCCATCACCTTCCCCAATTTGATGCAGAATCCTTCTGCCTGGAAGTTAACGCCTCCTTCCAAGTCCAAGTCCTTGTGGTCACGTGCTGTTTGCATTGGGCTTGCCCCAGAGTTCTTAAAGGTACCAGATCGTACACATCTTAGAATGACCCAATGCGACTTAATAAAGGCAGACATGCTGAACATTTATTTTACAAAATGGCTCAGGCCTCTGAGAAGGGTAGGGATTTCCTAGGCATACTCAGTTTGAAAATATATTTAAAAATAAAACACAAAAATACTTTAGACTCATGTGGGGTAGAAGCCTTGATGACTCTGCAGATAATTAGGTAGCATTATTTCCTGTTCTCCATTACAATAAAAGGGAAATATTTGGGTCTCACTGAAATCATATAGACAGCTAAAATATGGTCTTTTGGTCAAATGATCCTACAGTGTACATTTTAGTATAATGCTTAACACAATAGACTTTTATTTCATAAAAACTTGAGTTTGGGGTTTGGCCATGATATTTAATAGATTTATGATATTGGGCAAGTTACTTGGCTCCCAAAGGCTCAGTTTTCTCATATAAAATCAATCTGATTGGCTACTTTTTTGCTTAGAATGTAGAAAGATGCAAGAGAATGTCACTCCACCATAACAATAAGATTTTTAAAAAATCTATGAAAGCATTGTTTTTCTTAAGAGCATTAGAGAAATGAGACTTCCACTCACATGAACTAGTTTCCAAAGCCTGGGAAACCCACTCCAAAGAGAAATGAAGCAAATAAATGGTTTCACCCTTGGAAGAACATGGAAGAAAGAGTGACTGCCAATAACAGCAGGTAAGGAGAAAATAGCCAAAATTTTAACACATTTTTAAAGGCCAAGTACAAGTTAGTGTGACAGTAAAATCCCCAGGAGTTCCAGATACAAGTGGAGTCTGTACTTTCTCAAAAGTATTTTCCCAGGCTCCCACTGGTACTCACAAAAAAATATTCAGGGAAGGTAGAAGAACTAAGTGAAATCTCCTCAATGGGGCATCTTTACGTTTCTCTAAAATAAAGTAAAAGTCATAAGCTCCCTGTGAAAGGACAGTTTACACTTCTGACCCCCCTTCCTTCAAAACCACAAAATACTTAGGGAAGTATCTAACAATATAACTGGAAAATGTGTATGATGTGTATGCTAAAAATGACAAAATGTTGCTGAGAGAAATTAAAGACCCAAATAAATAAGGATACATAATATGTTCATGGTTCAGAAGTCTCCATATTTTTAAAATATTAATTTTCCCCAAACTCAATGATAAAATCAATGCAACCCAATCAAAGTCCCAGAAGGCTTTTTATGAGAACATGTCAGGCTAATTTAAATGTTTATATGGAAAAGCCAAGGTTCAAGGCTAGCCAAACAATTTTGAAAAAGGAGTACAAAGTTGGACTTATACAACTTAATTGCAAGGTTTTATTTACTAAAAGGGTAAATAAATTATACTTTAATAAATCTAACTTTAAAAAATGGACATAATAAAGTTCTTACTTCAAAGACTTGTTTCACAAATTGAATGAGGTGGCAGTACCCACACAGGGAAGCGCTCAATAAACCGTAACCGTTAACATCGGCATTTGTTATTTGTTAGAGAGTCATAAAGAATAATTCCTATTTCCCTCCTGCCTCCCCTCCCATGCCATGTTCTGGCATCAAAATGGGTCTTTTTATGTGGGACATTAAGAGATATTTATTGGCCTGGGTATAGATTCAAATCATTACTAAGTCTTGGATATGTATTCTGATGTATCAGCTTCAAAACTGGGCACCCTTGATTGTGCCCAGTAAGGCATACACCTTCAGTGTATACAATTACATTATGATTTTATAATATTTTAAAGGGAACTGTGTAAAATAGAACTTATCAGAATTCTTTTAGGCATAAACCTGGAGCAGTGTGAAAAAGGCTGGGTACACCAGATGAGTGATTTCCACTATATCTGATCATATTGAGCGTATCTGACATACCTCACCTTAACAGAGCCTCATAGTCCCTAAAAAACAATGTGCAAAATTGCCACACATGGTGATGCAGCCTGAAGACACAAGTGTCCCAGTGACAAAGCATCTACACACACTAACCAGTAATTCCATGTAGGTAGTATATAAGAGCAATTTGATTACATAGTTCTCTAGCTCAATGCAATATAGACATTTCAAAATGCATTTGAACTTCTCTTATGTATGCCATGATACCAATTTACTTACATATTTTCAAAATTATTGGTCATATTACTAAGCAATCTAAAGATTAAAGATAATGTATGTATACTGTACAGACTGATCTGGTCACATAATGCTTCATCAAAGCACCTAGCAATTGTTATTTCAGTGCTGTAAGTTTGGTGAAATATTGGGTCATTAATACATAACGACTGCTTATTCGAGATAGTGCTGTCCAATTGATTACTAAAGACACCTTTGGGGAGTGCCAGTGGGAGATGGAACACACTGACAAGGGCCTGTGAGCAGTAGACATTTGTTTCAGTGGAAAACTTTCATGGAGGTACCTTTTCAGACTTGTCTTGCTCCAAGTTTAGTCCAAAAACCATCCCTTCTGTCTTATTGATGCAGGTCAATCTACTTGCTCTTATCAAATCCTAAGAGAATTTTCAATTTCTTAGACATCTGCAAGAGTGTTGTTTATTACTTATTTGAAAAATAAAAGTAATGCCAGGTGCCAGTCATTACTGAAAAGACACATAAGAACAGACTCTCCCTCCCTGTTCTCCTTTGCTGGCAAGATACTAAGTCAGCAAATGAGTAATACTTAATTGTGCAGTCGTAGAAGTCTAGATATTTAGGCATAACAACATAATATAATTATTGTGGAATTAAATAGCTACTGGGTGTGTTATAATAAATGAAAATATTTCATATTCAATAACTGTTCAATTTCCTCTATATCTTGACTTTGAAATATCTGAACTTAGTACTTCCCACCCTCCACATGTCCTCTCCTGTAAATAAATACTTTGTTAAAGCACACCAGTTGTATAGATAGTGATGAAAATATTAAAGTGCAATTTATTTTATATCTGTGTTGTGGCACTTCACATAGAGTAATTCTGAATTTGGCTACATGCAGCCATGTAGAAAACTTTACAATGAAATATGTGGGGGATTATTTTCATCAACAAGAGATCAGAAGGATGTGCAAGGATCATATAGTAATGGCATTAGTGACTCAGGCTCCTATAAGCTTTCCATTCAACTATCCTAAATGTGTGGCTTTATCCTCATAGTTAGCTCAGATTCAAAAGAAGGCTGCTTCACAACATCCCACTGTAAGGGGAAATACAAGATACAGCTTTCTAGCTGCAAGGGAGGCTGAAAGTGGACTTCTATGTTTGTAGGTAGGTATGTATGCATGCATGTATGCTTATATTTTTAGGGAGAACACATACCTAAAACTAATTATAATTGAAGGAAAAGGAGACTAGCTCTTGAGCAGGAAATAGGTAAGTTCTTCTATACATAGTAGTTTCACAAAAGTCTAGGGCAGTGATTCTCAACCTTCCTAATGCCGCGACCCTTTAATACAGTTCCTCATGTTGTGGTGAGCCCCAATTTCATTGTTACAAATTGAACATAATTAAAGCATAGTTATTAATCACAAAAACAATATGTAATTATATATGTGTTTTCTGATGGTCTTAGGCAACCCCTGTGAAAGGGTCATTCGACCCCCAAAGGGGTCCCGACACACAGGTTGAGAACCGCTGGTCTAGGGGATGGGTGTTATTCCTATGAAGAACAATAAAAAAAGTTAAACAACCTTTCAAGTAGGTTGCAAGAATTAAGTTTGCATCCAAAAAGTCTTATTTGGTGGATAATTATTGCAAATAATTTGTCATTAATATGTTTAAAGAAATATGGGAGGATCATAAGGGTCTTCCATAGGGTTAAAACTGTCTGTGCTTCACAATTTTCTCCAATATATGAGCACTTTTTCACTTCCATCCGACAAGTCTCCTCTGGATTGCACTAACACTCCTTGGGGCTGTTCGTATTGTCTCCTCTTTTGAAACCTTTTCATCTGGTGTCTAGGCTGTCCAGATTCTCCTTGTCCTTTATGTTTCAGCTGAAATGCCATCTGCTCAGAAAGGCCTTCCATGAGCTCCCCATCTGGTGTTGCCTGTCCCCAAGTCACATTCTATCACATCATCCTGGGGTTTCTTTCTCAACTTATTCCTATCCAAAGTTATCCTGCTCATTTACTTATTTATCTCTGCATTCGTCCCCACCAGAATGTCAGTTCATTGGAAGCATGGAGATTTTTGTCTTTCTTCTTGTTTACCGATCTTGCCTGGTATCATCGCCAGGGCCTGATAAATGGTAGACTCCGAAGATTTGTTTAATTTCTGAGTGTAACTCTAATGGGAAGGGTGTTTGTGGTAAGGTAGGGGAAAGAGAGGAGGTGACAAGCGTGTTTCTTCTAGGCTCTGGTCAGTATCTGTGCTCCTGTGGGAGCACGTGTGTGGGCAAGTGACAGGATTTGGCCCCAGATAGATGGTTCCACTGAGCACAATAAAGGCAGAGAGTGAGTGCAAACAATTAGCAGACTAAAGTCAAGCCATCAGAGCCTTTGGCATAAAAGAGGTCTGGTTATTAATGGTGTTTACATGGAATGGTGGGAAGAGAAAGCACAGAATGTGCTGTGTCTCTTTGAACTTTCCAAGTGCTTATTGCATAGACATCCGGTATGTCTGGGGGAAAATGCACAGCTGAGCAGAAGGCACCAGTTCTTAAGACATGTGGGTGACATGAAGTGTAATTCTGAGTAGGACCTAATTCAACCCAGAAAGCTCAGGAATGAACTCTTCAGAAATATTTAATTCCACGGATATGAAGCATTTACTTGAGTTGAATAATAACTAAAGGGTTTTCTCCTTGCATAAGAAAGGGAACACCCTTTATGTTCTTAGCAGCTTTTTCTTGCTTTGTTATGAATTGTGACCCAGCACCTTACATTTGCCTGTGGATGTTATTAGGAACAGCAGAAACCACTGAAGCCCTTGAGCCAATTTAAAAAGTTAACATTTTGAGTTAAGAATCAAGTTGGCAAAATGTGCTTTTGTCACTGATAAATATTTTATTTTCCACAAGTTTTTTTTTTCCCCAAAGTACTATTGAAAAACTGTCTCTTTGCTTTTAAATGATAGGAGACTATTTCAATGACATTATATGATATTTTATTGTCTAGAGTGAGGATTTTAGAAGGCAAAACCACCTGCTACTTTCCTCTGGCTGCGTTGACAGTAATCTCAAGGTAATTCTTTGATATAAAAACCTATAAAAAAATGCTGTGACAGGACAAAGAGGTAACATGTGTGGCAGAGGAAATAAAACTAAAGTGTTTATTTTTCTGATAAAATAGAAGTGCCTCTTCTTTCCCAGTTGTAACACAGTGACTCAGTTCAGTGAACTACATAATCTTCTCTGGAGCTTAATTAGAAACCTTGTAAACTGAGTGCAAGAGGCCAGAATATATGTTGGATGAACACACACAAAAAAAGGTTTTTGATAAAAACAGGAACTCCCCCTGAATTATCTTACAATTGTGTCTAATGACTTTGTAATTGAATCACCCAATTTGGGTTCATAAAAGGGGTTCTCCTGTGCCTACAGGGTGATGAGAAATGTGGATTTCACAAGCTTATAACAAATGCATTCTCCCATTGCTCCCAAATTTCAGAGGTATAAAATACATTGACCTCAATTCTCCTAGTTGCTGACTTGTAGGCTGTGAACTAAAGCATTGCAGTGATTTCCTAAATGGTACCTTAATGAGCTAGAAGGGTTAATGCTGGTTCTCCCAGGGTATAGAGAGACCCTGGTTCAATTAAAACAACAAGAAGAAAGAAAAAATAAAGGGATATCAGGAAGGAATCTAAACTCACTGTTTCTTTGAGTAACTGCATGCTGTCTCCCCTCCATTGGGGGCGTTAAAAGGTGGGGGGCTCTCTTCAAAGGGGTCAGTTGATTTCCCATCTCTTGGAAAGATAGAATCCATTATTCTGCACTCAGATGATGAACTGTGGGTCCCTTCTAAATATCTTTTGCCATTTCCTTTTCTTTGCCCTTACATTTTGCTTTTCCCCTGTTTGCCGTGTCCCAATGTGAACTTTTACCACTTTCACTGTTAGTTTATAAGTTTCCATTTCGGAGGTTATTAAGATTTGATGAAGGCTGGTCTCCGTTTTGAAACTCAGTTTGATTTATTTTAAAAACCTATTTTGGGGGGGAGTCAACTTTTGTTGAGCAAAACAGCCATGTTCTTTGCCCTGGAGTTTATAGCCTAGTGTACCTAATGGAATTATTGAAGGACTGGGATGTCAGTTTCATAATTTTGGAGGTTCTAAGTACCAATAATGTGAAATTATTCTCTAAAATGTATTTTGTTATTCTTTTTTTTTTAATCAGTTATATCCAAACGTTTATGTTCAACTTATATTTACATGAATAATA
This sequence comes from Myotis davidii, assembly GCF_000327345.1. Classification (NCBI taxonomy): domain Eukaryota; kingdom Metazoa; phylum Chordata; class Mammalia; order Chiroptera; family Vespertilionidae; genus Myotis; species Myotis davidii. The sequence goes on along the minus strand of NW_006300036.1, from coordinate 3,162,312 downwards.
GTAAATAAATGGATGCATGCTTTTCAAGTGGCAGTTTGTGACCATAAAAACACAAAGGACTGATAATTAATCCAATTCCTTCAGTAAACTCATCTGTTCAACTCAGCACAACTCTCATCTTCTGAAATATGCTGGAAGATACATTTATTCAAATAAATGCACTTGGTAATTATTTTTCTACTTTTGAACTTTTTACAAAATCACATGATGATATGCAGATAATGCTATATGTTTTTCAGTGCTGGTTTGGTGTTTTGGGTTGTATTTTAAGGTAATTAATTAGCATTTTTTCTATAATACCTTCTTATAAAGATGCTATACAAGAGATGAACACATAATTCCTACCCTTAATTAAACAATAATTGAGGCAAAGTGAAAGGTGAGTTGTGGCCTGCTGTGCAGGGCTTTATGTGATAGGGGGGAAATTTGACTTAATTTGGTTGATAATAGGAAGTCATTGAGGGTTTCAAAGTAAAGTGAATCATACTATGACTTGTGCTTTAGAGAAATGTCCTGAAAACTGCTTGAAGAGATAACAGAGAAAAGGCCAGAAAGGTGATGTAGGTTAGTTGTATGAAAATACTAAAAATACTAATAATTGTAATCTTTGCCATTTTTAAAAAAATCTTTATTGTTGAAAGTATTCCATATGCCCTTGGCCTCCCCCCCTTGACCCTTCTAGCCCACCCTCAGCCTCCTGCCCCAGGCCTTCACCACTCTATTGTCTGCATCCATGGGTTATGCATATATGCATACACGTTCTTTGATTGATCTGTTCCCCACTACACCTTCCCACTGAGAGTCCACAATTTGTTCCATGCTTCTGTGTCTCTGGATCTCTCTCTCTTTCTTTCTTTTATTTTTACCATTTCATTTAATGACTATTTTAGGTCTGAGTGTTTACATATGTAATATCTAATTCTCTTAACCATCTTAGAAGATAGGTATACCCATTTATAATGATTAAGAATTTGAAGCTTAGTGCCTTACTCATAGCCTAGTTAAGTAGTATACTAGTATATCTTGACTTATACAAGGCATAGCGTAAGTAGGGTATACAATGTTTAATACTACATTTCTCTGACCTCAGGATCCACAACAGAAAGTAGGACCACACTGTTCTTTTTTAAAAAATATATTTTATTGATTTTTTTTTTTTTACAGAGAGGAAGGGAGAGGGATAGAGAGTCAGAAACATTGATGAGAAACATCAATCAGTTGCCTCTTGTACACCCTCTACTGAGGATGTGCCCACAACCAAGGTACATGCCCTTGACTGGAATCGAACCCAGGACCCTTCAGTCCGTAGGCCAACGCTCTATCCACTGAACCAAACCGTTTAGGGCAACCACACTGTTCTGAATGAAATGTGTGACTTTGAATAGGTCCCTCAAGTTTCCCAGGACTCAATTTCTCCATATGAGGAGACAAATCAAACTTTTAAATTTTATAATCTATCTATACTCATACATCCAATTCTCATATGACCAAAGCTATGCATTTTTATCCCACATGACAAGGGAATCAATAGAATCCAATATGAGATTTTATCAGAACTTACTTGCTAGCTAACTCTTCAGGCTGAACTGTAATGAATTTGAGTAATTTCTAATAATACAATTTTTACAACTAAAATGTTATTATGGGGAATTTATGTTTACAAGTCATGCAAATTCTGCTGGAGTAAGATAATTTTAACCATGATTTTAAAAGATCTGCTCAATAATATTTTGCTTGCAGATAGTCTGAGTTTAAAAAGACAAAGCTTGAGGAAACATATAAAGGCACTAAACCCCTTTTTACTTCAGGTCAGTGGGAATCAAGAGCAGGGTTCGTCAAAGAAATAATTGAAGACACCCTGGGATGAGGGGATGGAGGCTTTGCAGTTTATCATAAATCATTCAATGCCTTTGGCAAAGCCTTGGTGGAAATTACGAAGCTGAATATTGTAATGCCATTTAAGTGCTCATTAAGGACTTAATTTTTATTCTGATGGAAATTTTACCCAAGAAAGGACTGCAGAACTGAATTCCAAGAGACAGATTCTGTTGATCGTGGTGATGTTTTGCCTTTAGCAAGAAGGTGAGTCGCTCGCTGTTTTGAACACAAATGAGAAGCTTATTTTAGAAGCACTGCCTCTATTCCTTTTATACTGAGCAGGAGTAAACCAAGGAGAGGATGTGAAATCTATTCCTCTTCTAGAAAAAGAATAAATGAGAGTACCTGTATTTGTATGGGACTGAACTTAGAAAATGTCTCTGAAATCTGTATCAAGGTGTCTAAATGGTATAGGCGTGTGCATCAGTGATGGCTCAGTAGATCTGAACCCGTCTGAAAATCAGAGCAATTGGAAAATGTTTGTGCTCACTCACGTGCTGACAAAGGAAACAATAACTAACACAGTAGGAAGCTACAGCTTCTCTGACACATTATGTTTTCAGCCCCAAATGTCACCTGAAGTCGATGAATGGAGATGAATGAAACACAGCACGGGTGCTGAAACACGCAAAAGGAGAAAAAGGCCCAGCTACAGAAAAGGCCGAGGTTCTTCAAAGCCCAATAAGCTGTTGACTCAGACCTTTGCAGAGTCAAGAGCTTGTGTTCTCCAGTGAGGGGAAGGGTCTTATCATTGGCCAGGCAGGGAAACATACAATCACTAATTTGAGGTATTACTACAATAGGTGAATTCTTTGCAAAAAGCCCTTAGAGTGAAGAGCTACATTAAAACTTAGAATAATTTGCCACTTCTCTATCGTTTGAAAATGTAAAGAAAGAAGACTCCAAGAATATAATGTTTAAAGAAAAAGGGACCCAGAAGTTTCCAGAATTCAATTTTACCAGAGCTGATTTTATAAATTTTTGCATAAAGTATCATATGACAGTAACAAAAGAAGCCTTTCTAACTGGTGAATAAAATAGAATCAGAGGCATGGAAATGGAGCAGATAGACAATTCTCAGTAGAAAGGGGAGTAGTGGGGGGAAATATTAAACAAAGATCTTATATGCATATATGCATTACCTATGGTCACAGCCTATAGGATGGCTAAAGCCTGGGGCGCTGTGGGAACCGGGTAGAGGAGGGCAATGGGGGGAAAAAGAGGGACATTTGTAATACTCTCAATAATAAAGATTATTTTAAGAAAGAATCCTTTCTAACTTGTGAGAGTTGAAGATAGCTGATCACCGAAGATGTTATTAACTTAATAGTAGCATCCTCTCAGAGTGTTCCCAGTTCACTATTTTTTTTGGAGTGAATAAGAACTTGTGAAAGCACAAACATTTCTTAATTAGATGAAGTTAGAAATGCATGCTCATTTGGAACAGAAGGGGACCATAAGAAAATGGGAGTTATCCTTCAAAACTTCCAAAATTTATTTAGTTATTTGAGTCAACAGCACCTTTTGGTACTCTACTGAACAAAGTTACTTTGATTAGGCTAAGGAATCGAATTGAGTTTAATGTATGTGCTGGACCTCAGCATATCTCCACTCTTCCTAGTTTTCTGTCTTCATTGGTTATGTGCTTTGAAGTAGTCTGGATTAGAAACTTGGCTATCTTTCGACTAGGTGAACAGAATAACACTAGTGTCGTGCAAGAGCCAAGAAAAATTAATCTTAATATTTTCATGAGATTAGTATGACCCTGAGTTCATCTAAAGCACCAAGTTTTGTAACTGTTTTTCTGTCGAGTAAGACTCCCTCCACGTTCTGAGTGGAGTAGGGTTCGGTATCTGAAAGAGGAGCTGCACAACAAATGAGAGAAAAAGACACGAGATAATTTTGCAATATTGGGGGACCAGGCGGCAAGTCCCGAAGGACTTCCTCAGGTGCTCAGGCCTCACCAAGCTTTTATTGATTCTGGGATGCACCCATAGCATAGCCCTTAGGCAGGTGACCCCTGGCAACAGGCAGACTAGCCCATCAGCAAGGATTTACATAATAATAAATGGGGGAGTAGTTTCAGCTACCACAGTCTGGACAAACAGAGGTGGCGCCTAGCTCGACCTTTGCTAGGGCTTCAAAGGCACCCAGCCTTGGTGTGTGTGTGTGGGGGGGTGTCTCTGATTATGCTTATCAGATAGTGAAGGCAATAAACAGTTTCCCACATTTTTCTGTTTCAGAAAGGGAGTGTTAGTGCCTTAAATGATTATTTAATTAGTTATTACTATCTTTTAAATTCTCCTTTAAATAATATTAATAGAATCATAGTCAAACTCAAGTCACATTTTGAAAATTGCGCAGATAGCTTCATTAACTGGGAAGACAGCACTCTAGTTAGATAACTGGTTTCAAATGAGACAAATTGGCAGGAGAGAAGGGAGGGCTTCACATTACCTAATTGGACTCCCCATGCTGCTCATTTGAAAGAAAGTAGAAAAAATGAAAACAAGTTTGGAATTTCTTATATTTGTGATAGATGTATTTTAGGAGAGGCTATTTTTATATTTGTATATGAAACTTAGATCTTTCTCTTCCAAGGATCTAAGCTATCATAAAAAATTTTTTCAACCCCATAAAATTTGGATGCCGGTGAAATAGCACAAAGACTAATATATGTCCACACTTAAGCTAAAATTAAGCTTTGACACTAGGGTATGTAAATAGGTTCTATTGTTTCTCATCACCAATTTATAATTCATAAATAGACAAAAATGCGTCTTCTCTGATTTTTTTCAATGCTTAGCTCAATAGCTGACCCATCTGGATATATAAAAGCCTAAGCAACCTTCTGACCGAATGACTGGAATGATCAGACGACTGGTTGACCAGTCACTATGATGCGCATTGACCACCAGGGGGCAGACGCTCAATGCAGGAGCTGCCCCCTGGTGGTCAGTGTGCTCCCACAGCCCCTCACCTTGGTCAGCCAACCTCCCGCGGCCCTTTCCCCCGATAGTCCAGCCAATCTCCTGAGACCCCTCCCCCTAGCTGGCCTGCTCCCCAATAGGCCTTGATCACTGGCCAGGCCAAGGAACCCCACCTGTGCATGAATTTGTGCACCAGGCCTCTAGTAATCCTGTATAATAAAACTCTAATATGCAAATCGACCAAATGGCAGAACAACCAGTTGCTGTGATGCACACTGACCACCAGAGGGTAGATGCTTAATGCAGGAGCTGCCCTCTGGTGGTCAATGCAATCCTACAGGAGGAGCGCCACTCATCTAGAAGCCAGGCTCATGGCTGGCGAGCACAGTGGCAGTGGCGGTAGCCTCTTCTGCTTCCGTGGCAGCACTAAGGACGTGGGGAGCAGGCCTAAACTGGCAGTTGGACATCCCTTGAGGGGTCCTGGACTGTGAGAGGGCTCAGCTGGGCTGAGGCATCCCCGGCCCTCCAGTGCACAAATGTCGTGTACCAGGCCTCTAGTTAATAATAAAGGGATTTCCTCAAAAATGAGATTATAATAACTTTATTTTCTCAAGCACTTGAAATCTCTCTGGCAGGAAACCCAATAAAAAAAATCATGTGCTAAACTAAAATTAGCATAAAACATTACACATTTTCAGCTTCTCCTTTAATTTTACAAAACTCCATTTTAGTTGTATAGGTATTATTATCTGATGTTTTAGCAGTAGTAGGCAAAATACAGGGGTGAGCAAAAGTAGTTTTATAGTTGTGAGTATGTGAAATAGAGTTTATTCTTATATTTTTAAAATTAATTATTGTATTAATTATATGTATTATGATTGTAAACCTACTTTTGCCCACCCATGTATATTATTGGATAAATATGCTAAAAAAGTACACAGAGCAAGGTTTAGGGCTATTAAATTATGTTAACAGCTTTCTCTAGCTTTACTTAAAAAATTGATACAATAAATGTAATTTTAAATATTTTATCATATATTTAATCTGGTAGAGTAAGGCTCTGGCAATTTATTCTTTAACATAATGCTTCTTAATAAGGTTTTCATAAATGAAATTTATTAGTATTGAGGAAAAAGAAAAATAAGTGAATCTGTATTTCTATGTTGTTGTGTTTATGATTTATCAGTATATATTAAATAAATATGGCATTTACACTAATAAATTAATTGTACATATATTATAAAAGTGTGACATTTAATTTTTCAAATTTGATTTTTAACAGCATTTGTACTAATTTTATGTATATATAATATATAATGTCCTATATAATAAAAGCCCAGCAACCAAATGGCAGAACAACCAGAATGACTGGTTGACCAGTCTCTATGATGCATACTGACCATTAGGGGGCAGTTGCTCAATTCAGGAGCTACCCCCTGGTGTCAGTGCACTACCATAGTGGGAATGCCACTCAGCTGACCAGGATGAGTGGCTGCTCTGGCTGTGAACCCTGAGCCAATGGGCAGGAACCTGGGCTGCCATCATGGCCTCCTCACCCCAGGCTCCTCCCCCTCCTCCCTCCCTGTTGTCTCCTTTGGACCCTCCTAGGCTACGCAGCACTGCTGCCAGGCTGGCAGAGCTGACCCCAGAGGTTGGAAGGTGGGTGCGTGGCCGCTGTGAGTGAGGCCTACTCTGCCGCCTCTCAGTGCTATTGTCCCTGGGCCAGGCCCAACCAGGTCCCCTGGAGAGGTGAGTGCTCCAGCTCCACAGAAGATGCTGGACCAGGAAGCAGCCTCTCAGAGGGCGGGTCCACAGCCACTTGCTGATGGGGATGAGTGGCGCTCCCATAGTGGGCTGATCCCCACAGGCTATGCCACCTACCAGTGCACAAATCTCATGCACCGGGCCTCTAACATTTTATATATATATATATAGTCATTCCTCATAGTTTCATCATATGAAGCACCAGTTTATAATTATTTCAATCCCTTTGTTTTGTGATTTTGAATGTTCCCAGAGATTGATTGATTCATTCATTCATTTGTTCATTTATTCAGAGATATATATTACATGCCTGATATGAGCCAGTTACTAATTTATGTTCTGGAAGTACAGTGGTGAAAAGACACAGATTTTAGCTTTCAATAGTCTGTCTGCCTCAGAGAATGATGGAAAGGCATATTAAAAGCTTAGCTAATGCCTAAATTCAGGGACAACACCCTAGAGCAGTGGTCCTCAACCTTCCTAATGCCACGACCCTTTAATACAGTTCCTCATGTTGTGGTGACTCCCAACCATAAAATTATTTTCGTTCCTACTTCATAACTGTAATTTTGCTACTGTTATGAATTGTAATGTAAATATCTGATATGCAGGATGTATTTTCATTGTTACACATTGAACATAATTAAAACATAGTGATTAATCACAAAAACAATATGTAATTATACATGTGTTTTCCGATGGTCTTAGGTGACCCCTGTGAAAGGGTCGTTCGACCCCCAAAGGGGTCGTGACCCACGGGTTGAGAACCGCTGCCCTAGAGACTTGGAATGTAGTCCTACTGGATGTGTATATAAACCAAATTAATGATCAGTGTAGGGTACTATGACCCCAAAAGCCAGAACACATGGGTCCAGCAACCAAGAGTAGAATGGCCCTTTGTTATCCTGCACTCAGGGTGACTCAGGTGTGGAGTTTGTTCTTCCCATGTCGACAATCTGGGCTCTGCTATTCAGAAACCCGATTACCACAGGAGCAGAAAGGCCCTTCATACAACCCTGAAACTATGACTACTGCTTGGTCATCCTGGACTTTTATGTAAGTGGCCCCAACCTCAGAGAAGAAATTCACTATGTTGGTGGGGATAATTGAGCCTGATAACCATGAGCAGCTCTGATTGCTGCTGCATAATGTTGCCGTGGGAGGTCATATTTAGAACCCAGGAACTTCACTGGAGCCTTCCTAATAGTAACAGAAAGTGGGCCATTGTAAAGACAATGGCCTGACCAGGGTATAGTAATTAAACACTCTAACTGCTTGGGGCGAAAATCTGGATCATCTCACCAGCCAAATGAATTTAAACCAACTGGAGTGGTAAGAATGGGGGAAACATTGAATGGGGATGAGTGGAGGGAAAAGATGGTCAAGTCAGTTATTGCCCAGAGACCAGCTGCAACAACAGGGACTCTATCTAGCTTTTCCCACTAACTTTTCTATATTGAGTCTATTGTAGAACTTGCTCCTGGCCACTACCTTGAAGTGTCTGAAAGGTCTGAGTGATGCAAGAGGTGGGTTCTGTCAGAAACCTCTATGCCCCTCCCATTTTCTCATTCAAACTTTTTAATACATCCATTGATGCAGGTGAAGCAGCTAATACCTAGTCCCAACTTTTGTCCCAGGGCTATTTTGTGTGGACCACTTATGGGACTAGTTAATCACACTCAAATAAGAGCCTATATATCACTCAGGTAGACAATTCTGAACTATATTTACAAGGCTTTCCAGAGGATTTCTAATAATATTAGCCTTTAATTACCCACACTAGTCACCAAGTTGATAATGCACTGGTATACATTAGCTTTCCTTTCTTTCCCATGTTACTCTTCTCATTTTCCCACTTTTGATTCTTGCTTAACTTCCCAAAATAATTTATCTACATGCAAGTTCCAGTCTTGAGCTCTTTTTTTTTTTTCTGGGGGAGAGAGGTGATTGGAAATGATGTTTAAAAGACTTTTAAAGGAAAGTGTAGCAGGGAATGGGGTATAGGAGTATCAAGAAGAGAGGAATTGATGACACTTGAGGAGAGACATAAGAAAAAGGAATAGCCATGTGGATTTCAATGGCAGAACATTAAAGGCAGTGGAACTATAAGTGCAAAGACCCTGTGGAAGTTTGCCTGACACATTTGAGGAACAGCAGGGTGGCCAGTGTAGCTGGAGCAGAATGAATGAGGAAGCACATAATAGGAAGTAATTTTATAGAGGCAATTGGGCCAGATGGAATAGAGGCTTTTAGTGTATAATGTCAGCATATTTAGAATCTCTGGGCTCTCATTTATAAATGGGGATAATAATGCTGACATCCTGTGGTCTTAGGAAGAATTCAAGATAATATAATGTCTGGAAGAAATTAGCCTGCTTATCTATTTATTTTCTATCTATCTATCTATCTATCTATCTATCTATCTATCTATCTATCTATCATTTATCATCATCTATCAACTATCCATCTAATTGATCTACGCTTCACTTCTTAATTCTCTCATTCTCTTCCAGCTCCCCCTCTATCTAGTACAGAACCCATAGATACAGCCTATTATGGACTTTGGCTACACGGACAGCAATGGAAAGGCACTGAGAGCTGAGAGCCTCCAGGGAATGGAATTCTCGTACCTACATATAGGTCACATTACACCATTTGCCTCCTTTTCTTATTGTGTCTCCCTTGAGCCTCAGGAGCTCTGTCATCTGTTAGCCTAAAATTTTTTACTGCAAGGAAAACTGACATCCTGAACACTTAGAGGGCCAAAACCTTTAGGATGCACTTTCTTGAAAAGAGTCTATAAAACTTGAAGGGACCTTGACCCTATTATGTATTATTAATATCAGGAAGGTTCTTACTTTGTTGAATCTTGTTTCGTATTATTCTTTTCACTCTGGCTTTGAATAAGATGTGAGTCACCATTATTGATAAAAGGTAAAGGTGAGTAAGTTGACTCTTGTCAGAACATGTGTAAATGATTTGACATTTTCTAGAGCAACTGACTATAATCTCTCTTGAAGCTACTTTCTGTTCCACACTTTGCCTACGCAAATATCTGTTCACTTTCCATCTAGTGATGTCACTTCTGTGAAATCTACTGCTTATGGACTATAGGAGATCCATTCACTAATTTATTTGCCAGGAAATATTTAATTTTGTAGGGTTGTAAAAATTGTTATGATTGTGACTTGGGGAGTATTTATACCTTGTCACTCTTCTCCACAAAATTTTACCTGATGCTTTTCACAGAGGTAGCTAGGGCTTCTCTTTCTTTCCTTTACCAAGTATTTGAGTGTGCCCGGTGTGGTATCAGGCCCTGATAATATAATAGCATATAAGACTTGAGCTTTCATGGAGCTTAGAGTCTTGGGCAAGGCTATTAAACATAGTTGAGGAAAGGAGAAGTACAAAGGTCAGAGGATCTAATAACAGAAGGACTGACTGGGCATAGTGATTCTGCAAGTCTCGGTTGTACTATGTTCCTCATTTGTCCACTTATCTTGCCACTTCAGGTCTGCTACCAATAATTGGAACAAGATAGTGACTCAAGCTGGAGGAAGACATGCCCTTAAGGACCTGGAGAGGAAGCTCAACAGAGGACTTCTGTAATGGGAGAAGCACCTTAAAGAACAGCTGCTCAGAGGCTCAACTTGGGTTTTAAATTATGCAGCTGATTTTAATCTGGAATTGAAGTAATAGGAAAGTTGCCAAATTATTTCCTCCTACTTTATCTTCCTACTCACATCAATGTCCTCAGTAAAACCAAACCAGATTAAATATAAATGCTCTCTTAGATAAAATTGGCTCCAATTTGGTGGTATTTTGAGTTACAATGGTACTGATACAACTCCAAAATAGATGCATAAAATTATAGGCGGTAATAAAGCCAAAATTACAAAGTGTTTCTTGTGGCCTAAATATTGCAAAGCCCAGGCTCGCATAAACCATATCAGGAATAGGAATTCCAAAGACGAAACCTTCAGCATGAGGGAATCTAAACCAAAAACAAACAAAAATCAAATAATTGACAGGAATAATAAAGATGAAAAGAATTTGAAAATAGAATTTTAGAATCTTAACAAAATTGGAACAAACTTTTGAATGCTCATGACACTATTCTAAAGAGATTTCACTGTAAGTTTTTGAATGTTTTAATTAGTGATTATACAACTCAGATGTTTTATTTTCCAAAGTATATCTTTTGTTTAAATACATTTAACTATATTCACTGATATGTTAAAATGCCACATTTAGGGGAATAAGTGAATGATTTTTTTAAAAAAAGAAATAAATGCATGCCTTTAATCATCTCCTTTCTTTTTCTTCTTCTTGTAGACACTTCACTCTCCTGAATTATTTTCTTCCTAACTGACAACTTCTTCTCAGTCCCATTTGTTGGATTCTCCTTATCTCCTTGAACTCTAATTGGTTAGTGCCCAAGAACTCAGTCTTTGGACTTCTCTGTCTGCATTCATGACCTCAGAGTTGCAAGTCTTAAGATATCTCTAGTGAGTACCTGTCTGACCACAGACTCCTATACACAATTGCTTGCTCAACCCGTACTCCTAGGTGCCTAATGTCCAAACTCCTGCCCCATCTGCCCCCATCAAATCCTACTTCTCCTATTTTTTTTCTCCATTTAGTAAATGGCAACTCTTTCCTTTCATTTGCTCTGATTAAAAACTTGGAATCATCTTTGACGTTCTCTCACATTATTTTAAACCCAGTTTATCAACAAATGCTCAAACTTTTAAATCTACTCAGAATCAGACTTCTTCATTCTACTTCTAGGAATGATACACCTTGCATTATCTCTTACCTGGATTATTTCTAAAGCTTTTTAACTAGTGTCTTAACTCCCATTCTTACTCCCAATAGTCTACTCTCAAGTAGCTTGGTGAACCTTTCTGAGTCATTATGGAGATCATGTCACTTTCCTACTTAAAATCATTTGGCAGCTCCTCATATAAATCAGGATAAAAGCCATTCAATGGACCCCCCCACACCTCTTTTACCCTACACACACACACACACACACACACACACACACACACACACACTATTATCACCCCTACTATCACCATATATCTGACCTCATCAACTGCAGCTCTCCCTTCCTTTCTAATTCTGCCTCAGCCACATGGACCACTCCACTTTTCTTCAAACACTCCAAGGTGGCTCCTGTCTGGACCTTTTGCATTGGCTTTTCTCTCTGCCTAGAACATTCTCTCTCAACAACCAGCTGCATAGCTTGCTTTCTTACTCCTTCAGCTTTCTCACATGCTCACCAACCAGTCCCTCTTTTCTACTTTGCTTTGCTTCATAACACTTATCATCAACCAACATACTACGTGTTGACGTGTTGTATTGTATGGCCCTGCTGCAATGTCAACTCCCCGGGGAGATGTATTTGGTCAGTGTTGGTCACTGCTGTTTCTCCATAGTGAAATGATAGTCTTATAGAAAAATTATGACTATCCACACACTAAGGAAGTCTGCATATTACACACTCAGTAGCTAACTGAGCCTGTGGCATGGTGAGGGCTCCATGTGGACTTGGCTCTGAAGCAAATTGTGTACAGTTAAGATTCCAAAAGTGTCTTCAAGAATAAGACTTCTACTTAGATAAAGCTTTTAAAGAACTTAAAGCATGATGTTTAAACAATCGTGAAAAAAGTAACAAATGTTATTTTAAAAATATCATTTACGTTTAATGTTTGCTATTTATGTTAACATGTGATTATCTGCAGAATTCAATATGTTAATAAATCATCAAAAATAACCAAGATTAGTGAAAGAGCTTCCAGAGGCAAATCTGGTCTATGATAATCAGATAACTGACTATCACAGAACTCAAATCTATAACCCACAGTATGAGACAATTTCTCACAACTCTTAGACATCTCTATAGGTCCCAAGGGACTCTCAATTGAAGCAAGCCAGACATGATGGCATCCATGCAAAATTAGGTGTGACAATTCATTAAAAGTATCTTTGAGGGAAACAGACGTTTCTCTTAAATTTGTGGCTGCAAAAAAAGAGATGATGTCCTAATATCATATTTAACTGACTGACATCTTTTCTTTTTTAATAATAAAAGGATTTTCAGTGTCGCAATGCCATATTCATTGCCAAACATAAGAAGGGTGTGTGAATAGGAAATAAATGGCTGTGAACACGGTGTGCATGATCATCCATGTGGATCTCCTGAAGTTGTGCATATTTATAAATTCTCTTGGACCCGCGCTTTGCATTTCTGGTATTAACAATCCCTGTTTGTTTACAATTTAGGAATATAGTGTTTCATTTTTTCCTGATACTAATAGGACTTATTCATAATGGCATCATCTTATTGTGAGTACAAACATTTCTCAATAAATTCACAGCTTGGTGCTTTGGCAAAAAGGAAATGCCATTTAAAGGACAGCGCTTGCAAACTGAAATATGATGCAGAGAAACAGCCGTGAGGAAATTATTGGAAATGAAACTCATCTCCCCACTAGTTTACCAGCTTTATTGAGCCAATCACGATTGCAATTTGGGGGCTAATTTCACCTGCTAACAAGTAAGCCATTCACAACTGCTCGCGTCTGGAATTCAGCTTTTGTATGTTTTACAGACTTAACGCAGAGATTTGACTGCTTTTCCCTGTCCTAATCTGCGCCCTTCACCTTGTGAGGAAGGCTGGCTACAGTCTTAATCATCTTAATTCTCCATTCCAAGATAATGTCAAAATTGCCATGAAGTGATAGTTGCTCAGAAATTGAAGGATGGGCAGCTCTGTCCAGACCGTGTATCCTCACACAAACATTTCCAAAAGAGTATTGAAACTTAGTGAAGCACAAAGATTGTGACTGCGGACGTCTTAGGAGTTCAACTCCAATAAAAGGGAATAGGACCTGCTTAACAGTAGTCCTGTCCGCACACACTGCAGCCTGAATAGTCCCTGACAGTCCCCGCCAGGTCAGCGTGAAGCGCCCCTGAAAGCAGGAAAGCACGTGGCTCACAAGCCTGTGCATTTGGATGACTTGCGGCCCAGGATCAGAAATCGCTTCCACTTGTTTGAAAGAAAAGAGCAGCATATTAAAACAAAGCAAAACACAAAACCCCGTGTGATGGTGATTCTTGGAAACACCTATTTTCCTTGTAAATGTACAACAGAGAGGAGTGCATCTTGCATTATTTATTCCTGGCCTGGGGGTGTATGCCAGAGTGGAAGGGCTTTTTCTGTGCTGGCATACAGGGTTGGAATGAGACAAGCAGAGCAACACAAATATTCCATTGTTTGCCTCTGTAGATGGAGGGGCTGGAGACAAAGGCGCTAGAATGCTGGGGAAGCACTTTTGTGGAAATGCTGATGCGAACCCCCAAATGCTATCTTCCCCTTCTGTCTAGCGTGCTTTCATTTTTCTAGAGCTGAAACGAGATAATTTTAAAAACACAACTAATAATAATAACAACAATAATAATGATAATAGAAAGGTGATGTGCCAAGTCGCAGTTACGAATGAGCACAGCAATCTTATAACATTTATAAAAAATGAAAACCTACTCAGAGCCCCCCTCATCGCCATGCATACACCCTCAATTAAAACAATGCCCCTGATAGCAGCCAGTATAATCTGCATTTTATTTCACTCGTGAGCAAAATAACAAGTTACTCAGGCCTGCGGCACTCATGAGTGATATGGGGCGTGTAATATCCTTTCCATTGAGTTTCCTATTATTAAGCTTGAAATAAAGAGTTCAGAATTAACTGTGACAATGATTTTATCTAGTGTTGGCATCGCCATTAGCTTTTGCAGTTTACTGCTAATAAAACTTTAAATTTGCTATTACTTCTGATAACCTTCTTGCCACCTTCGCTGTAGAAATTAGACAAAGAACCCTGCTGACATGTGGCTAGTGACATTTTCTGGAAGCGTAGAAAACTCTGATGACAACAGTGACTGTTATTTACCAAAGTACAATAAAGCCGGGTCCTGCTGGCCTTCGGCAGCCTAATTTAAAGCACCTGTTCCTGGGGCTTGATGAGGCCTGTAACAGAACAAAGCATAAAATGTAGGTTTCTGTTATTATTGTTTCAAGCATCAGATTTTTCTTTCATAGCAATCCAGTAGATTCTACAGTAGGAAAAATAACTGGTGACTAGGCCTACATGAGTGGAATGAAATATTAAAACAAGTCATTATCTGCTTAATTCAGAAACCAAAATGTATTCACCCGAAACATTAAAAACCGATGCAGTAATAGACACATCTGTGAGTTTGATCGCTTTTTATCAAATCTCTAATCTCATTCAGCCCTTCCTCTTTGTTGTTGGACATTACTCTTATTCAATAATTAGAGTTATGAATGTCCTGATGTTTTCATACTGTCAGTAGAATTAACATCTATTTGGATGTTATGACTTTGGTTATAGCTCATACTTATCTGGTAACCCTCTCCCAATGGAAGTCCTCTAAATATATAAATAAAATATAAATGAGGCAATGGGACTTGAGCATATAGAGAAAAAACAGTTATGAATGTTATAAAATATTTTAAGGTAACCGCTTTTAATCACAGAGAAATGAATTAGTCAGTCATTCACCAGACCTTTATTTGGGAATCTGTGTTACACCCAGTCTGGGTAACAGCCTGGCATGTAACTTTCTTCTCTCACACATTTTCATCTCAGAGCATGCTGTGATATTGGAAAGTTTACTGTTTACCCTCATTGGGCAGTGTGGCTATTTTATGAGAAAATCTGCATTCTAGGAAATTGGGGGATCAAAGTGAAGCTTGTTTGTCAGTTAAAAACATGTTTTTGTGATGATTCCTTTCAGTGGTTCTCAACCTTCTGGCCCTTTAAATACAGCTCCTCATGTTGTGACCCAACCATAAAATTATTTTCGTTGCTACTTCATAACTGTAATGTTGCTACTGTTATGAATCGTAATGTAAATATCTGATATGCAGGATGGTCTTAGGCGACCCCTGTGAAAGGGTCGTTCGACCCCCGGTTGATTAAGCCTTCTTAGTCAACTGTTTTCTCATTTTTAAATCATTGGATTTTATCAAGAAATGATAAAATGTTGGTTTCTGTTAAGTTTTTCTCTTAAGACACTCCATTGAGGATGTTCTTTTAGCCAGTCAGTGAGAACTTAGCAGGTCAGTGATGCTCTGAGCAAGACCAGCTGTAAGTGGCAATAGAGCAGCTAGCAAGCTCTTGAGATTTCCTGCGCTGGGAAGGAGTTGTTTATAATTGGAGAAACAAGCCTAGACCATTCTCAGCTGTTAAAAAATTGGTGATGTCTGCAGCATATGGTGGTACTTTCTTCCTCAAGTAACTTCTGGGTTAATCTCCTCCCCCTTGAGGACCGTAACCAAGTCCTGAGAAGGTTAAGTGTGCACCCATTTTGTGTTCTGCCTAATCCTTAATCTCTCTTAGTCCAGCACTCCTAGAAGATGTAGAGTTTCCAATACTGCTTTCTCTGTGCCAGCCTTTGTGAGGCCAACAGGAGGTCTAACTAAGTCTCAAAACAGATGATGCGGGAGATGACTAAGAGGAGGGTTTAAAACTGGGAAAGATATTAAATTGTGTTCTCTTGTTATGACTTTTCCGATGACCCAGGAAGTTTCCTATGGCTTTTCTTAAAGTTCTAAATTCCCTCTCAATTCTAGAAAATGCTATCTTGGCATTCTGAGTCAGGAAGGAACTGCATCTTTCTCTAAATGAGCCAGGACTTCATTCTCTGTGAATGCGAACTATTCTTTTCACATCTGGGATTCATCTGTTCAACCACAAAATGTCGGTTCAGAAAGAAAGAATTTAGTAAGAAAGTGTTATTCAAGGCCAACCTATCCTATCTGAGTTGGCTGGGAATTTGGTTATAAGAGATCGAAAATGACTGAGAATCAGGTGAAAACTACTGATAGCTACAGAGTGAAAATGGAAGCACACAGCTCCTGACCTTCATTGCTAACCCCTCAACTTCATTTGATTCCTTCTCATTTCAGAGCCCCACCTGAGGATCTTGTATTAATCTAAGCACTCTGCCCTTAGAAATTCCATCTTGTTTCTCTAAGTTACAGATCCAAGGCTTGGGGAAGAAGAAGAGAAGAGGATGTTCTCAGGGATGATGGCAAACTCCCAAAGTATCCTTGTTTGAAAATTGTGCTCAAACTCCAGTCAGAGCTTTTAGAAATTAAATTGTCACTATGTGTGACATTATTCATATGAAATAATGCATTTTGGGTTTTCAAAGTACTTTCTTTCATCAGAGCTTTGGAAAAATACAAATTGATTCCTAAATTGCTTTTGTAAAAATTTGCTGGTTGTGCTAATTTCTCAAGATTGCTTTGGATTTTATTACCTACTAGAGGCCCGGTGCACAAAAATTTGTGCACTCAGGGGGTGGGGGGACGGGACGGGGGGGTCCCTCAGCCCGGCCTGTGCCCTCTCTGTCTGGGACCCCTCGGGAGATAACGACCTGCTGGCTTAGGCCCACTCCCAGGTGGCAGAGGGCAGGCCCAATCCCTAGGTGCAGCCCCCGGTCGGGCTCAGAGCAGGGCTGATTGGGGAGTTGGGGCACCACCCCCTGTCATGCACAGAGCAGGGCGGATTGGGAGGTTGCGATGCCACCCTCAGTCACGCTCAGGGTAGGGCCGATTGGGGGGTTGGGGCACCGCCCCCTGTCACACTCAAGGCAGGGTCGATGGGGAGGTTGTAGTGCCACCCCCTGTCATGCACAGAGCAGGGCCCATCAGGGGGTTGAGGAGCTCCCCCCTGTCACTCACAGAGTAGGGCCGATAGGGGAGTTGGGGCACCGTCCCCTGTCACACACAGAGCAGGGCGGATCAGCGGGTTGGGGCGCTGCCCTCTATCACCCACAGAGCAGGGCCAATCAGGGGGTTGAGGTGCTGCCACTGTCACATTCAGGGCAGGGCTGATGGGGAGGTTATGGCTCTACCCCGTCACACACAGAGCAGGGCCCCGTCACATCAGGGGGTTGGGGTCCGCACCCTGTCAAACACAGAGCCGCATGGTGATCAGGGGGTTTGGGCGCTGCCCCCTGTCACGCTGATCCCGGTGCCGGCAGGCCTCCCGGCTCCACTGATCCCGGTGCTGGGAGGCATATTACCCTTTTACTATATAGGATAGAGGCCTGGTGCACGGGTGGGTGCTGGCTGGGTTGCCCTGAAGGGTGTCCTGGATCAGGGTGGGGGTCCCCACTGGGGTGCCTGGCCAGCCTGGGGGAGGGGGTGATGGGT
>NW_006300036.1:3120363-3144405 GCF_000327345.1 Myotis davidii | reverse complement strand
TTACAGAGTTTCTGAAAGTGCGGGCTCAGAGGCCTGCAGCCACAGGCGGGGAACGTTGGTTTCCTCCGTCACTGAAGCAAGCAAGCCTCATGTTAGTTTCAAGCTGCCTGGCTGTCGGCCGGCCGCCATCTTGGCTGACAGTTAAGTTGCATCTCTCGCTGATTAGCCAATGAAAAGGGTAGTGGTTGTACGCCAATTACCATGTTTCTCTTTTATTAGTGTAGATTGACAGTTATGAGTAATATGTGTTTGTTGAATTTTTTTCTTATTATTCAATTGGTAAAACACACACACACACACAGACACACACACACCCAGACAAACAAACAAACAAACAAAAAACTTAGGTAAACTCATTGTTTTTCTCATAAACCATCACTGAACTTGTACATACTTGTACTCAGATTGGTTTTTCTTCTAAGTAGCAACTATACACTTGGACTATTCATTTCAACAGCTAAACCCCCCAAATAGGTATCTATTGTTACATACAAACAGCTTTGAATCTACTAATGAGGGCAAATTAGAGGCTAATCAAACTTTCCTCTCCCCGTGTCTTTCTGTCTTTAAATTGTAGGCTGATGGCATTTTGCAGACTAATAGAATGGGCAGCCTTCCTGAGCCTCCTACTCTTTTTATTATGCTACTGCTACTGTCCATTTTCTTGTACATGTTGGGATTTAGAAACTCAAGGAGTGCAACTGAGCTTGTTTCACATGCTAAGAGAGGCTAATTTAACACGACTAGGTAGAGCTTGGATGGTTCTGAAGAAAATATTCAACATGGAGTGGGAGAAGGAGACTTGGCTAGGTAACCCTTAGAATTTGTGTATTCTCTGTGTTAAAGATAGATTTCTCCCTAAAAGTAAAGGTGCTTGACTTTTCTGTTACTATGTTCCATATTATGTTCTGACATATTTTTCCTCCTTTCTTTTATGAACCCTGTGGAGTATATAGTTTGCTTTACCTCATTTCTTTGAGAAACAGAGGCCTGGAAAATTTCCTGAAGGGGGAAAATTGCATAAAAGGAAAATCATGGTCTTTGGAGTCAGATAGCCTATCATTCAATTTCCGCTGCACCTTTTCTAATTCTTACTTTGCCATGTTATGGGAAATACTGGAGTTTTACTTTACGTCGCTTATTTATGGAGTGATAGTAACCAAAGAGTTAAACTGAGTGAGTTCAGGATTCACTCATTCACCGAACGCTCATTGAAATTCTACAATGTGCTGCATGTTATTAAGATGTTGAATGTACAAAGCTAAATAAGATGATGCCCTTGTTCTCCAAGGGGTTTTGATCCAATGGAGAAGACAGGAAAGGCAGCAGAAAATCACAAGACAATGGAATAAGAACTGTGGTATGTAGGGTGATGACAGGAGTTCAGGAAGAGATCCTGGAACTAGTGGAAATTAAGCTGAGTCTTGAAAGAAAGGCCATGTTAATTAAATCAAATGACAGGTGAGGTTAGGGCAACAATATTTAGGGAACAAATGAGTAATGATAGATGATCATAAATGGAACTCAGGGAATTATAAACATACATTATGGATGAGAGCACAGAATTTGGGGGCATGGATAGAGAGATAGTGGGTGGAGTAAGGGGTAGGAGAGGTTTAAGGGGCTGATTCAGCATCTGAATGTAGATTTTCTGATTTCAAATCTTTTTTCATCACAATCCCCTCCAAGCTCAGCACATATGTGTGTGTTTGTGTGTGTCTGTTTGTTTGCT
Source organism: Myotis davidii (assembly GCF_000327345.1). Taxonomy (NCBI): domain Eukaryota; kingdom Metazoa; phylum Chordata; class Mammalia; order Chiroptera; family Vespertilionidae; genus Myotis; species Myotis davidii. The sequence continues at coordinate 3,142,673 of NW_006300036.1, read as the reverse complement.
TGTGTGTGTGTAGTCATATGTTGAAATGAGTCCTTCACATTTACTACTCTAGAGATGGGCTTTTCTTTACAGCTCACTTGTGGGTACACATTATTATACTGCTCTAATGGAACCAAAATGTCAACATACTTTGAGAGAAGCCTTTAGCTATATTTTTACTTATTATTATCTTTACAAAAAAAAAGAACAATTCAAGCCATTAAAAGCTGTTTGTAAAATATCCAAGCTTTAAAAAGTTGTCTTTGATGAGATAGAGTACAAGCGAAGAATGAAAGCAAAGCAGACTTGAGCAGCATATACTTATCATTTGATCTGAAGTGAGAACCAACCATCCTAATGGACTTTAAAACTATAAATATTTCTCCAGAGAATGGCAATTTGTAGAGAGAATTCTGCAAATAGGCTATTTTTGCACTTCAATTTTTATAAATTTAGATTCCTAGATAGGTGGATAATGGATAAATAGATAATTTATCTACATAGGGAAATAGCTATTACATTTTTCTTTTAAAACACAACCAATATGTGTAAACATAAGACCTGGATTCTGTGTAAAATGTAAATTTTCTGGCCCAGAATGTCACTCTCTTAATGAAAATAGATAACATTGTGTATTTGAAGTGAGATACTGTTTTTCTCATCTTCCAACCCCAGCCATTTGATTGCAGAAGGCACAATGAAAACATTTAAGAATGAAAAAAATACACAAAACAAAAATAACCTAGCCCATAACTAATAGCTAACAGATTCAAATATTTATATTAAATTATAAGACTGTGATTCAGAAAAAATAGCCTAGAGTTCATATACATTTTAACCTTGTTCTGGCAAACATATGACACCGATATCTCTCTTTTAATGGCTACAATACATTTTTATAAAATATGGTTTATGATTAAATGTTTTTAAAGCAAAATTCTGTTTCCTGTTGCTTGTCTTGTAAACTAGGGGAATATTTCCATAGTCTGAATTAAAAGTATTTTTTAAAAATATATTTTATTGATTTTTTACAGTGAGGAAGGGAGAGGGGGAGTGATAGAGAGTTAGAAACCTCAATCAGCTGCCTCCTACACACCTCCTACTGGGGATGTGCCCGCAGCCAAGGCACATGCCCTTGACCGGAATCAAACCTGGGACCTTTCAGTCACAGGCCGATGCTCTATCCACTGAGCCAAATCAGTTAGGGGTAAAAGTATTTTTAATGGGGATACTGGAGAAGGTAAGAAAGAGGTCAGTCATTCCCATGGCTCCTGGAAACGTTATCACAGTAGTTTTACTTGCCATAATGTTGTATTTGCTAAGAAGTAGAAGGTAGAGGTTAATGGACTCCTCTTTTGTACTGCTTTGTTTAGTTTTGTTTAACTTTTATTCCTCAAGATCTTAACAGTTTCTCCCATGCTTATATATATTATTTTGCACTCATAACTCCGGAAGCCACAGAGCCCTCTTAACTTGGTTGTAAGGAATGGTATAGGAGCTGCACTTTCCATGTCTAATGCAGCTGAAGAACTGCCAATTATATTGACAATTTGATGGCCTAGAATATATATCTAAAATAAAATATGACTCTATATTCCCCTCCAGGTCATTCTCCAGGTTTGTCTCCTTTTCCTATGTCCCAGGAGGCTGATGTGAAGGGGCTGTGAAACTAAGTCTCTTTTCCTCTGGCTTTCAGTGAGGCTCAGCCAGTGGTAGACCCCAGTAGGGAACCAGAGGACAGGAACAAAGGAAAAATAGAGTACTTGTTCACTTGATTCTCACTCCCATTGGTTCATGGATCGACAGTGTCTGGGTTCCTCTCTTAATGGCCACAGTTTATTCATTCAGGACAACCTTCCATACAGGTCTCACCCTACTTCCTAACATTCCCCTTTCTTGTCATTTCAATCCTGATGATGATAGGAGGCTCACGAATGCCTGCTTCACCCTCTTCGATTGGTTTCTCTAAACCCTGACCACCCTTCATGTCTTCATTAAACCTCTCTTAAATCACATCTTTTGCATGTGCCATCTATTTCTTGCCAGAATTCTGACCAACACAACTTCCTATGGCCAAAAATAAAGAAAACAGTTGGGAAACTATCAAATTTTGGCATTGAATAAGCTGAAATTTGTTTCCCTGCATCACATTATACTGCATAGAACAAACACATCCTATGTAATAAAAAGCCAATATGCAAACCGACTGAACAGAGGAAAGACTGGTCGCTATGATGCGCACTGACCACCAGGGGGCAGACACTAAACGCAGGAGCTTCCCTCTGGTGGTTAGTGTGCTCCCACAGGGGGAGCACTGCTCAGCCAGAAGCCCTGAGCAGGGCTCATGGCTGGCAAGAGCAGAAGCGGTGGCAGGAGCCACTCCTGCCTCCGCTATAGGTGGATGGTAAGGAGCGTGGGGTCCAGGACTGCCAGAGCCCCGAACTGTGAGAGCAATGTCTGACTGCCAGCTGAGGCCTGATCCTGCCTAAGCCAGCAGGTGGATATCTCCCAAGGGGTCCCGGACTGCGAGAGGGCACAGGCCTGGCTGAGGAATCTCGTGCACTGGGCCTCTAGTGTGAATATAAAGTGCATGATTTCTGAAAAAAAAAAAAAAAAAAAGGTCAAGTTAGAAATTTTAAAGTTTTAGTATTTAACTATGTTTAGCTTTTGCAGTACATTAATAACATGCAAATGGTACCAATTTGTACTGAAAAGTGTACTGGTTTTCCTTTGTCCTAGAAAGCCAGCTTTCTATTCTTAATATGCTAATGTTTTCATGCAAAGAGATATATAAAATATGGAAGCCAACACCAGATGACTCCAAAGCCACAGTATTGATCATTTTAGAGTCTCTCCTTCAGAATACTCTGATTATGGGAAAACCCTGCCCTCCCATCAATGGGCCTGTACTTAAAAGGTAAGCTTCACTTACCACGAACTCCATTAATGCAATTTGGGGGGTTTGTTTTGTTTCATTTCATGGCTCATTTCCTGCTCCATACTGCCTCGGTCTCCAGTGCTGCTTTCTACCATGAGTTAGAAATGAATTTTTAAAAATAAGCACTTGTACTTTGAACCATAAAACAAAATCTGAGGCTGAAATCAAAGAAGGAAGGTGAATTACTTTTAGTGCTCTGCAAAGAAACTTTCACTTGGCCATTTCCTGTTGTTTTGAAACTCTGAAAATCAATACGGAAACCTATCATATTCTGAAGGCAGGTCATCTGTGCACAAGGTGTTTTTAACAGTTGGCTTTGAAGGGGATACTTATGCCCCCTTGACATGAATCTACAGTTCTTTGCACTAAGTGTCCCCATGAAACTACACTTTTGCTTGGGCTATCCATCTCAATGGTTATTACTTTTTACTGTTCCAGGCTCCCATCTTCTATTATAGATTCACTGATAGATCAATATGACAGAGGCAAGATGATAAAAGTCAGTTAGCTGCACATGTCTATTATGAGCGTGAAAATTCACACACATTTCTCCTGACAGAAGCCAGGCGCGTAACTGAGTCGTTACATGTCTGGGTGGTTTTCTAGTCTTTTCTCTACAAACTCACATTTCTGAACATCTTTCTTAATTTTGAGGTGCTCGTGGCCTGTCAGAGACTTAGGAGTGAGTGGTTCCCTAGGGGAGAGAGTGATTTTAAAATACAATCTTTATTTTTGAAAGGAGAGAACAAAACACATTTGCTGCTACACTGAGGCAGTAAAAAGGAGTGCTGACATGCTCGGTTTCTAAACCACAGGCAAGCGGACTGTAAAACGAAGTGATGGCTCAAAGTCAGGGGAAAACCTTTGTAGTCCTCTAGTGGGTCATGAGAATGAGGAAACTGGCCTTGGGTTGGTTGGGAACTTTGAGTTCTTTCTGGGGTTGATTACTTCAGCTATTAATCATCGAACATTGTGAGAAAGAAGGAGAAATCTTCCCAACATTTAAGCCACTGTCCACAAGATGGTTTTAATACCAACTAGCATCAGTAGGGAGAGAGTGCTGAAGGCACACCGTGAAGAATGGAGAAATGGGCAGCAAAAGAGGCTGAGATCCAAATGACTTCATATTTTACAATTTTAACTCTTCTTGTGAGTTATCATTAGGTTATTGACAAGAGATATGAAACTTGAAAAGTCCACCAAGGGTCACTAGAAATTCAATTTAAATGTAGGCCTTTTACATCACCAATTTATTTATTCAATACATGGGTTGAATAAACACATATTGAGTTCTTACAGTATATCAGACACTTTGCAAGGTGTCAGATTTGACAGTGGTTGTTTTCCAGCCATCAAGTAAGTTATGATTCAGTGGCAGAGACAGACAGGTATGAAAAGGACATGCAGACATGACCATACACTATTTTCATAAAGACTTTTCTAAAATCAAGAATCCATACACTTTTATGGATCCAGAGAGCATCTTACAACAGATATCTATGGGGAGAGAAAGTGGCTGGAAAGCATGGTGACAAGGAAATGAATGAATGGATTAATGAATGAATGAATGACAGTTAAAAAAGGCATTGTGTGGGCTAGTAATACTTTGCTCTAAAGTGAGTTTGGGGAAAAAAAAGTAGAAATTATAATGCTGCGTAGTGTGTGCACACATCGCTTCTAGAAACACAGAAGGGATGTTCAGCTGAGATGTGGTTAGGAAAGTCCTCCCAGCAGAGGTAGTGCTAAAGGAATTTCCAGAGGATGAGCAGGGGCTTATGAGGTGAAGAGAGGTCAGTGAAGATATATCTGCACCTATATAAATATTGATATATTTATCAATGCATTATAATGCTGCGTAGTGTGTGCACACATCGCTTCTAGAAACACAGAAGGGATGTTCAGCTGAGATGTGGTTAGGAAAGTCCTCCCAGCAGAGGTAGTGCTAAAGGAATTTCCAGAGGATGAGCAGGGGCTTATGAGGTGAAGAGAGGTCAGTGAAGATATATCTGCACCTATATAAATATTGATATATATATTATTGTGGTAAAACATGCATGAGGTCTACCTTCTGAATACGTTTTAAAGTGTGCAATTCAGTCCTGTCAATATAAACAGCAGGTCACTTGGACTTTTCATCTTGCATGGCCGAACTTTTATACCCATTGAACACCAACTCCCCATCCCCACCTGATATATTTGTGGATTGTCATTTTTTATTTCTGCCCCTCTACCACTCACAAGAACTAGGGAGCACATATTGAAAGGCATGAGAGAGAGAGCAGCAAGTAGGTTACCACATCAAAGAGGAGGGCTAGTAAAGGACTTTTACAAATTACACTAAGATTTGATTTTCTCAGGAGCAAAAGGAAGCCAATGATATTTGGTGGAGGGTGGGGGGCAGAGGGTGTCAGGTGGTCAAGATATCCACTTCACAACCATCACTCCTGAGTCAGTTAGGAGGGTGGACATGAGGAGTGAAAAGCCAGGAACCATTGAACCACTCTGGGGAAAGGGGTAAATGGGACAAATGAAGGTCTGAGTAAAGGTAGCGATCTCTGTGGGTTTGAGGGAGGAGGCCATATGAAAGGCTCCCAGGGGAGAAGGAATGCCCAGGGCACAGGACATGTGACAGGTTGTAGACTGTCTATTTTCTCAGTTTCACGAGACAAAACGTGCTAAACCTCAAACCTGCTGCTGGAGGAGGGGGAGTGACCATTAATTCAGGAGCAGCTCTGGACCGGCCAACCTGGTGGCAGTTTACTCAGGACAGTTGGCCTCCATGTGCAAAGCCTAAGAAATGATGAGTCATACATGTCCTTTCCTTTTCACAGATCAGCTTTAAGAGCAAGTGAAGCATGAGTATCACAGAACATGAGATATAAGGAAAGGCAGAGCTAGAGCTCTGAAAATTGGCATCTAGTACTGAATGGTCCCATGTCTCTATTCATTTTTAAAATATGTCAAATATGTAAATAAGCATGTGCTTCTAAAGAAACAATATGAAAAGTTTATTTGAGAGGGATAGAAAAAGAGGCTAAAATAGAAAACAAGCTATGCTTTGGTCAGAGGTGAGATAGTGTTTATGAATTTTTTAAACAGTTTTATTAAGATACTAGAGGTTCAGTGCAAGAATTCATGCACTGGTGGGTCCCTTGACCTGGACTGCAGGGATTGGGAAAAAACTGGCTCTCCAACAACCCCTGAGGGGTCCTGGGGGCAGTTCTCAGGTGATGCACCCTGGAATCTAGCTCCCTCCTCTCTGGTTCCCAATGCATCACCTGAGAACCGCAGCTGCCAAGTCACCACAGCTTGGCAGCTCCTGCATTGAGTGTCTGCCCCTTGGTGGTCAGTGTGCATCATAGCTACCAGTCGACCGGTTGCTTAGGCTTTTATATATATTGATAATTCACATACAACAAAAATCAGCCATTTAAAGTTTACAATAAAATGGGTTTTAGTATATTCATAGAATTATGTGCAAACAATGCCACAACCTAATTTTACATTTTTATTGCCCCTGAAGAAACCTCTATTTCTCATTAGCATTACGTCCCATGCCCCCCGCCCCCAAATCCCTCCCACCACACCTACCCCAGATCTAAGTATCCTCTAGATTTGCCCATTGTGGGCATTTTTATAAATGGAATTGTACAATATGTGGTCTCTTGTGACTGACTTCTTTTCCTTAGTATAATGTTTACAAGACTCATGTTGTCACATATATCAGTACTGAATTCCTATTGATGGTTAAATAATATTCCATTGTATGGATATGCCAAATTTTGTTTTTCAGTTATTAGTTGATATCCATTTGAATTGTGTCCATTTTTTGGTCATTTGTGTGCTTCTCTTATAAACATTTGAGTACTTTTGAAAAATGAACATAGGTTTTCATTTCTTTTAGTAATATAACAAGAAGTGGAATTGCTATCATTTAAATTTCAGTGAACTACTAAATTGTTTTCCAAAGTGGCTGCATCACTTTACACACCTATTGGCAATGTATAAGGACTCCAATTTGTCTACATCCTCTCTGTTGCCTATCTTTGATTATAGTCATCCTAGTGGGTGTAAAGTGGTATCTGATTGTTTTGTTGTGCATATTCCTATATGTTTATACTTTAAATCTGGAGAGTCAATAATCTCTTTTCTATTATTTATCCAATATAACCAAAGCCTAATATGCTAAGTATCTGGTCATCCACTCGTCTGTTCAACCAAACAAAGCGTAATTTGCTAATGATATGCAAAGTCTGCTCAACTGCTTGCTATGATGTGCACTGACCACCAGGGGAAAGACACTCCGACCAGTAGGTTAGCTTACTGCTGGGGTCTGGCCGATCAGGACTGAGTGAGGTGGGCCGGACACTCCCTGGAGCCTTCCTGCAGTCCCTCTCCAGCTGGCTAACCTCCTATGCCCCTCCCAAGCCCCGATCATGCTCCAGTGGTGTCCCTCGGCCTGGCCTGTGTTTTCTCGCAATGTGGGACCCCTCAGGGGTTGTTGGAGAGCTGGTTTCAACCCAATCTTGCAGGCCAGGCTGAGGGACCCCACTGGTGCACAAATTCATGCACTAGGCCTCTACTCTAGTATATTTCTCTTGCATATATTTAATCTTGTAGAACTTGGAGAAAACTCATATCATATATCAATGCAATAACACTGCTTAACAAATAGAAAAATATATAAATAAATCAGGGACTTGAAACTTTAAGCATCTATTAGTCTGTGAATCTGTGATTATGTTGGGCTCAGCTAGGTGGTTCTGGTCTGAGCTTACTCAACTGTCTGTGGTTGGCTGATTGTTGGCTGATCTAGGCTGGCCTTCACAGGACAACTTTTCCATGTTTCTCCTTCCCTCCAGCAAGCAAGACCACATATGCTTTTTCCAGACAGAGGCTGAATAGCATAAGCAGATGTGTTAAAGTGCTTTTCTGTGCCTCTGCAAGAAGCTAATTCCAGCATGTCAGCAGGGCTAAGTCATCTGCGAATGGCTGAGGGAGGGCATTTCCCCAAAACCTGAAAAGGATGCATAAAATGATTGCTTCATGCCAGTTAGGTCAGAGCATTTCAATCTACATGTTATTGCCTCCTACTGGCCAAACACCTGAACAGCCATAGGCAAATTCTTCCAATCTGAGAATGGATTCTGTACCTAACCCTACCCTTTGATGTGTATATCTCCACCTTGTCTTAGGACAAATCGTGTTAATAAATAGCAAGGGCCCTAGCTGGCTTGGCTCAGTGTATAGAGCATCCGCCTGAGGACTGAAGGGTCCCAGGTTCGATTCCAGTCAAAGGCACATGCCGATTTCTGAACCCTTCTAGATGTCGGATTAAGAACCCTGGCATGATGCCTCTGCTTCTGGTACATCTGCTTGAATCCATTGGGCAAAGCAAGTCATGTGGCTAAACTCAGAACTGGTAGCAAGAAAATATGCTCACTTATTAATGAGAAGGACTGCACAGTCTCATCATGGATACCAAGATGGTGAAGAATTTAGGCCATTTATTATATCAGACCACTACATATGTGATGTTGCCCTTCAGAAAAGATATGGATTAAATTGGTAGATCAGCAACCATTGCTCTACACAAGGGCCACATTTACTCTAGGTTTACCTGTGTAAACAACAGATCCATTATCTACTCTCTAGAGTTAAATATTCTCCTGGTCATAGTGATTCTGTTTTTGTTGTTTTTTTTTTTTTTAAATAGGAAAAGTAGTTATGTGACAAATGAACATTGTATTGTTTGACAACATCTCTAGTACCATAATGAGAGCTCAGGACAACGTAGATCAAACAGCAGCAGGTCCTGTGAAATATTCTGGGAAGTATTTAAACTGTAATAGATGACATTATTTAAGTATTTATAAATGTCATATCATCTATTTTAGGAAAAGCTAGTAGAATGTCTTACATCTCAGATCCCCCACACCCCAAATTGCTTCTGTAATCTATTTCTACAGAATCGGCAAATATGGAAGCAGACTTATTATGGGTCAATACCAGTGAAAGGACTCTCTGAACAGATATAGGATTCACAGCCCATTAAGCTTCAGGTCTTCCCTGATGTGGATCCCTCTGATGTATTATGATTACATCCTATTTTTGTTGACTCAGTTACTCTGTCAGCAAAACCAAACATTTTGGCTTGTGGCCCAGCCTCAAGCTGTCTATGGAGGATATGTTTTTTTTGCCTTTACCACCATGACAGTAATGAGCAACTGGCATTAGTTTGATTTGCATAATTGTGTGCTTCCAACTTAGACTCTGTGTCAGTAGGAGACAACTTATTGTGATGATACCCACAGCATATTATCTGTTTTGGGCAATCAGCATTTATTTATGTAAATTCCATCATTACTAGGGGTCATTTTCCAACCTTCTACCACGAAATCACATTCTGTGCCAATAAGCAAGAAGAAAATGTCATAGGAGAAGAGCTGGGCTTACTTTGTCATTCACAGTTGGGAAGGAGTCAGAAGCAGTATTTGGGTGGTTGCTTGCTTGTTTGTTTGTTTTTTAGGCTAGTTTGCTTTAAGGACTGTCAGATAACAATGGCAATCTGAATGTCTGTCTATAACCATTCTGAACTAATGCCACCAAGCAGACACATTCTCTTGCTCTCTCATGTACACACACACATATACAACACAGAAAGTGGCCAACTCATCTAAGATTTTCTTTAAGAATAATTTATGGTCTAAAAAATATTTTGTGTTCCCTGAGTTGAGTGTTTCCATTTGATAAGAAGCAGGACTCTGTAATTTATTCATGAAAAAGATAAAAAGATTGAATAACTAACTAGGATACTCCACATGGAAAAGTACCTGAAAGAATGAATAGGAACCATGTGGGACCTGAGATTTCATAAACCAAACTTCACAACTCTTCATAAAAAAATAGTCAAGGTAAAGGGTGCATTTTGTCATTAGAGGTAGATGTGTCCCCTAAGGGACGGTGTAACTGGGGCTGTAATTTATACATTTCTTTGATAGTTATCCCTAGTTAAGCACAAAGGGATGTCAGCACTTAACCCTACTTCAAGGAATGACAATGTAGGAAAAAAAAAGGGGGAAAGAAAAAAAAAATCAGCAGCCAGCCATTTTAAATCTAGTTGACACCTGTCAAAAGAAAGCTGGATTAAAAGGAGGATAGTTACAATATTGCTTTATTATGAGCAAGTCGTTGGCTGCCAGGTCTGCATCATGCTTCAGGCTGGTCAGAGAAGAGAAAGAAGAGAGAAAACAATAAAAGTGAAGAAAAAATCCACCTGAAATCACATCTCACACTGCAGCAACCTTATATTTAACAGTTATTTTTGCAGAGGACCTTCATGGGAACCCAGCTGATCATTCAGCTCAAAATAAATCTAGAAATTATTTTTTAAGCAGTGCAACATAAAAACCACTTTTGGAAAGTTTATAAAGAAGAATAGATGGGATTTCTCTAAATACCTTTCCAAGCCTTAGTACTTAATTCAGAAACAACAGATACTTTACCAACCCCAAACTTCTTAGTATGATAATATTTTGGAAGAGTATGCTGTTAGTTGTGTGTGTGTGTGCATTTTCACTTAACTTTTGACACTTTGGCAAGTAGGAGGGCACTGATCCACAGGTACACCATACCCAATAACATGGAACATTCTTTCATTCAACTCATAACTAAAATACGTTTCTTATGACATTTCCCTTAATCTCTCCATTGCAATGGCCTTGCTCAATAATTCTGTTCTTTATTTTATGTTTTATGGGTGACATTTTTTCATATAAAACACGTAGAACCCCCTGGCACTTTGACTTTTATTTTGAAAACCTGTATCAAATGAAACTGGGTGCAGAACACAGTGATCAAATGACAGACACCATCATGCACTGCACAGGTACATGATGAGGAGTGACGAGGCAGAGTTTCATTCTCGGCCATTTGTACTATGTATGTAACATTTGTCAGCCTTTAAATATGTTGGCTTCTCCGTTTCCTCATTTGTAAAATAGAGTGGAGAGCTGTAAGGGTCCTTTTACTGTGATCTTTGAAACAGCACCAGAATTTATGTTATCATTTGCTCCACTTTGCATTTGGAATAGAACTAGGAATGAAAATGTTAGGTCTCTTGATGTTATTTTTCATGTGGACAAGTTCTCAAAGGGAGAAGAAAAGGTGCTCAAAGAAACACAAAGCCAGGCAAACAGAGCATACATTCTGTTAGGAATGTCCTCTTAAAAAGAGTTCAAATAAGTGACCGAGGAGAAAGGCAAAGCTGGTCATGGAAGAAAAGCTTGGAGAAGCAAAGGTCTGGCCACTGATTCATCTACAGCAGGGGAGCTATTCCCCACACATGTTAAAGGGAGAAAGCAGCCTTTCTGAAGAGCCCACCTTCTACTTAGAGACGTGCAAGTTGAAAGGCAGAATGAAATGTTACCTAAAGCCAGAGGGGCAGAGCAGTAAGACTGGGAAAAATAATACCAACCCCAAAATGGGACAAGGCAACTGACAGATGTAGTTTAAGGAACTGAGGGAGGGCCAGGTGGGGTGGTTGAGCAGGAAAGACTGAAGAAAATGACAGTAGCAGTAAGAAAAAACTTAATAAGTTTGGCCACAGGGATTGACAGAGGCATCTGGAAACAATGAAAGGCAGAATTTATTTTTTTTCTTTACAAGTTTTCTTTGTAAATAACTCTCGAGTGAAACAAAACCCATAATTACAATATCCTTAACATTTCACGTTTTGTGTTTTGAAAACAGATCTAAGAAACAAACACAAAGTTTTGGCTTGTTTAATTATGTGGAATTACGATTTACAGAATGATTCCTTGTAACCTTTGTAATTTTATGAGGTCTTATTCCACTTAGGAGAATCTGGGGCCATCAGAAGAGAACCTAATGAGTACTTTTTTGGACATATGGAAACGTAACGGAAGGAAAGAACAAAGACTCAATGATGTCTTTTCTTGGCTAATGATAAAGGAAAAAACCCATGCATATCATTTATAATTTTAATATACTCATATCAAAGATAACATAATCAGAGGAGAATGGGTTACAAACTGCCCAATTGACTCAGCAGGTATCACCAAAATATTTGCAGGTTGCTTGGTAACCCAATTAAAAGTCTCTATTTAAATCCCAGATCATTAGTGACTGAAAATCACTATCATTTGATGGCTCATCTCAGTCCAGTTCTTAGGGGAGATTTTCTTACATTAAAAAAAACCACACACCAACGTATTTGGCACTAATTGGCTCCCTAGGTGGCAATCTCAGCCTATAGGCCAAGAATTGAATGGATGTGGGGGGCTAAGCTCTTCCCGTAGCTGAGAGTTGGTGCCTCTCAGCACAGGATGAAGGACATTTGTGGGTTAATATGAGATTTTTATACAGATCCTACTTCTCTTTGGATAAATTGAGATGTTCTATATTTAAGGATATCATACTGGTGCCAAGTTCTTTTTTTAAATTAAGTTCTATTTGGAACTTTCTTATTAATATATATATCTTCTCTTCCTTCTCCAAATCTACAATAATTAACAGGAAGAATATTAAATTTTGTCATCTCAAAATGAGAACCTGCTTTGTAGACATTGATTTCTACCCAAAAGAAGGGCCTATCTTGAGGATACTAGTTAACTAGAGGATACTAGATTCACTACTAGAAATGATATTGTAACTACATATGTCTATCTTGGACATTTGACTGTGAAGAAAAGCAGGTATTGTGAGATGATTTCATCACATTTATGGTACAATATTTGACATACACACAAAAGATAATGAGCACCATGGATAATAGAACAAAGTAATGAAAATAAAATCTAATACAGAGAAGCAGACTAAGATCACGGATGGCTCCAGTGACATCGATGCTGCCTCCTTGGTCCTAATTCTCTTTCCTTGTGAAGCTGGAAATAAGGATAAGCAAGAACCTTTTTTAATCTCAGCAATTGTGAGATTCCTTCTTTAGAGAGAGTCCTCTACCATTTTCTTTCTACTGATGTCTGCTTTTGGAGTACTGGGATATAAAAGGTCAGTTATGTTTTCTCTTCAAGATTTTTGACGAAATTGTAAGATGACAACACCTGCTGAATTTATTGGACTATAGCATTTTCTAAAATGAATCTCTGGGGATTCACCATTAGAAACGTTTAACCAAATCTATGGATAGTTTTAGAATTGTTTGGTCACCGTGTTATTTAGGGGAACGGACTTGTTGAGTGATCATGAAAGAAACAGTGGGAGAAATCTTTAACATTTTGTAACAATGAATTTCCTTAACAGAGAAGTCAATATCACAAAGATGCAGTAAATGAACTGATAAAGTGCACTAGCTTCCAACCACTTACAAATCAGAAAGATTGAGATTTTTTTTCTGAATTATTGGCTGAGATTAGTGAATCACAATTTTTTATTTTCTACCTTTATTGTTAACAACTTTGGTTAAATTTGAAACTAGCCTTTCACAATTTATATTGCACAGGTGGTCTTTCATTCAGTTTCTTGTAGCTTAGGCGTTGAGGAGGCAAGGTTCCAAGCACTGTTCTTCAACTGATTTCTATGAGAACATGTATAATCCAGCTGAGTCCCATAAGCATTCGAATAGACAGCTCTCATTTTCTACAGCTGCTGTGTATGTATACAGCTCACACTGGTAAAGATGGTCCAGTCTAGGAGTACTGGAATGTGCCAGGAAGTCATGGAAGACACTGCAGTAGGTGGTAATTTCAAACAGCGCTTTAGTGCATGAATTTTCTATCAAACACAGCAGTTTAGCAAGCAAGGTTAGAAAACACTAGTCCCAAGAGTGACTCAATGGAATAAAAAGCTTAGTGTTCAATTAATTTAGGGAATGTAGCAGGATATACCCTTTCATTAGAGAGTCACAGACCATGATAAAGCCTTCGAGAAATCCCAAAGTATTTGGTCAATTTAATTTTTCTTACAAAATATTTCCGCCCCCGCCCCCTTGAATTCTTATTTACTTGTATTCTGAAAAATAAAGTCTCCAATAAAGCAGATAGGCACCCTCTGTACAAAAACCCAGGTATTTTTAAGAAAATGTGATTTTATTAGTAAGCTCTTTATTTTTCTTCCTTCCTTCCTTCCTTCCTTTCTTTCTTTCTTTCTTTCTTTCTTTCTGTCTTTCTTTCTTTCTTTCTTTCTTTCTGTCTTTCTTTCTTTCTTTCTTTCTTTCTGTCTTTCTTTCTTTCTTTCTTTCTTTCTGTCTTTCTTTCTTTCTTTCTTTCTTTCTTTCTTTCTTTCTTTCTTTCTTTCTTTCTTCCTTTCTTCCTCACCTGATGATACATTTATTGATTTTAGAAAGAGAAGAAGGGAGGGAGAAAAATATCAATGTGAGAGAGAAACATCCACCAGATGCCTCCCATATGTGCTTCAACAAGGGATAAAACCATATCCTAGGTATGTGCCCTGACTGGAAATTGAACAGGTAGTGTGTGTGTGTGTGTGTGTGTGTGTGTGTGTGTGTGTGTGTGTATGGGACTCCATTCCAACTGACTGAGTCATCTGAACAGGATAGTAAGTTACTTCTTTTATTGAACCAAAATGCTTCCTTGGTGCTTTCACCTATTCTTTGTTACAATTTACCATAAAACACACACAGTGAATATTGATCTGTGGCAATATTCCAAATATTTTAAGTCAAAAAACAATCTTGCCTCTATGACTTCTCTCCTTCATGTTACACAGTCTCATTTGTTTACGCATTCATTCTATGCCACACTTTCAAAAACATTCATCATCTCTGAATATACATCAGCTTGCTGCTACCACTTTCAAGGGCGGCACTGGAGTTGGATACAATATCCCAAGGGGCTAGAACAGAGCAGAGCAGAAGGAGACTGTTACCTCCTGTACAAAGAAGTCAGTAATTTACCATAGCCTCTGGATTTTTTTTTTCTAAAAATGACTCCAACAGATGGTTAGTGTGGTGGACAGAATTCTAAGATAGCCCCAGGACTTTCTGACTCTTCATGTTCATTCCATGAATAGTCCCTGGAACTATAAAGATGATGGATTTTATTCTCATAATTAGATAACCTATGACCCAGTTGACCTTAAGATAGGGCAGGCCTGACATAATCACACAAGCTCTTAAAAAGTCGAGTTTTCTCTGACTGCTCCCAGACCAGCAAGTCAGAGATTCAAAGCAAGAGAAGAATTCAAAGAGCTGTTGCTGACTTGAAGCTGGAGGGGGGCCAGGTGGCATGAGATGTAGGTGACATTTTGAAATTGAAAGCCTCATTGGCTGATAGCTAGCAATGAAACAGGACTTCAGTCCTAAAACCACAAGCTCCTAAATTTGGTCAGAAACATGAATGATCTTGGGAGTAGATCCTTTTTAAATATCTTGAGATAAAAACTCAGACTAATACCTTGAATTTAGCATTGTAGAATCCTGAACAGAGAACAGAGTAACACACTGTCAGATTTCTTACTTACAGAAATACATGGATCCTTTTAAGCTACTAAGTTTGTAGTAATTCATTACATAGCAACAGAACACTAATAAGTCCAGATAGCCAAAGTTCAACATCCTTACCATATTTTGCTTTTATATATGTTTTGTCATATGTCAATAATGCATTTTCTGTTTTCTCTGGCTTAATGGCTTTAAGTGTCCTACACAAATAAATTTTATTTGCATGTCTGCTTTTCTTTGCTTCCAATAAGATGCTTTCAGCTTTCAGTCATTCTCTGATTCATAGATTTCCCCACAAGTTTATATTTTATGGACATAAAGATCTATCTTGATTTTTATACTTTCTGTGGACTTTTTCATTAAGATAGACACCTCCAATTCTAGAATCTAAGCAAGAGACATATGACATAACTGATTAAATATTTATAATAACTATTTACCTTTTTCTACTAAGATTGTAAGTTTACTCTGATGATTACCCCAACCTTAGTATAATTATGCTAATTGATCTCAAGTATTGATTATGACCTCTTTTTCCATTTGCTTTGTTCTTATGAATTACCAATCGTCTTCTTCACTATTATCATTCTGACTCATATTATTTGTCTTTTATAATGACTAGATTTAAAGATTTCTTCGCCTACATTTTATTTTCAGTTTAAACAGCTCTGTACCACTAATTCTTTGGCCAGCTATCTTAGTCTATCATCCTAATATCTTGAACAAAAGTCTTAAGATACACCTACCTGTTCTATGGTACCCTTTCACACAGAAGCTCTTTACTGCCCATAACCTCACTTCTCTTCCAGAATCCTACTCTTAACATAAATGAAATGGTGAAGTTGGTACCTGAGGCCCCATACCCTTTGGTATTAATTATATCTCTAAAGGAATTTGTTAACCCTCTTTTGTTGTTGTTTTTCTTATCCTGCCTGAGTAAGGAATTATAGATAATACAGGGTCTGGTAAGAGACATACACTATTGCACAAACCCTCTTCAAGAAATACCAAACTCATGAGTGGACAAGTCATTAGAGAGGGGTACTGGCCCGCCTTCTCTTTTGAGTCTCTGTACCCACATCTCAGTGGGCTCCGTTTAAAATTTAGACTTAAGTGTGAAGTGAAGGACAGTATACTTTGGATCCCATGTATCCAGGATTATTACTCACTGACTAACAGTAGCCCTAGACCATATTCCCTTCCCATTTATATTTTTAATGGAAATTAAGGAGTTATACTTTGAAAATTATTTTAACTATGTGATTTGAAAATGTCTAGAGAATATGCTACTAAATTTCAAAGATTAATAACAGTTACAGCCTGAATGTTTGTGTCTCCTGCCCAAAATTTAAATGTTAAAACCTGATCCAAGGTATTTGGAAGTGGGAATTTGGGGAGGTGTTTAGGTCACAAAGCCCTCATTAGTGGATAAAGCCCTTACAAAAGAGACCCCAAAGAGCTCCCTCACACCTTTCCACCATGTGAGGATACAGCAAGAAGATGGCTGTCTATAAACTAGGAAGTCCATCCTCACCAGACACCAAAGCTGCTGGCACCTTGATCTTGGCCTTCCTAGCCTACAGAGTTGTGAGAAATAAATCTGTTGTTTAATCCACCAAATCATGTAATTTCTGTTATAGCAGCCAGAAGGGGCTAAGACTATATTTAATGACATTTGCCATACATTGCAACGTGGTTCTCGGAAAAGCAAAAGGTTTGTCTGGTTATTCAGATAACAAACTTCAAGGGAAGGTCTATCTTTGGTCTTGATATCCCAAAGAGTGATTATTGAGTTCAAGCACCTCAATTAACCTTTGGTCTACTCCAATAATGTTCTCTTTTGTCACTATTATTTATTTTTATTGTCTAGCTACTTTAGTTCTAAAAACGTGAGTAATGTGGCTATGTGGGTGTGGGGATGTGCATATGTATATAGGGGGTGATTTGTTTTGTTATCATATTTTCCAAGTATTTTTCTATGCTTTCCTCTTTAACCATTCATTTTGAAAGTCACACATATTATTTTGCTTTCCCATTCCCCTATAAATGTAAATACATCTGAATTTTGCTCCAGAAATTTCTCAGTTAATCAGCATCTTCCTAATTAAGTTTAACATTTTTATGAATATTTACTTTCAATAACTACATTGTCCTTCAATTTTAATTCCAAACCCACAAGTATAAAAAAAAATTACTTTTTTTTCTTTTTTATTGAATGGAAAATATTTCTTTAACTGAACAAATTTGGCCATTCATCAGAAGAAATTCTCTTCCACACTTTTTATTCCATAACAATAAGTAAAATTTGTTTGAATGTATTTATACTACTTGCAAAGCATTTTTCCCTTTCTTATATGTCCCTTAACAATAACACAATGTTGTCTTCTGTTACATACTTTAATCTTATAGCAAAATGACAAATTAAATATGTTAAGCTCTAAAGACATTGAGAAGAAAATTATATATATATTTTTGTGTATATATATATATATATCCATTAACATGGGAGACCATATTTGTCAATCTTATCTCTGATAAGGGTTTAATCTCCAAACACAGGGAACTCATACAACTTAACAAAAGGAAGATAAACAATCCAATCAAAAAATGGGCAAAGGACTTAAATAGACCCTTCTCGAAAGAGGTCATACAGAATGGCAAGAGACATATAAAAACATGCTCAAAGTCACTAATCATCAGAGAGATGCAAATCAAAATGACATTGCGGTAGCATCTCACACCTGTCAGAATGGCTATCATCAACAGATCAACAAAGGACAAGTGCTGGTGAGGATGCAGAGAAAAAGGAACCCTTGTGCATTGCTGGTGGGAATGCGTGAAATAAGTCAGTAAGAGAAAGATAAATATCACATGATCTCTCTCATTTGTGGAATATAATGAACAACGTAAACTGATAGACAAAAACAGATCCAGAGACAGAGAAGCATTGATCAAACTTTCAAACTTCAGAGGGAAAGTGGGTGGTGGGAAGGGGGAGAGATCAACCAAAGAACTTGGATGCATGCATATAAGCATAACCAATGGATACAGACACTAGGGGATGAGGGCACAAGCTGGGGGGTGGGGTGCAATGGAGGATAAGGACACATATGTAATACCTTAATCAATAAAGAATAAAATAAAATAAAATAAAAAGGAAGAAAAAAAATACATTAAATAAATAAATAAGAAAAGGCTGGTGTTGCTCAATTGGTTGAGCATCTTCCCATGCACTGAAAAGTTGGTGGTAGGATTCACAGTCAGGGCACAGTCAGGTTGACGGTTTGATCTCCATTGGAGTGCCTACAGGAGGCAACAGATCAATGTTTCTCTCTCACATCAATGTTTCTCTCTCCTCCCTTCCTAACTCTCTAAAATCAATGTAAAAAATTGATTTGGGACAGCCGGTCCAGGTTTCCAAGGTATTGTTAACACTCCATAAGCCAAATACAGCAATTTTTATCCCACTTGTAAGAAACAGGAAATTTCTTTCTATGGTTCTGAATCATGCATACCCACTCTCAAAGAGGTCTAATGTTTTATCAAGAGCTTTTTGAACTGCAAGCCGGATGAGGGGCTTGCTTTTTTTTTTTTTTAGTTACTGGAATTAAAATGTTGATATAAACAACATAGAAGCACCTCAGACTATTGGATTAAAAACAAAACTGAAATCCCTAAGTTTACACTAACAATGATGTGTCATAAATGTAGTAAAACATTTTAATGTTTATACTTTTGATTGCTTAAAATTAACATCATAAACACAAGTGTATTTTTCCCCTTCATACTTAGAGCAGTGTGTGTGTGTGTGTGTGTGTGTGTGTGTGTGTGTGTGTGTGGTGTGTATCTGAAGCTTTTATTTCCTCTCGATGATACATTGGTAGAGTATCTACTTTTTAAATACCAATATTTCTGAGAACTTTTTATGTAAGTCAGCATTGTATGTAAGTCCATGACTGAAGCTGTACTTGAATACACAATGCCACTGATTTCATGCAAAGTTAAATATGTTCATTGTTAAATCATAGAGAGTCTGGTAGTTCAGAATCATTAGCAATGAACTTCCTAATTCCCTTAAAATAGTTGAGATTGTGGAGGAAACAAAAATTGGTTGGACTTTAGTGAACTAAATAAATAAATCCCATCTGTATAGACTGACTTCCTGATGTCACAAGTCAATTTAGAAATTATGCACAAGAAAAATCGCTTTCTCGCACTGCACCAATGTATTTAGCTTAATCATGAGCATCAGTGGAGACAGAGATTGAAAAATAAATTGTTCACTGTCTCCAAGACAAACCCCAAATAGGAAACTTGATACTCTGCATAAACTCTATCTCTGAAATATGCTTTTGAAAGGCCTGGTATAATTATATGTAGCATTATAAAGACTCTTGTGTTTATAAATATTTTCAAAAGCCTTTGAAATTGTTTGTAAATCCAAAGTTTACAAATGACTTATGAAATCCACAAATTTGCTAAATATGTTTCTGCGTTTTTGTATTATGCTCTGTGATTTTTCTTTCTATGTGGTGTAAGTCAAAGAAAATGATATACAATATGGCTAGATGGAACTAAAATTTCCAAACAAAGAAGCATCTGTTTTTCTAATTTAGTTTTTGAATTATGTTGGTTTCACAATTGGTTATACTGAAAACAATGTGGTTCAAATGACAATGACATTGATTACAATTCTACTTTGCACTAAGAGCAATTTTTATTCATGATTGTCAACTCTCTTAACTAGCAATAACTGAGCCTTTCACCACCTCTGTACCTTGGGTATTGTTTTACTCAATCTGAAGCATATTGAACTGTAACTTTGCAGTTGGCTGACACAGTTTTTATGAAGCCAAAGATGGGTAAGAATTTTAAAGACTGGGTTGAAATAACTTATCTTTGGATGTGCATTTTAAAATTTTGAAGTAAGCTAGTTCATCTTCCCAGTACTTTGAAATGATTCCTAGCTCAGGGACCATTGTCCAAGTGAAATTTGCCTCACCATTAATTCCTGCTTTCTTTATGTGTCTATGCAGTGTGTTCCTACTTCCTCTCTTAGCCAGTGGAACAGGTTATATTATAAGCAGATAACAAGCCTTCTGAGTATTATCCTTCCATACTGGTCTTTGATTCATGGGGTAGTTTCCATCAGTTGCTTTAGTCCAAAATTCATTGTGCAGATCACCTAAGCATTTATATCTACACATTAATTTCTTACAAATCTTTTTATGTTGATGCTGTGTCTAAATAGACTATGAGTCCTTCAGAGTAGGGAGAAATTTGCATTCCCTGTATATTTACCCATTTGTTCATTCAGCAAATACTTATGAGTAATGACTGTGTTTCAAAACACATATAGTCAGGGCTGGCTCATAAGAACAACTGAACAGCCTCCTGGTTAAAAATGCTTTTTTGTTTCAACTGTGGCCCAGTGCATGGATTCGTGCACATTGAGAGGAAATTAATTAGAAGAAATATTTTAATATCGCTATTCGCCCTTTTCTATAATAGAAGTATCAGAGATGAAAGAAAATTAGTAAGTAAAATGTATATGAAAATAATATATAAATTGATTAATAAATAAACAATAACAACATGATATAACAACAAATACATGATACAAAAACATGACATAAAAACATTGATAAAAACAATGACTGATAAATTGATTAAACTTATTCTAATATCTCCCTGGATACCACATTAAGAGTAAAAACCCTCTCAGAGTGCTTGACTAATTTCCCTTGTGATGAAGTATTTACAACTTTAGCTTTAATGTCACATGTTCTTCGAACTTGAAAGAAAGCAACATATAACTGACCCTGTCCAAAAATGGGTTCAGGTAGGAATATTCCTACTCTGTCTAGAGTTTGTCCTTGTGATTTATTAATAGTCATTGCAAATAGTCATCATAAAACTGTCTTTGAATTAATTTAAATGGGAGGCTGGTATCAGACAGGGACAAATATTGTGCATGTGCTAGTCAATATATTTTTTTAAATTGCCAGTGCACATTATATGTACTGGCCGATAGGTTGGTTGGATGGTTGGGTGGACTTATGGTTGGTCACTTAGCCTTTTATATATATAGATAGATAGATAGATAAGGTGAAAAATATAAGAAAACCACCATTGAGATTGAGTTGACCAGTGTGCTCTACTGAAATACTTTCATATTGTAAAAGGTGACTGTACTATCAGAGCATTTACACTGTATAATTACTGTAGTTACAACATATTTATTCCTGATGACTACTATTTTGTACTTTCTCTGTTAAGTGGCAATCTTCTTACTCTATGAACTAGACATGGGAAACTATGAATCATCTCCCAAAGGTTTTGCTTTTACTATGATGCCTCCAATGATTTTATTAGTTTTTAGTTGTATAT
Source organism: Myotis davidii (assembly GCF_000327345.1). Taxonomy (NCBI): domain Eukaryota; kingdom Metazoa; phylum Chordata; class Mammalia; order Chiroptera; family Vespertilionidae; genus Myotis; species Myotis davidii. The sequence goes on along the minus strand of NW_006300036.1, from coordinate 3,120,927 downwards.
TAACTTACCAGTTTTGCCTTATCCTATATAATAATAGCCTAATATGCTAAGTGTTAGGTCGTCCAGTTGTTCGTTCAACCAATCAAAGCGTAATATGCTAATGATAAGCTAAGGCCACTCAACCACTAGCTATACTGTGCACTGACCACCAGGGGGCAGTTGACCGGCCGACCAGTTGCTATGACCAGTATTTTAGCTTGCTGCTGTGATCCAACCGATCACGACTGAATGGATTGAGCAAGATGGGCCGGGCATGCCCTGGAGCCCTCCCTCAGTCCCTCTCTGTCTGGCCAACCTCCTGTGTCCCTCCCAGGCCCCAATCGTGCACCAGTGGGGTCCCTCAGCCTGGCCTGCACTCTCTTGAAATCCAGGACCCCTTGGGGGATGTTGGAGAGCCTATTTTGTCTCAACATGGAATGACCAGTCACTATGACACTCCTTGACCACCATGGGGCAGACGCTCAATGTAGGAGCTTCCTCCTGGTGGTCAGTGCATTCCCACAGGGGGAGTGCTGCTCAGCCAGAAGCCGGGCTTGCGGCAGGGGAGCCCAGCGGCGGGGGCAA
>NW_006300036.1:3117091-3119578 GCF_000327345.1 Myotis davidii | reverse complement strand
ATAATTAGCAGTTAATTTTGTCAAAAGACTCAAATCATCACTCCTGATCTAATAATTAAATGTGTATTGCTTGCTAAATACTATGCAACATGCTTTATTACATATTTTATAACATACCTAGAGGCCCAGTTCACGAATTTGTGCACGGGTGGGGTTGGCCGGCCCCACCCCTGATTGGGGCCTGATCGGGTCTGGCTGGCGGGGGAGCAGGGGCTCTGGCAGTTGGCTGGCCAGCCCTACCCCTGATCAGGTCAGAGTGGGTGGGCCTATCAGGGGTGGGGCCGGCCAGGTGGAGGGGGCATTGGTGGTTGGCCAGCTGGTTCTGCCCCTGATCAGGGTGGAGGTGATCAACCGAGGCCACAGAGCCTGTCAAAGCAATTGGTTTTTCCAGTTGTTCTGGTATTTGGTTGCTTGGCTTTTATATACTAGTATATATATGCTTTAGTTATTAGCTATACTTGTTGGGCATCAATTCTGCTGCTAAACAACTTACCAGGGCCATTCCAAAGAAGATATATATATTCCTCACTCTAATGAGCTTACAATTTAGTAAAGGAAAGGCACAAATAATCAGAAATTTATACAGTGATGTAGTGTGTCACTAAAATGGATTTTTATCCTACCATGCCCATCTCAAAGATAAAAAGACAAAGGTTTAGCAAACATAAGAAACTGTCAGACAATGATTAATATGTGGAATAGCCTGCTTTTAAACTCAAATTTTTCTATTGATTATCCTCTAAAAATGTTCATTATAGGATGCCCATAATCCTTAGTGGCAATGGATTTTTGATGCTTGGATACCTAACCCTTTTGGGTAGCTGCATTTTGATTGGTGTGGTTATAGACTTGTCTGACTCTGACCTTAGAAACTGTTTTATAACATACTAGAGGCCTGGTGCATGAAATTCGTGCACAGAGGGAGGGGTTCCCTCAGCCCAGCCTGCACCCTCTCCAACTGAGGTTCCCTTGGGGGATGTCCGACTGTCAGTTTAGGTCCGATCCTGGCTGCCTGCCTGATTGATCCTAACTGCCTCTGCCTGCCAGCCTGATCACCCCTAACTGCCCTTCCCTGCCAGCCTGGTTTCTCCCAACTGCCCTCCCCTGCAGACCTGATCTTGCCCCCAACTGCCCTCCTCTGTTGACCAATTTGGTTCTGATTGTTCGGTTTCTATGCTAGCATCAAAAGTTCCACCTCCTAGGCAGCCACTGGTTCCCCACAGCACCCACATTTGGTTTTGATTGGCCAGTTCCTATGCCAATCAGCATCTTTGGGTCTATCTCTGAGCCTGATCAGAGAGATGGGGCTGAACAGCAGCCTCCCCCCATCCCTCACCCTCCCTAGGCAGGAGAGAAAGAAAAGCCAGGCTGCTGACGAAGCTTAGAAAGAAAGAGGAAGAGAAAGAGAGAGGCAAGTACTGATAAACTGCTGGCACTGAGGCTGTGGATCAGACCCTGCCTCTCTCTGGGTCTCAGCCCCCTGGGCAGTCAGTGCTGGGTCACCATGGCAACCAAGCACTGACTGAAGGACTTCCAGGTCAGTCAGCCTTGGGTAGTGACCCCTCGTTACAACCCTGGCCTTTTATACATTAGGATAATGATTGTAAAATATGGAAGATACTGTTGTTTGGATACTAACCACAATTTCCCACCTTTTCCGTTATTATAAATACCAAATTTGGATTTTTGGATTCTCCCTAACTCCAAAAAGTAAATCATAATTAGTTCAAAGAACCAGGGCAAACCCATTCTCCTTGACAGTATAAGCTTAGTCCTATCGTACAGTTTTGGCAAGTAGAGTGAAAAGAGACATCTGCTGGGAGCCATCTGGATAAAGTCCATTAAAGACCTACACAGAAGGAAAGACTCCATTTTTATTTTATTTTTGGGAAAGACTCCATTTTGTGCTCCTCTGCACTTTGCAGCTTTCTTGGGCCCATAAAATGCAAACCACCTTACTGAGAATGACAAATCATAGAGAGAAAGTTAGGTCATTGATTATGTCAATATATTACAGAATTATTGAATTCTTAAACTACTTGACCTCCAGACTTCTAATTATGTGAAATAATGAATTTTTGTTTATTGTTTAAGTAAGTTTGTGTTGGATTTATGAATTTTGTAGAAAAGAAATGTAAAAATATATATTTGTAGCATTCCTCACATAAGGTCTTTTAAAAAATTTTTCCTTTTTATCTTGTTTGAATTTTTCTCATGTTCCTTCTCCCTTCTTTTTCTTTTTTAGTCCTCACCTGAGTATATTTTTCCATTGATTTTAGAGAGAGTGGGAGAGAGAGGGAAAGACAGAGAGAAACATCAGTGTGAGAGAAACACATTGATTGGTTGCCTCCTGCACACACCCTGACCAAGGCCCGGGCCTGAAAGGAGCCTGCAACCAAAGTATATGCTCTTGACCAGAATCAAACCCTGGGCCCTTCATTCTGCAGACCAATGCTCTAGCCAGCCTTGGGCAAACTATGGCCCCAC
>NW_006300036.1:3111041-3117012 GCF_000327345.1 Myotis davidii | reverse complement strand
GTACCCTTTTATGTAATGATGTTTACTTTGAATTTATATTAGTTCACACAAACACTCCATCCATGCTTTTGTTCCGGCCCTCCGGTCCAGTTTAAGAACCCATTGTGGCCCTCGAGTCAAAAAGTTTGCCCACCCCTGCCACTGAGCCAAACTGGCTAGGACTCTTCTCTCTTCTAATATGCATTTTAATCACTGTACATAATACAGTCATATTGAAGGACCTAAGATAAAGTTTAAATTTTTTGATTGGGCCCAACTTCGGATATCTGATGTTGATTTGTGAAAAAGGCTATGGTTATAAGGCACTAAAGAGACACTTGAAGATACTTATGGATTATGTGGCTTCAAAAACTGTATGTCTGATCATTGGCTCAAAGATGGTGCTGAAGAAAGAGCTATGGCTGAAGAGAAAAGGGAAGTAGCCAGCTTGAGATAAAAATTATTGAAATTAAATCAAAAGATTGCAATGCTGCAAGAACCTGTATTGTAAAACTAATGCCAGGAAGACCCAACACACAAATGCCTGGATGGCACCTTTGGCCCATTGTCTGTGAGTGGTGGAGAGTGCTGCCCTTGATCGAAAGACCCACCCATGAGATCTCTTTCCGCTAAGCAGCTCAATCAAAAAGATGTGTCCAGAAGTGTGTTTGATCCAGAATCTGGTGCCGTTCCCATAATAAACAGCAGCCCAAGAAGCTCTTCCCTTTCTAAAATGATGGATGAGGGCAAGGTGAATAGGCTTCAGAAGGGCCCTCTCTTTCTCCCACGTGCACTCCCCCTTGGGAGACCCTATCCCACTGCCCATTTGATCTGAACCACCTGCTCAACTCTGCAGACTATGGCCGTTTCCTCCACCATTTAGTCCTGGTTTGTGGCCACCTCTCTCTTGAGCCAAGAGGATATGCCCCAGGCATTCCACCTGGAAAATGGGACGTGCCTTTAAATCCTTGAGAATTTGTACCAGGACACATATTTTAGAAGGTTAATCTCTCTTGATCCTCAAAAACCATGTTTTTAAATGTCTAACCCAATTTTTGAATTAAAATAAACCTGGAATGCTTGGCAAACTATATTTTACACTAAAGTCATGTTTACTCATAACGCAATGGCATTTAATCTCTTTCATTGATTAAATTTGAAAATTTTAAGCAAAAAAAATAAAATAAATCCACAATGTGTCTGAATTTCTAAAAGTAGATTAGAAGCAGGGCAATAAAACTATTTGCAATATATAGTTTTAGATTGCAAATAAATAGAAAAATTATTCTTACCTACTAATTTTGTTGCAGGAATAAAAGGCAGATGTAATAGGGTAAAAAAATCCAAGAGAAATGAGTATTTTACTATGCAAATGTGCTAGCTGTATTATTCTACTTTCAATCAAGGCATAGCAGTATTGCAGGGAAGCTTACAGAAAATAAATGTATTTGCTATCATTTTTTTTTTTTTGCTTGACTGTGTAGTAGATATTTATATACAAAAAAGAGGGAGACAACATTAGCTTTGCCTACAGAGTGGCTACCACATGGAGATGGCAATTGGTGGACAGGTAACTGAACAGTTACAATTTACTGCCACAAGTGCTAAATGCAGAAGTGCCAAGCAGTACTTCCAGGGATGCCTAACTGTCTGAGAATTGATGGTGGAGGATTTCCAGTGGGTTAGAGAAAAGACATTCCACAGAGAAGGAAGCACTTCATCTGAATCTTAAAGAATATACCCAAGAGGCTCTAAATAGTGGAGAGTAGTTAGAATGCATCCTTCATGTGGAAGTGTGGCAGGAAATTAAGCTGGAAAGGTAGGGAGAAACCAGATTGTAAACAGGGAAAAAATTGTGAGGAACTACATTAAGGTAGTGAGAAGTAACCTAGTCAGCTGATGAGGCTCAATGGTTGAGCATCAACTTACAAATCAGAAGGTCACTGATTTGATTCTGGTCAGGGCACATGCTCAGGTTGCAGGCTCTATCCTCAGTGTGAGACTCGTAGAAGGTAGCCCATCAATGATTCTCTCTCATTATTGATGTTTCTATATCTATCTCTTCCTTCCTCTCTGAAATCAATAAAAATATATTTTAAAAAAACATAGTAAGAAGTGAACAGTTGAATTAGTTAATTGGTAAGATGGCTATTTAACTTATTAAATGCGTATTCTAAACTAGAATGATTTTTAGAGTGAAAAGGAGCACAATTCATAATCACGATGGATAACAGGTATCAATGGGGACTGTTTGGGGTAAACTAGGTTACATGGGCAGCCTTGTCAAATTGGAATATGTTCAAGAGCTCTTCGACAGAATTAATGTACATAATGGCCAATTTCTTCTGAAGGTGGTGAGTGAAGACAAAGAGCATGGCATCACCTTCAGGCTTTTGATGAAGGCAAGACTGATGGTAATTACTTTCAGTGTGGTAAGAAATATGGAAAAAGGATAAGGATTTCAGGGAAAGAAATACGTTAAGTTTGAGATACTTGTAGGAAATTTGCATAGTCATGTCTGTAGGAACCTGAAATCAAGATTAGAAAATCAACAGAGAAATGCTCAGTTCTAAGATAAAAATTTGAAGAATTATTAAAATCAGATGGGATTTGAAGCTGTAATGAGAGTTACTTTTGTCTTCTTATCTCACTATATAGACTGAGGAAAGATAACCAAAGAATTCTCATTAAAAAAAAAAGTGTCATAAAAAAGCAGAGAAACCAATGGAGGAAACTGAAAAAAGTAACTAAAGGGACTGGAAGAAAATAAAGATAGTGTAATGGAAGAAAAGATGAGAGTTATTTCAGGAAGAATGCCTATGTGCCGATTATTTTATCTGAAAACAGATCTCCCTTATCTGTGAAAACCCCATCTCCTGTAGTCCCTGTCCCCTAACACATACCTCCCCACCCGCCCCACCTCCACTCTGCCCCCCCCCACACACACACACACTTTAGCACCAAGGTTGATTATTTGATGCCTGTTATTATGACATATCCTTCTCGGGTAATGATGACTGATTCAAGGATAGTCACATTACTTAAATCTATTTCTCCCAGGTATTTTTATCTTGATTGAATTGGCACTTGGAGACATGGTAGTGCGAAGTGAAGCATTCCAATACCAGAGTTCAGAAGATATTGTCCATGAGATCTTGATTGAAATCTATGACTTAGCCCTGATTCCTGTGCTTCATAAACCCTGGTTAGTATGTCTTTCCTTAGATTCTGTGAATCAAAATCAACTTTCCAAATGTTGTCTAGAATTGGTTTCTGTGGCTTGCAATGAAAGAACTCCAAATGATGCTCCAATTGGTAACTGGAGTATAGTGTTACATGTAATGTTATCTAACAAGTTGGTTGAGTGGATGTGGGTGGAGGACAATTAAGTTCCTCTCCCAAAGACATTGGCAGACTCCTTAAAATATGGCAAAGCCTCCAATTAACCTACTATCTGTTGTGTTTTATGAATCAAACCAGGTGTTAATGAAGTTGGGGTGTTAGCACACAATATAAAACATGTTGTCTTCAACATGGTTCTATGAAAAGACAATATTTTACCTGAGCTGTTTCATGGGGAGGTGAAGAAGTAAGGCTATTCAGCCTGCCAGAGGTCATTTCTGATTTTTGCTAGCAGTTAAATGCATGAGTTAGATTCTCTTCTCTTACTAAAATTAATGTGAAATTAAGCAGGAGCAATGAGGTGTGGTGGTAGATTAATTTGAAACAAATCAGACTCACAGAAGGTGAGGAGACAAATTGACACCCAGTCTTCTACCACACACTTCCTGATCTATATCTTCTGCTTGATAAAAATTATTATTACTAATGTAAAATAAGAAATTAACTCCTGTATGGTAGTGGCAAGTGGGGATACTAGTTTAATAGTGCTATAGAATTGCTGCCTTTTGCTTAGTATTTCCCCCCACCCCCTGAGGCAAATACAAGACATGACTTAGGTTCATAGATCTTGACTTATCAAAAATTACGTTTGGTTACTAACTCAAACTAGTCACAGGTACAAACAACCCAGCAGTTATCTAAAATCATAAGGAAGTTGTATAACCAGGAGATCCCCGAACCTCAAAAAGGGAGGCTCATTGTTTGCTTAAGGCCTATATGGTCTCCTGGTTTCCAAACCCCAGCCACCAGAAATTGATCTGCAAAAACAGAAAAGTCTCCCCGCAAAACATAGAACTTCTACATTTTACCTCTTTTACATGGCAATCAATAGAGGTCTCCTGCCCTAACTGGTTTGGCTCAGTGGATGGAGCGTCGGCCTGTGGACTGAAGGGTCCCAGGTTCGATTCTGGTCAAGGGCATGTGCCTTGGTTGCGGGCACATCCACAGTAGGAGGTGTGCAGGAGGCAGCTGATCAATGTTTCTCTCTCATCGATGTTTCTAACTCTCTGTCCCTCTCCCTTCCTCTCTGTAAAAAATCAATAAAATATATTTTAAAAAAATAGAGGTCTCCTGTGGATCCAAACCACAGCCAGGTCAGTTGACCAAGGAGCTCATTCCTCTGCCATGCAGAGAGGCCTTGCTATCCTTGCCTTTCATGGTATGCTCTGTCCTCACCCACTTTCTCTCATACCATACATCACAATCTCTTCTGCATCTATGCCTTTGTGTATTACATTCCTTTCCTTTTTCACATCTCCTGTTCACTTTATTTCCCAAGACAATCCTATGCATTCTTTAAATCCCAGCATATGAATGAACATCCTAAAACCCAACTCGCCCTAATCCCCACCCCCTATCCGAACCTGATGCCCAACTCCATGCTCCTACTGCAGCTAGTGCTTTTCTGTACTTCCATCAATTTTTTTTGCTATATGGTTCTTCTCTTCATTATGAAACTATGCATTGCTTTAAGTCAGTCAGTTTCATTGCCCTTTGTTTTTACAATGCTTAGCTTAGTTCAGCATCTGCTTTCAAAATTACAAATTACAAATATTATTAAGTGCCCAACAAATTCTCTTTGAATGCATAAAGAAATCAATCAGTATAGACTATTCACACAAGAAGATCTGCTGTGAGAGAATTTGCTGTGTAGATTAAGAACTCAATAATTAATGTGAGCATTAATTGAGTTCTTACCATGTCCCAGGTTCTTTTTTATGGGCTTTCTATTTTATAACTTAATGAATCTTCAAAATAATCTTTTTTAAAGTAGCTACAAATTATTATCCCAGTTTACTGATGGAGGAATAAAAAATAGAGAAGGTAAGTAATTTACCCTAAATTATACAATTAATGGTGTCAGAGAAGAATTTAGTCCCAGATATTTTGCCTTGTTATTGACCTCTATTAACTATTACTTTATACCAGGTGTCCTCAAACTTCTCTCAGACCATTGGAGGGCCGGACTATAGTTTAAAAAAAAAACAAACTATGAGCAAATTCCTATGCACATTGCACATATCTTATTTTGAAGTAAAAAAACAAAATGGGAACAAATACAATATTTGTATTTGCATGTGGCCTGCGGGCCGTAGTTTGAAGACCCCTGCTTTATACTATCCTTCTTGAACATGAAGAAACTAGGTGAAAAGGCCATTTGTTTGATTTTTTTAAATTTAATGTTTACATGCTGCATCTACAAAAATCAAATGAGCAGGATAATTGAGTTTATCTGTTTGTTCGTTTCTGTTTTTTTGGTGTTATTGAGACAGTGTATTTGTAATACCCCAGTGATTATCTATATATATATAAAGAGCCGGGGCCATCACATCCACAACAACTGAATGGACGACTGAACAGGCCGAGTGGGGCAACCAGGCCGGCAGGGGGGTTAGTTAGGGACGACCAAATGCCTGAGCAGCAGGCTGTGTGGGGCGACCAGGTGGCAGGGGGAGGGCAGTGAAGGGCGACCAAATGACCGAACAGCAGGCTGCGTGGGGTGACTAGGCCGGCAGATGGGTCAGTGAGGGACGACCACATGACCGAACAGCAGGATGCGTGGGGCGACCAGGCCATCAGGGGGGTCAGT
>NW_006300036.1:3106306-3110943 GCF_000327345.1 Myotis davidii | reverse complement strand
GAGTGTGAATCAGGCAGGCAGCCGAGCAGTTAGGGGCGATGAGGCAGACAGACAGGCAGAGGCAGTTAGGAGTGATCGGGCAGGCAGGTGAGCAGTTAGGGGTGATCAGGCAGGTAGGCAGGCAGGTGACCAGTTAGGAATCAGCAGTCCTGGATTGTGAGAGGGATGTCTGACTGCCGGTTTAGGCCCGATCCTGGGGATCAGGCCTAAACCGGCAGTCGGACATCTCCTGAGGGGGTCCCAGATTGGAGAGGGTGCAGGCTGGGCTGAGGGGACCCCTACCCCCATGCATGAATTTCGTGCACTGGGCCTTTACTAGTCTATAAGACTAAACATGTCTTTTGTATTCTTTCTGACATATAAGAAAATGTAAAAATAAATCAAATTATAGGTCAGGCAAATATTGTCATAACACTTGTAAAAAGTTAATGATTTTGAACATGTCATAGAAATATTTCAAGTGGTCACATAGACATTTTTTCATGATTGTGCCACCAGTTATTCTTTAGAATTAAGTAAACTTGGCTGTGTTAACTGATTATCGATTCTTTTGACTAAATTTTTTATTAAATAATAGAAAACCCTGAGTTTATATATTTTAAAAGTAAACCAAATTAATTACTTCTAAATTAATTTGAATTTACTGGCTGGATTAAACTGGCTAGTAAATTACTATCATTTACTTTCTGACTTTATAATCCTCCAAAACTTATTTTCTATACTTTAGTTTTTATTCATTTATGGTGTGTTTTTCATATTGATTTATGTATTTTTCTCATTGATATATGTAGTACTCATTAATTTTGTGATCACTATTTTTATGAATTATTATTTAATGTTATGTACATATTTAGGATTTATTTTAATTGCTCTGTGCTAAATGTTTTGACTATTATGATATTTGATGAGATAGAGCCCCAGAGTTATGTTACTGAAATTGCACCAATAATATGCCAAATAGTTTAAACATTGGCAAATAAATGAACAGCTGACTGAATTTTTCATTTTTATTATTAGTAATATCAGTTTCTAAGCCTCCATTTTAATATTTAGAATATAAGTGTTTAGAATGATTAAACATTTAAAATGAAAGGTACTGAGCAAAAGTGCACTTTTCTGATTTTTGTATTGCAAACATTCTGCTGAGTACAGAGATGAAATAAGTCTGGCCTCCAGTTTTCTGCTCTAATCATTGGCTTTATTCAAATAAAATTCTATGCAATTAAAAAGCTGTCAGTTGTGAGATCCCATATAACCAGGTCCTGTGGCTCCGATTTATTTGCTGTTCACTAAAGGGTGTGATTTTGCTCTCAAAAAGCTTTACACTTGGCAGAACATTTGCAAATCTCTAATTTTCAATCTATAGAAATGAGACTTTCAAATATACAAGACATAGGTATTCTTGAATATTAAAGAGAATTAAGTTTGGTTACATAAGCTATTAAAATTATATTCTAAATTTGGCAATAATTTAATTAGTCCCTTATAGAGAGAATTTAATAAATGACAAAAACTAAATACATTATAATCTAACTAAAATATTACTTTACCTACCCCAAATTCATATTTGTCCTTCTTACATGTTATTTTTCTTTATATGTTACATATATCATGTCATTGTACAATTGAAATTTAAGACTTTAACCTGGTCTAATTTGAGGGCCAGGTATTTTTTACTAATTGCTCATTTTCAGTGTGTACAGAGATATTTGAATCCAAATATTATATTGTCCTTATCATCTCATTTTTCAGTTAGATTAATGTTACAACAATCCAGTATGGCTGTTTGGAGGGGAATATTGGAAGAAACTGTTAATAAGGCTTATGAATACTCTCAAATGTTTTTCACTGGAATATTAATTTAATGTAACCTAACATAACAGTAATACACTGTGGAATATGAGTTTAGGCCACACAAAATAACACTTTATGTCCTAACAATACAAATAATTTTCACACAGAATTTATAAGCTCATAGTATTTATGAACTTATCATAACAAAATATTTTCCTGCAATTGTATTTAGAACCAAATAAGCATAATCTCTAAAGCAAGAGAAATGCACAAAGCATGTGCATTGCTGTGCCCAACATGCAGTTGGTGAACCAATAAATCACACAGTAATGTTATAAATGTTTCTGGAAAGTTTGGGCTACATTTGTTAGTAATGAACATTTCAGAGATGATGACAATAAGCTTAATCACTTCAAATATATTTTTGTTAGCTAATCTGGCTGGCTGGGCAGGTACCTCCCTTGTCCTCACACCTTCATGAGCATTCCCAAAGCTGCACACTTGAAGGAAGCCAATGACCTTTTCTTATTTAGTAGAGTTGGTCTTCCTCTGAGCGTCATCCTCCCCATGCCAGTCATCACCACCACTAGTATAGTTCAAGGTCTTAGTAGCTCTCACCTAGATTATTGCAGTAGCTTTCTAAATGGTCACTTATTTCCAGTCTCATTTTTAATAGCCACTAGATTTATGTATTTAAAGCACTAACTAACCCAGCCCCAACAACCCCATAATTGAAACTCTCCAGGAAGAGTTTGAACCATCATACATTGGTGGGAATTTAAAATAGAGTAGATATTTTGGAAAATGGTTTGGCAGTTTCTTAAAAAGCTAAATATAAATCTACCATATGACCCAGGAAGTCTACCCTCAAGTATCTACCCAAGAGAAATGAAAACATATGTGTGATCAAAGACTTGGACATGAATGTTTGAATAGTAACATTATTCAAAATAAACAAAAAATGGTAACAATCCAAATGTTCATCAGTGGTGAATAGATAAACAAATTATGGTATATACATACCATGGAATACTATTTGACAATACAAAGGAGTAAACTACCAACGCATGTTACAAGGGTAAACCTAAAAAACCTTATGTAAAATGAAGCAAGCCAAATGCAAATGACAACATATTGTTTGATTCCATTTATGTGAAGGATTCATAAGTGGAAACTCTATAAATTCAGCGAGAAGATTAGTGTTTTCCTGGGCCTGGGTGCAGGAATGGGGAGTGACTACAAATGGGTATGAGGGGTATATTGGAATAATGAAAACATTCTAAAAGTAAAATTGTGTTGATAATTGCACAACTCTATAAATTTAATAAAAATCATTAAATAGTACAAGTGCATTTTAAACTATGTGAGTTATACCTTAATAAAACTATAAAAAACAAGGGGAAAGCTTGTGTGGGGATAGAGGACATATGAAAATTTTCTGTATCTTCCCTTCAATTTTGTTCTAAACCTAAACTGCTCTTAAAAATAGTCTTAATTTAAATTACAAAAATAAAATAAAAAGGAATATGGTGAATTTTTTTAAAAAGACAGTAAAATCAGAGATTCTTAGAGATAAATTAAAAATTGGAAAACTGCCTAAAAGAAACAAAATTCAGCAACAATAACAGCAAACTCTACAGAAGCTCCTGAACCCAAGATCCAGCTGGGTTCCTATATATTGTTCACAGGATGCTCCCCACTTTTGTCTCTTGCTTACCTCTCCATTCACATCTCATTGTCCAGTATCACTAAGTAAACTCTTGTAGTATTACTGGTATTTCCTTGCACATTCTAGGCTGTTTCTTGAGTCTAGAATTTGCTCATTAAACTGTACATGAAATGTTACTCCCATTATCCATCTATCCCAATTCCTTTACCAAGCATGCTTCTTACTTACCCTTTAAACTTCAGCTCATATCATATCTCCAAAGAAACTTACATTGGTCTTCATGTTATCCTGCCAACCACCAAACCTCAGAATGAAGTTCTCTCCCAAGTGCTTCCATAATACCTCCAAATATCCAACAATATGTTTGTCTAACTGTTTATTTCTGCACTAGAGGCCTGGTGCACAAAATTCGTGCACTGGGGAGTGGGGTTCTCTCAGCCCAGCCTGCCCCTCTCACAGTCCGCGAGCCCTCAGTGGATGTACTACTGATGGCCACAGTCTGGCAGCAGAGGCTCGGAGCAGGTGTCGTGTGTGTGTGTGTGTGTGTGAGTATATGTGTCTGTTGGGGGCCTGCCACCAGGAACACCATGGAGGCTTGGAGCAGGTGCCCCTCTCTGTTGATCTCTCAGGCTCCTGGCCTCCACTGCGTGTTTTTTCTCTCCCTTGAGCTGTGGCCAGGGTGGGGTGCTGCCTACAGGCTGCGCTTTCCTGCTCATGGATCACCAGATCACTTCAGAGACGGGGGGCAGGCCCTGTTGGGTGCTGCCTGTGGGGAACTTCCCTGCTCTGGGATCGCCACTGCATCCCAGGAGCAGGCCCACCTGGGGGCCACTGGCTTTCCGCACTTGCCTGCTCTGGGATTGCAATGGGGTCCCAGCTGGTAGTGGGGCTTAGGCGGCACACAGTGGTCCTGGATGGGGGCGGGGCTTAGGTGACGCAATCATGCCTGCAGTATGCAAATTAACCGCCATCTTGGATTGTGGCTAATTTGCATATGACACTAATTAGCCAATGGGAAGCGTAGCGGAGGTACAGTTAATTACCCTTTTTGTCTTTTATTTTATTTTTTTTAGTTAAATCTTTATTGTTCAGATTATTACATTAGTTACTCTTTTTTCCCAACATAACTCCCCTCCACCCAGTTCCCACCCCACCCTCCGCCCTCACTCCCCAA
>NW_006300036.1:3102153-3105102 GCF_000327345.1 Myotis davidii | reverse complement strand
CAGGGTTAGCAATTATGGCTGCTCTCAGTCTTTCCCTCAGAGGCTCTGCTTCTCAGTGTCCCAGTAATCGCTGCAAGCCCCACAGAGAGAAAGCTGCCCCAGGGTTCTGAGCGATGCCAGACAGTCCCGCTTGTTCCGTTTGACTCCCTAGAGACTCGCCTGGAACTGGAGCTCAGAGCCTGAGACTCCCTCCCAATTGAAAACGACAACCACGCCCTCAGCCGCCAGCCCGCTCCGCATGCACTCCGCACCTTAGTATCTCACTTCCGCACTGCGCCTCCTCTGAGTCTCAGTGTTTTGCTCTTTCCTCCTAGTTGTAGAACTTCAAGTCCGCCAGCTTTCCTGTGGTTCTGGATGATGTCCGCTTCGTCTTTTAGTTGTATTTTTGAAGTGGTGCTTCAAGGCAGCAAACTCCGGTGTTTACCTATGCCGCCATCTTGGTTTCTCCCAATAGAATCTCCTTTTTGTCTTTTATTAGATAGGATTTGTCTCCTTATTTAGACTCTGAGTTTATCATTATTATGATATTTAGTTATTTTTAGGACCTAGCACAGTGCTTGACACCAAATAGACACAAAAATGTAAACCTACTTTTGCCACATCCTGATATGTGTGTATATATATATAATCTGCTAGAGATTCAGAATCAGTATTTATGGAGCAGTCTCACCCAGCCTGATATGAATTATTTCTTCAACCTTTTTTTTTGGCAGCTGAATTCTAGAAGAGATGACATAACGACATCTACATGAGAACACAGGTTAAAATCTTTCATTATGAACTCACATCCGTTTCTGTTTTCAAAAATGTGAAATGGCAGTCTTTTGACCAAATCCATCACTTGCATACAGGATGGATCAAGTGTGTGTGTGTGTATTGTGACTGGTGACTCACAATGATGACAGATCACACTGCCTCACAGGCTGTCATTTCTGGACATGATTTACAATTCACAGTAGAGACCACAAGGAAAGATGGAGGGCCACTTGGGGACCACCTGGTATCGGTGAGGGATGTAGTATCATTTCAGCTGTTATGAAATCACCTCATCAGGAGGGTTTGAGAGCTAGTCGATAGGCAGTAGGTAAACAGATAAGCCAGGCAAACTAAATACCACCAAATGATGGATTTCAGTCCTGGGAGCACTGATACATCTAGGGGTCTCACACTGCTTCATTTAGTAATTCTGTAACTACGTAGGGGATTGTGGCATTACTAAATTCAGCTGTACATTGAAATGAAGCCACAAACATGAACACCATTTCCTAGAGCAGTATTAGCAAGCGGATATTCAATACAGTATAAGCGATTTGCTAGTTTCAAGGCCATAGGGATCATCATTGAAAACAAAATGCATAGCAAATGTTCTAGTACAAACTCTGAGGAGAAACATGTTATTTATTTATAACCATGAAAGAAAATATGATAAAAATCCCTTAGAAAAGGGTAGGAAGAGCAATGTGCAGCCCTATGAATCACTGGTGTTGACTAACAGGTTGTCGAGCAGAATTCTACACACCCCGTAGGGCTATCAGCTTTAGACTTGCAGAGAGGGCAATGATGTCTTCCTAAAAGTGCATGGAACTCCCGAAAAAGGCAGAGGCTGTCTGGCTACACAATCAGCTGCAGCTTTAGTGACAGCAGCATGGAAGTTTCATTGTCCTTGCTATGCTTTTAACTTTAAAATGTATTAAAGAATACAGGGAACAGTTAAGATGGTAGAGGAAAGATGTTTCTGCCCTGTTCTTTGAAACTGAACTTAAAACCAAATCACAGAAAAAAGAAGCAGAAAAGAAAACTTAGAGTCTGCCAAAATGTTGTGCAATTTATCTGTAGGTGAAATGAACGCAGCAAGAGGTGTGCCTTCATGTATGCAGGAAGCAGGCAGAATTATCCAAGGGTAAGTTTCACTTTCAGAAAGGTCAAGTTAGTGACCTCTTCGAACAGCAAGGGCTCAGTTGCTTTGTGGGATGTTGGGCCATAACTAACTCTGTTGGGCAGAAAAGACTGACAGGGAAGGTAAAGCTAAATGAGAGAGAGAGAGAGAGAGAGAGAGAACCTTCAGCCTGGTGGGTAGAAGAAAAAAGGTGGTAGCAAGCAATCTTTTAGTTAATTATTTGGTCCACAAAATTAATATAAACTCCAAATCACTACTCAAAAGCTGGTGGCATACTTTAGTGTGAAATATGGAAAGTATATGTAACCCAGAAAAAAATCAAAATCCTAGGAGAGGCTTTCTTTGGGAGCTATTTCAAAACAAGGTATCTGAATTTAACCTCTTTGAATATACATCTGGCTACAATGATGCTCTTTTTTAACATTATCCCTTAATGCATAGCTGGCCTTGGGGAAGAAAAATCAACAAGGATAAACAGAAAAGAAGCACATGAGATCTGCATAAAAATTCTGAAATAGAAAACAAGTAAGAACATGTCAAAAATATCCTGTCATAAAATACATGAAAATTATGAGAAATATATATATAAAATCTATGAAATATATAGTCAAGGTAATTCCAAGAAAATCTAAAAACAGAGAACATGCTTACCAAATGACAAGATTAAAACATACACATACAAGAAACATAGACATATAGTAAAAATAAAATAAAATAAAACAAATAAATAACATTAAACTATGCAAAATATAACATAAAAATAAAATGCCAGAGCTAATTATTATATGAGTAAATATAAGTGGGATAAAATCATTTATTAAAAGTAAAAGACCCGAAGATGGCGGCATAGATTAACACAGGAGATTGCTGCCTCGAACAACCAATTCAAATTACACATAAAAGATGGAACAGACATCATCCAGAACCACAGGAAGGCTGGCTGAGTGGAAATTCTACAACTAGGAGGAAAGAGAATATCATACCCAGACTCAGAGGAGGCGCAGTGCTGAAGTGAAATTCTCAGGTGCGGAGTGCGGGCGGAGCGGGCCGAT
>NW_006300036.1:3097459-3101183 GCF_000327345.1 Myotis davidii | reverse complement strand
GGAAGAAGAATAAAAATGTAAAGATACAAATTATGAACAACAAATATGCATCTATCAACAAGTGAATCTAAGAATCAAGTGAATAAATAATCTGATGTACAGAATGGACTGGTGATCATAATAGAATCAGGGACATAGAAAGGGAATGGACTGACTATTCTTGGGGGGGAAAGGGGTGTGGGAGATGCGGGAAGAGCCTGGACAAAAATCGTGCACCTATGGATGAGGACAGAGGGTGGGGAGTGAGGGCGGAGGGTGGGGCGAGAACTAGGGGAGTTATGGGGGGGAAAAAGAGGAACAAATGTAATAATCTGAACAACAAAGATTTAATAAAAAAATTAAAAAAAGTAAAAGACCCTCAACTATGATAAAAAAGTAACACAGATGTTATATATGTTGCCTAAATCTAAAATAAGGGCTGGATATAAAATAGACGATAACAAATTCAAACTAGAAGCATGTAAGCGTTATTTTATTAAAATAATTCAAGGTCTAATTTTAAGGAAAACATCTTAAGTTATCAAAGAAAATTCACTTAATAAGAAAAATACAAAATCCACAATTAAGATTTCATAAACTATATACCATACCATCAACATTCAAAAGTTTTAAAATTTGGCAAATATAAGCAGTAGGCAGAAATATGATGATAGGACATGCAAGTAGTCTCTCTCAGCCCTTGACAGGTGTATTAAACAAATGTTATATAATGTTTAAAGGAACTCAATAACATAATTAAAATAATTAATGTTGATAAACAACAAAATGTATACCTACAATTAGAATTTGTCCTTTTTCCAATTGCCATAGAAAATGTATGGGTTGATCATGTTTCATGCCACAAGTAAAACCTCAGTAAATTTCACTAAGTAGGTATTATGCACACCACATTTTAAATCATAATAAAATAGTATCAGAAACCAGTTACAAAAATAAAAAACAAACCTCAAACCACATAAAAATTAAAATACATATAAAAGCAATACTTGGGTAGAAAAATCAAAATTTATGTTGCAGAATAAGTAGGAATATTAATTATAAAACTTTATAAGAGCTTATAAAATAGGTATAGTCCCAGTGCTTAAATTAGTAAAACATATTGCAATAAGTACTCATATTACTAAATTAACATGAGTAAATAAATGAATTTTAATTTTAGTATAAGTACAATATACTAGTTCTATGAAAGTACTTAATAAGCGGAAGGAATAAATAGATGAAGCTATATAGGTTATTGACACAAAAATATAATAAAATGTACATAAACTAAGAGCTGTGTCTTTGGTATGAAAACCTCATTTTAACAAAAAGTTATCCTATATAATAAAAGCATAGTATTGTCCCCTTGACCAGGGGGTGGGGCCAGCTAGGGGAAGGGAGGGAAGTCCCGGCTGGCAGCCCGCAACCGCTAGGCACCCTACCAGTGCACGAAGTTCGTGCACTGGGCCTCTAGTATATTAGATAAATTAATTATGAAATAAAAGGGGAAAGACAGGTAAAATACAAACTAAAAATGGGTATATAATCACACATACAGAATTTTAAAATGGTAAATTTCTAAACTCTTTATAAATAATTTTAAAAACCTGAATGAAATAAATGAACTTCTGAGAAAATATAAATTACTAAATCTGAGAACAGAGGATTTAGAATATATAAAAGACCTATTATTTCCTGAAAGAGACCCAAACCAGACAGCCTCACAGGCGAATTTTAGAAAAGCATTAAAGAGAAGGAAAATTATCAGAGGAGCCAGCGGGGATAAGACTGACAGCAAGAGCAAGAGGGAACAAGAAACAAAGAGAAGTTTCCAAATTTCTTCTCTGAAACCACCATAACCTTTATGCTAAGGCCTGGCAACCAAAGTGTGTGTGTGCGCACGTGCACACACACACACACACACACACACACACACTCTAACAAATAGCACATAAGAATAATGCCTCAAAAATCCTAAAAACAAATTGGCAAAGAGAATCCAAAAGCACTTTAGAAGCATCATATATGTGAAATATTTCTCCCTAGGAATGCAAAAAGATTCAATAATGGGAAATAATTTATGTATAATTGAGGGATGATACATGATTATTAGTAGTTTGTAGAGTCAGAAAATATATATAATACAATCTATTCTCTATTAAAAGTTTATTTTAAAAAAACACACACCATAATGCATGGAAATTTTCTTCACACCCAGACATGTCTACACCCACAAAAACACAAGCCAGCATCACCCTTACTGATGAAACACTAGAAACATTCCCATTAAATTTAAGGTAAAGACAAAACCCAGAATCATGAAAAAACAGGTTAATAAGTACAAGTATTCAAATACTATATGATCATATCAACTTATGCAGAAGTATTTGACAAAATGAAACACCCATTCATAATAAAAACTCAACAAGTTAGGAATTGAAGTGAATTACCTTGACTTGATAAAGAGCATCTACAAAATCCTTACAACTATTATAATTAGTAGTAAAAGACTGAGTGCTTGCCCTTATGATAAGAAGAATTAGATAAGGTTACTCACTCCCATCTTACTGCTCTTATTCAGCATAGTACTGGAAGTTCTAACCAGTGCAATAAGGCAAGGAAAATAATCAAAAGGCATACAGACAGGAAAGTAAACTCTAAAACTATCCTTATTTGCATGATTATCTATGTGGAAGACCATAAGGAATCTACTTAAAAAATCTAAATATTTCTAGAACTAAAGTGAGTCCAGCAAGGCCTCAGGATACAATGGCCAACATACAAAAATTAATGTTATTTTTATATATTAACAATACACTTATGTATGAAAATTAAAAACATAATACTATTTACTCCAAATACCACAAGACCCCAAACATAATAAAATAATTATAAACTTAAGAAAACATCCTATATCTTTATTAATAAAAGGGTAATATGCTAATTAAACTGGGCATCTTCTGGATGTCCTTCTGGACAAAGCCACAGTGGCGAAGGCCAAGGCAGAGGCGGTTAGGGTCGATCAGGCTGGCCAGGTCGGGCAGTTAGGGGCAATCAGGCATACAGGGGAGGGCAGTTAGGGGGCAATCAGGCTGGCAGGAGAGGGCAGGTAAGGGACGATCAGACTGGCAAGGGAGCAGTTAGGGGCATCAAGCCGGCAGGCTGAGGAGGTTAGGGGCGATCAGGCAGCAGGCAAGTGGTTAAGAGCCACTGGTCCCAGATTGTGAGAGGGATGTCTGACTGCAGGGATCGGGCCTAACCCGGCAGTCAGACATCCCCCAAGGAATCCCAGATTGAAGAGGGTGCAGGGTGGGCTGAGGGACCCCTCACCCCTGTGTACAAATTTCATGCACTGGGCCTCTAGTACTAGTAATAAAAGCCTAATATGCAAATTGGCCAAATGGTGGAACAACCACCAGAATGACCAATCACTATAATGCGTACTGACCACCAGGGGTCAGATGCTCAATGCAAGAGCTGTCCCCCGGGGGTCAGTGCACTCCCACAGGTGAAATGCCGCTCACCCAGAAGCTGGGCTCACAGCTAGTGAGTGCAGTGGCAGTGGCGGGAGCCTCTCCAGCCTCCATGGCAGAGGCAGCACTAAGGAGTAGCTTGCCAAGCTGTAAGGAGCAGTGAACAGGCAGGTGGTAAGGAGCAAGAAGTCCTGGATTATGAGAGGGCACAGGCTGGGCTGAGGGACTGCCCTCTCCCCAGTGCACAAATTTCATGCACCAGGCCTAGAGAG
>NW_006300036.1:3068120-3097330 GCF_000327345.1 Myotis davidii | reverse complement strand
AAGTGGAAGGAGGATAACTTTCTAATGAAGCAATTGGGCCTCCATAGGCAAAAATTAAACCTAAACCTCACCCCTTATACAAAAATTAACTCAAAATGAATCAGAAACTTAAATGTATCACATAAAACCAGTAAAACTTCCAATGCAGTGGATATGGCTAAGTGGTTGAGTGCTGACCATGAACCAGGAGGTCACAGTTTGATAATTAACTCAAAATGAATCAGAAACTTAAATGTATAACATAAAACCAGTAAAACTTCCAATGCATGGATATGGCTAAGTGGTTGAGTGTTGACCATGAACCAGGAGGTCACAGTTTGATCTAAGTCAGAACACGTGCCTGGGTGGCAGGCTGGATCACCAATGGGAGGCATGCAGGAGGCAGCTGAAAGATGGTGATTCTCGCTCCTTATTGATGTTCTTATGCTTCTCTTCCTCTCCCTTCCTCTCTCTGAAATCAATAAAAACATTTAAAAAATTCAACTTCCAGAAAGATTATAGAAGAAAAATTTTCAGCACTTATGGCTTGAAAAAGTGTTCTTAGATTTGATTCCAAAAGCATGATTTATAAAATAAAATTAGATAAATTAAATCAAAATTATAATTATTTGTTCTCTGGAAGTCCATGTGAAAAGTATGAAAAGACAGCTACACATTGAAAGAAAATATTTCACTATCACATATTCAACAGAGTAGTATTTAGAACATAAAAAAAAACACTCAAAATGCCTCAAATAAAACAAATGAAAACATGCTCAAAAGTTATGAAGAAAATTTTACTGAAGAGGATATAGAAATGGCAATAAGCACATGAAAAGATGTTCAAGGTTGTTGGGTACTAGAGAGATGCAAATTAAAACCACAATGAGATATCACTAGAAACTTACTATGGAGCTAAAATAAAAATGTAACACCAAATGCTGGCAGGTGTGCCAAGAAGTTGTACCAGGCATATGTTGCTGATAGGAATGAAAAATGGTGCAGCCACTCTGGAAAAGCATATGGTAGTTTCTTAGAAAACTGAACATGTGCTTACCATATGACTCAGCAATTTGCACTGTTGAGCATTTATCCCAGAAAAAAAAAATGGAGGATTATGTTTGGGCAAAACCTGGACACAGATGCTCATATCAGCTTTATTTGCAATAGCTCCAAACTAAAAACAACCTGCATGTCCTTCAATGTTTAAAGAAAGCAACTTTCAAAGATCCATTCCATGGAATATTACTCAGCAATACAAAGGAATGAACTATTTAAACACACTTTAAAGGATCTCAAGAGAATTACACTGAGTGAGAAAAGAGGCATTCTTGAAAGTTTTCATACTTTATGGTTCCATTTATATAACATTTTGGAAATGGAGAACAGATTTGTGGTTTTCAGGGGTTAGAGAAGGGTAGAAGGAGAAAGGTGGCTATTAATAAAAAAGGTTAGCAGGAGAATCCTTGAGATAGAACTGTCTTGTACTGTGCCTTGTCTAGTTGTGTTCACACAAATCTACATGTGATAAAATTATACAGAACTAAACACACACACACACACACAGGTAAAACTGGTAAAATCTGAAAAAGGTTGATTAATTATATTAGTGTCAATTTCTTAGTTATTGTACTAAGTTATGGACTATTCTACTAAGTTATGGAAAATGTTATCAGTGTGCTAAGTTATGGAAAACGTTACCAGAATTTAGTTAAGGTACTAAGTTATGGAAAATGTTACCAGTGAGGAAAACTAGGTGAAGGACATATGGGACATCTCTGTATTTTTTTATACAACTGAATATGATCCAATAATATTCTCAAAATAAAAAGTTTTAAAAAATGTCACCATGGTTAATAAAACCAAAAATAAAAATTGAAAGAAAAATAAACTGAAAAAAAAACCTGATAAGACATGTGACAATGGGCTCATCACTTCCAACATATGAATTTCTAAAACAGAAAATCAGGTCAAGATTATGGACAGATAATTCAGAGAAAGGAAGACACAAAAACCTTTTAAATATATGGGAATATACTCATAGTTGCTAATCAGAAGTCCATTGCAAATCAAACTAGAATGAAATATATTTTTTGCTATTAGACTTGATAGTATCACAAAGTTTGATAATAAATGGCATTGGCAAGAGGTATGAGGATGAAAGCACTTCCTGCATTGTTGGTCAGAATATAAATGGAAATATCATTTTGAAGGCTATTTATATGTACTCAATTGTGTAAGATTAAAAATATGCATATATGGCCTGGCTGGCATGGCTCAGTGGTTGAGTGTTGACCTATGAACCAGAAGATCATGGCTCAATTCCTGGTCAGGGCACATGCCCAGGTTGAAGGCTTGATCCCCAGTGTGGGGTGTGCAAGAGGGAGCCAATCAATGATTCATAATTGATGATTCTGTATCTCTCTCCCTCTCCCTTCCTCTCTGAAATCAATGCAAATATATATTTTAAATTATATACATATATGGATATGGGTATATATACATACCAGTATATGTGTAAATATATATTATACACACATACATACATATGCATAAACATACACATGTACCTCTGGAGAGTTCACAAGTTACGCAGTGGTGGCTGTCTCCAGGAAGACAAGGGTCCCAGTTTGGACAGCTGCAAACATTCTCCTTTAAGCCCATTGTCTGGTTTATAATGGATAATGTTTATGTCAGTTTTCATTATTGATGTGTTCCCTCAAAGCCTAATATTTGCTTAGTATATTATAGTGACTAAATGGAACAGTATTTCTATGTTATTCACCCCGGAGAATGTAAGTCAACATTTGCAACCATTAGTTTCTTATATTTATAGAAAGTACTGCACTTTTCATGAAACGTTTGTAGTACATAATATTATTTGATCCTCAAATGTTTTTCAAATTATACAAATTATTTGTAAGTTTTATCTATGTGCATATTTCAATTCCATCCTGCAATTAAGTCCTTGGTACCTCTACAATCATTACATTCCTTGTATAAACTCTGTATTCCCATTGTATTGTTTTGTTCCTATTTGCCTGACAGTTATCTCTTCTATAAAGTGTTTTTCATGCTTATGGCCAGTTTTTCTCTTCACTCTAACACTTTCATGATCTACCATACTCTTTCTTACCACATTACTAATTTATTATTCTTTTTTTCTGCTTTCTTTTTATGTGCAAAACACTCATTTTTTTACAAAAAAAGAAACTTAGCTAGTTCTCTTTGTGTCATTCAAGTATTCTTTTGAAATCTATTAGGAAACTGTATTTCAGTTTCTCCTTGCCATCCCCACATCCACCCAGTTTCATAGAGCAACAATTCCTCCTCCAGCTCAAGAATTATTGGCTCCGGCCAGCAGTTTGTCATAAAATATTCTACATGACATCTATGCTTTGTCCTAGCTCTTCTATTTCCTGCAGACTCTTAAAGATCTTTTTTTAATATCCTTATTCTCAAATCCATCAATTTCCATGTTATATGGAGAAAAGGCCTTTGCAATTACTCTGTGTAATACTATTCTGACTTCTTTTTAAAGGACATCATCCAATATTCCTCTCTGCTGCATTTAATGTGTTATTTTTTAAAAAATTAGCCTTTTCTGTTTTGCCTCATTTAATGTACTCCTTACAGGTCTGTTTCCATTTTCTGGACCTTTTGCCTTTCTCCTAATTCTTTAAAAACTTGGGTGCCCCATACCTCAAAAATATGATCACACTATGTCCATTTCCAGGGCAATTTATTTATTGCTTTTGACCTGTTTTATTATGGACATTAACAACTTTATACTTTTATCTTTTTAATTTCTTACTTTTGACATAGTTCCATTTAAAAGATCCCACAACAAAACCAAAAAGCTCTTTGATCATTTACAATTTCCTTTTAGATATCATCTTAATCTGACTGTTCATTTTTATTTCCTAGGCTCACTGTTCCAGTTATCCTGACCACTCCGGATAACTGACCACTTCTTCTCTCAGTTGTTCTTTGGATTTTCAAGGGTTTGTTTACAGTGTACTCATTGTTTATTTTCTGTTTCTGTTGTCAACCTGTCTGTTAACAATGTAAAGATTTTCTCTTTTGAGCTGTAGCAGCTAGGATAGGTCTGGCTGCCTTACTGGCCATGGCACTGCATAACACACCGCCTTGAAATGGAATGGCTTATAAAAACAAGCAATTATTTTTCTCAGTCATATGCCTGGAGGTCAGTGGGGACATTTCTGCTCTAGGCTGAGTGCTGGCTGGCCTTGGGCCCAGCCTTGGGGATTGGCTTTGGGTCTGTTCCACATTCCTCATTCTCCTTGCACTGATGTTCATCATATTTTTCTCATGTTGAGGTACAAAGGCTTCTGTAAGCATGTTCAAGCCTCTGCTCATGTACTGGCCTCTTGCTTTCTACTGGCCAAGGCACATCACCCGGATGCTCTGTTTCTTCTGCTTCATTGCCAAGCAGAGAGTGAAGAAGTATGCAATTTACCACAGCTTTATACAGTTTGCTCCTTGGACACCCTACGTCTATGCACCCCTTCTTCCTCCTTAAGCAGAAAACCCTGATGTCTCCGCTGTAGTCACCATATCCTGCTCATAGTTCAGCTCTCTGAATCATCTGCAGGCTGCTTCTTAAGGCCTTGATTGGGCTCTCCCTGGTTCTGTTAACTTTTATTAATATCAAGACATGAATAACCTCTCGGATGCACAACACTCATCAAGTCTTGCTGAGCAGAAATGCTGATGGCTCCCTGTTCTGGCTGTGGAATGAGATCGTTACTAGTAGTTTGTCCATCAGGTAGCTCCAGGTTCTACTTTTCAGTAAGAACTCCTTTGTCCATTTTATTTGGAGGTTTCTGACTTTGACCCTTGGGAGTTTCCTCCTTCTCCATTAACTTGTGGCCACATCTGAGGTAGACATTCAGGAGCATGTCTTCCCTAAGAATCACACATCTACAGCAAATCACCTCCTGTTAGTATGGGTTCAGGATCCAATGGGTTGTTTTTGGACAGTAAATTACCCTAAAACATGAATTACTTTCAGCATAGTTGCTTTTTGGTCATTTCCGAGTGTGAGTAACCGCAGCCAGAGATCTTAGATAAAAGGAATTTTTAAGCTTGAGGACTCTGGTCTTTTATTTATAGACCCCTGTGCTCTGCTCATCCAAATAGCTCTCAGCTTGCTGTCTGCTACATTGAAGACATGAAATAATGCACTATCTTTGCCAGCGGGCTCGCAACTTTTGTATGGTGGGGCACCAGTCACAGTTATTGCTAACACTGGACTTTGCAGGCAGTTCTTTTAACTGCTTCAGTTTGGGGTATAAGCAGTTGGCTTTTTTAAACCTGGAAGTTTTCAAATTACCAGACTCCCAGTCAATTGAGATTTCAGGTTATAGGCAGGGTGCCTCTTAGCAAAGATTCATGTCTTTCTATCTCAACTCACAGACTGGCCAACTAGTTCCATCTTGAATTCATCATTCTTTTAGGATTTTGCTGACAACCCATACCAACCTTCTGAACATATTGTACTGTTTCTCCTAATACTATATATAGCCGTTGTCAGCATATGGTTAGCCTTTCAATGTATGGGAGGTGATGATTTGACTAAATGCTTCGTCAGAGTATAATAATGGTCCTGAGGTATTCAGCTTTCATTAGCACCTACCCAGCCCTGTCTCCAATCCAGTGCCACATTTTCATTTCTATTACTTGAAACATGTCACTTTCAGGTACTAAATCAGCTAGACTAAGTTTTTAATGCATATAAGTGGAAAAAGAAGTAACAGTGGACATGACAGGGGCTTAATCTCTCATGTAAAAGAGAAATTGATAATAAATCATCTAAGGCTGCTTTGGTGGCCCCAAGACGTTACCAGGGACTGGTCTATTTTCTTTCTGCTACTCTGTTTATGGCATGGGGCTTCCTCCTTTGAGGTCAACTCATAGTCTAAAATGGCTGCTATAAGAAAAAAAAGAGAATAAAATATGGACGAAGACGACAGTTTGGTGGTTGCCAAGGGAAGGGAAAGTCGTGGGGTGGGATGGAGGAGAGTATAAGGGAGATAAAGTGGTGAAAGAAGGAGACTTAACTTGGGATGTGAATACCCAATACAGTGGACATTGGATGTGTGGTGGAATTGTACACCCGAAACCTATATAATTTGTTAACCGGTGTCATTCCAATAAATTAAACATAAAGAAAAATAAACAACTATGAAAATAAATAAATAAACAAACAAAATAAGATGGTTGCTGTAGCTCTAGCAGAAAGAGATGGAGAGGGATAAAGGAGGAGTATTTCTCCATCTTGAATAGCTACCTTTAAGAAACCTTCTCAGAAGACCATCATAAAATCATAAGCTTATATCATACTAGAGGCCCAATGCACTAAATTAATGCAAGAGTAGGCCTTCCTTCCCCAGGCTGCCAGGATCAGCTTCTCTCTGGCACCCGGGACCTGGGTTTCCCTCTAGCCACCAGCAGGCACCCAGGACCCAGGCTTTCCTCTGGCCCTGACTTTGTCCAGAAAGATGTTCAGAATGATGTTCAGAATGACATATGGTCTAATTAGCATATTACCCTTTTATTATTATAGATTAGCAAAGACTTAGACACATAATCTCATCTTGCTACCAGGGATGATTGGAAGTATAGTATTCTATTTTTTTTTTTATCAAATGCAATCAAGATTTGGTCATTAAAGAAGAAGAGGATCTTAGCTATTGTGATTTTGCAATTAATAGTCTGTACCAGAGATTTTGCTTTGAAACTTTTATTTTCACTTTCTTAAACATTTTCAGTTAAGCATTGACATCTTGAGAAGACAGAAAATATTCCTTATATTTTTATCATCCGTGTATCATATTTTAAGTCATCCCTATTATAACACCAATTTACTCATCCACAATTTATACATACGTCACATTTCTAACTTTTGTAAAATTAATTTCAGTCATTACTCTAGTCCAGGGATTTCCAACCCCTATGCCACAAGAATTTATAAAACATCCAATACCTGACTATTTAGTCAGGTGACTAACCTCTTTTCCCTTAGATTGTCAAATCAAAAAATGACAACAGCCAACACAACAATAGCCATCAGGTACACATGCCCTGTCTTGAACAAAAAATATATAGGTCATATAATAGAGTTGTAACTGATTGGTTAATTCTTAATATTAGAAATCCTTATGTATAAGCATAGGCATCTCTGCCTTTTTAAAAATTCACTTTGGAGCAAAAGGAGTAGGTAATCACTATTATTTTTAAGTAAATCAAAATTTACCTATGTTTTGTCATATTGCCAAAAATATAGCATATTTTTGGTTGTGCCCCATAATTCCAGTGATTAGTTTAATGGTGCCATGAGAATTAAAAAAGTTGAAGATCACTACTCTAGTCTTATTTAAAAAGTCTGAATCTTTTTTTTTCTGTATAGCACAACAGTAATTCTCTTAGGTAGAGCTTGTCAACCTGACTGCTCTGTTTCCTTTTCTTTTAAATACATTCTAGACTGCTACTCCATTTATCTAAAAATATTCTTTTGGAAATGCCCTTAGAGATCACCTAATGTTATCTTCTTTTTTTTGCAGATGAGGACTCTGAGGCCTGGAATAAAAGCCCTGAACCAAATTCCTGTCTATACAAAGCAAATTGCCCTCTTGGTCCCTCTAAAATGAATCTCATTCATTTTATTTGTGACTAACATGTCCCGAATACCTTTGACATGCAGAAACCTATGAATTGGAGTGGAAGCATGCAGCACAAATAATGTGAAAACACATATTTTGCTCAAAACCCAGGAATTTTTCTTTCAACTCCCAGCTCTCTTTCCTACTGTGATTTTCCTCTCCCGCTTCCTTCTATTGCCAGAACACAGCAGGTAGTAAGCAGCCATACTCATTGTGTTGAACTGAGGTTCTGCTATTGGCACTGTCCCTTTCTTTTTATCCTGAGCATCTCATTTGTAGCAGATAAACAACTTGTAGTGATTACCTGGTTGGGAGGGACAAGGGAATTTGGGTTGTGTGCATCACAGGCTGAAGTCAATACTTAGCATGTAAACACTTAGGGATTACTTTTTTGGTACTGTTGCTCTTGCAATTTTTTAAAATTATTTATTGTTTAAAGTATTACATATAGTATTACATATGTCTCCTTTTTCCTCCACTGACCTCTCCCCAGACTCCCCCACCCCTCCAGCATATGCCGCCCCTCCCGCCCAAATGAGTGAGATCATGTGATCTTTATCTTTCTCTGACTGGGTTATTTTGCTTAGCATATGCTCTCCATGTCCATCCATGCTGTTGTGAATGGTAAGAGTTCTTTCTTTTTTACAGCAGCGTAGTATTCCAATTTTGATTTTTTTAAATAGTAAATTCCACTTGAACTTCTTTACACCATACTTTCACCTCTTCATCCATCTCTTGGAGGGTATGCTTGGCCTTGAACCTCCTCTGCTGTGTTTACTTTCCTAATTCTTTCCCAAGCCCATCCCACTCCCTCCTTATCCCTGATAGTAGCATTGAATTCCTTCCACACTGTACTGTTGCTTTCCACAACAGAGATTATTATCAATATAGGGTGGGGCAAAATAGGTCTACAGTTGTGTGTATCATTACTTATTAATTATTGTATTATTTTCCATATAAAAAACTGTAAACCTACTTTGCCTAACCCTGTGTAGATCGTGATATGATGGCCAACACTCAACAAATAGAAGTTGTACTTATTTATTAAGTGATCTTCACAGAATTTTTGCATGGTAGTCATAACTGGCATGGAATGTATTGTATAAAGTACAGTGGGGCCTTGACTTACGAGTTTAATTCGTTCCAAGACTGAGCTCGTTAAGGAGCTCATTAAGGAGCTCATTAACTCAAATTACTCTATCAACTCAATGCAAAAAATCAGCCAAGAGACAGCTGGTATCTCAAAAAACTCGTTCGTCGGGACACTCGTAAGTCAAGGCCCCACTGTATAAGATATTGATATGGCTAGTCAAACACTATACAGCAAATTATTATTAGACCCAATGGAAAAATAGATTTGAAACCACCCCTCATTGACTTATACTAAACAAATGACTTTATTCTTGCAAATTACTCTCAGTTCACAAAACTCTATTCCTCTAATTTTCAGTTAATATGAGACAGAATAAGAGGCAAGGAGTTTGCATCAAGACACATTTGAATTTAAGATTAAGCTCTATCAGTAACCATTATGTGAAATTGCCAAGTTAGTTGAACTCTTTAGAGCTCAGTTTAATTTGGGTGTGAATTGGGGAATATAATACCTACCTTATTAGGATGATGTGAGTATTAAATTGGAAAATCCACATCCAACTTGCCTGGTGCACGGTAAAAGTACCACAAAAGTTAGCTCTCCTGTTTAATGGCAGTTATTGGATACTAAACCAGTGGCATTTACTGGATACTATTCTTAAGGCTTTTATATGTGCCTTCAGTTTATTCTTTTCCATCTGCATCCATAAAAATCTTATTATTTTTCAATTATTTTTTAAGAGTCCTGGGACCCTCTGGAAGGATGGTAGATGTGAGGCACCTATCAAGCCTCCAGCTACACCTGCTATGGTACTTTTAGCTCAAGGCGGAGACTCCTGTTACTTACACACACACACACACACACACACACACACACACACACACACACACTTCTCCTGCCTAAAGAACCCTAGGAATGCATCAACTATCAATTCAACTCTTCTTTGGCTCACACACACAGGCAACCCCTGGAGGCAATAACGAACACAGGCCTTCATAGGCCATTGAGCCCTAGGTACTACCCAGATGCAGGGTAGCACTGATTGGAGCACCAGGAGGCAAGAAGCAGCGAGCTAAGAGCCCGTCTGTGGAGGTGGCATGAGCTAACATAATCTTCGTTGTCCCATTGAATTTTATTTACAAAGCACAAATGCAAGCATAAAGTGTTAAACATTTGAAGACAGCCATTGTCAGGACTTTAAACTATAAGAGGTTGGCCCTCCTAAGCATATGACCTTGTGTGACTATACTGGCTGCATGCCTGTGAAGCTGGCTCTGTTTATAACTGATCCCACTTTATTTTTATTCTTATTAAATAGTACCCCCACCAAACTGCTAGTTGAATAAGAATAGGGACCATATCTATATTAAGTTTAATAAATATTTGTTAAATGAGTATATGAATGGATTAATAAAGTTCTTCCATTATTTGGCGAGTGTTTCTAATCTATGTAGAAGGTTCATGTAGCACCTTAAACCTCCTGCTCTCCTCTTTGTTTATGCCAGTTACCTTTATGCCTGTCCCCCTTCAAGATGTCAATTCCCTTGTTCAGGTGTTCACAATTTTCTTCAGGATAACTGGAAAATACTTATAATTCCTTAGCCTGTTGGTGACTGCTGCTCTAAAGGTTTCCTTAAACCAGCAGTCACCAATCAGACCTCACGGACCACCAATTGGTCCGCTCTACAGATATGATTATCCAATATCTCTGCTTAGAAATTTTCTGGCCACCATTGTTTAAAGGCTAACATCCTGACCTCTTGTGATGTCCAAAACCTTTCATAATATGGTCTAAAGGTGAACTAATCTCTTACTACTTCTGCTTTATATGGAAGCATATGTATGTTTTCAATTCCAGATGAAATAACTGATGACCTGGCACCTCTTATGTAAAATTTCTTAGGTCCTACCATCAACTTTGGAGAGTCATGTCTCCCCCTCCTTTGCACTTAAAGATCCTTAGCATTGACTGAATAAATGATCAAGTTGAACTGTGTCCTGTTTTACTCTAGAATTCCTATGATAAATATCAAATTTGGGGATACTGCTTGATAGTGTTAAGGGTTTTTATGTACCAAGATCCATGATCTGTGTCAAATTCCAGGGAAACAAACAAACAAAAGGGATTGAATTGTCATGAATATACTCCCCAGAAGTGCATAATCTAATATAAAAAATAGATAAGTAATCATAAAATCGAATGCAATGTTATAAACATTAGACATAAGAAAAAAGGTATCTTTGACAGTTAATGTACTTCCAGAGTTAGAAAAAAATCTTAATGATGAGGAGACTAGGAACTAAAAACTCTGAGTATTTTGGAAAGAATTAGTTTCTATAAAACAGACAAGATTATGAAGTAACTTGAAAGTCATTCAGTTGAACAGAAATTTATTTTGCACAGTTTTGGAGAACAGAAATTGAAAAATAAGTTGAAATTATAAAGAAGTGGAGGTCACGGTTCGGTTACTGGTCAGGGCATATGTCTGGGCCATAGGTTCAATCCCCAGTGTGGCAAGCAGGAGCCAATCAGTGATTCTCTCTCATCATTGATGTTTCTATCATTCTCTCCCTCTTCCTTCCTCTCTGAAATCAATAAAAATATATTTAAAAGAAAAAGAAATAAAATGAAATAAATACTCTGGAATACCACACAACTAGATGAAATTATAAGTGATATGCCAGACAACTATTACTTTTGGTGTTACTTAGCATTCCCCATTTCTTCAATGACTGACTGAAACATATTTCTGCTCTTGTCCTGTTTATCTACTATCTTGGTTCTGTAAGTTCTCTTATTTAAATGTTCTAACTCTTGATCCCATCCCAAGGTGGCAATGTAATGAACCAATCATTTCTTTGTGACAATGGAGATATGGTCTCCACAGGATGTTCTCAGTCATGATTCAATGCTCAATCATATAAATACAGATGTGTTATGCCTAAACTAGTCACAACTTCATATCTACTCCTAATTGCAGTTACATATATGCTTCAAAAGGGGAAATTCAGGAGATATGTTTCTCTTTGTTCTCTATAAAAACCCAATGTTCTTTGTGAAAATTTTTCTGGGTCTTCAATGACTGCCACTTAAATGCTCTTTCTTCTTCTTCTTTTATTGTTTGTTTGTTTTTGTTCTTTCCTCCCTCCCCATTTCTTTTCACCAATAGCTGCTCCACAACCTTCATTTACAGAATTTGGAATTAAAAGCTGTTTTGCTGCAACAAAATATTTTCTCAATAGGAGATTGTTGTTTAACTGTTTGAACACCAACACACATGAGTTACACTTTTATGTTTAATCTTATAAGTATATACCAGAAAAAAAATGAGCAAGTATTTGTAGACAACCAATCCTTTGAAAAAAATGATGCCTTTGAATTTCTTTTCCTGTTAAAAGCTCATAATTTACTAGCTAAATAGTTTGTGAATATTTTTGTATTCGTGCAGCAAAATGTACAATTTTAAAGGACTTTTGCGTTTTTTTAAATAATGGAGTTTTTATGTCTACCGTCTGTGCTTGTGTGCAGTAGCATAAGAAGTAGGTCAGTAATGAAGCTTTAGCTCCACCTATGATTAAAAATCTCATTAACCTGAGAAAATGCCTCTTCCCAGGAAATCACATCAGGGTCCTTCATTCCTTTTATGTCTATTATGTATTTTAATATTATATAGCTTTATAATGGAATTTATAAATCCATTGGAAAAGGAAATATACAGATATTTCTTAGCAATGAATCTAGTCATTGGCTTTGACTTTAGAGTACAAAAGAGGGGGTAAAAATCTTCTATTTCAATTAAACTGGAAGAAAAGGAATGAAAATGGCACCAATTGCAAGGTCATTTCTCTTTTCTTTTCTGAAAGCATATGGACATGCAGGGAAAGGCCCACTTCTCCCTCCAGGCGGCAGTGCTGTACACACCACGGTTTTTACTTTCATGCTTGGGGTCTATTCCAAGCACCATCCACTTATATTCCATTACAATTGATTGAATATTATACATCAAAAAGTGGAGAGAAAATGCTTAAGATTTTATGAATGGCAAGAGAAATGATTAGATCACACAAAAGCTTTGAATTCTGAAGCTTGGCTTCTATCTTGCCCTTACATAAGCATCTTTGATCTTCTCTTCACCCAGCTTTTTAGAAGACTTTTATGTGGTCTTATGATTGTTTTATTATTTTGAGAGAATTAGTCACATCAATTTTTTCTATTCTGATAGAAGTTAATTTCAAAAAAGTTTTCATTCTATTACAAGTCTGGGGATTTTGCAAACCAGATGGAATTAGTATTTACTCTTCTGTGTGTCACAAGGAATAAAGGTTGGAAGAGTTAGTGTCTAATCTTGGGTATTTCATAAAATAAAATTTTGACCTTTGGCAAATCATTCATCTGATCCGCTTAATTTTTTTTTTCTCTTTTTGCAATGATCTTTGTTAAATTTTCCAGGATTAATGGAGCAAGTCAGTTTGTAAGAGAATTGAAACTACTTTACAAATGTAAGGCATCGTATATAATAAAAGGCTAATATGCAAATTGACCAAATGGTGGAACAACCAGTCACTATGATGCACACTGACCACCGGGGAGCAGACATTCAACCCAGGAGCTGCCCCTGGTAGTCATTGAGCTCCTACATGGGGAGTGCCGCTCAGCCAAAAGCTGGACTCACAGCTGGAGAGCACAGTGGCAGTGGCGGGATCCTCTCCCACCTCTGGAAGCACTAAGAATGTCCAACTAAGGACTTAGGCCCACT
The DNA here is from genome assembly GCF_000327345.1 of Myotis davidii. Classification (NCBI taxonomy): domain Eukaryota; kingdom Metazoa; phylum Chordata; class Mammalia; order Chiroptera; family Vespertilionidae; genus Myotis; species Myotis davidii. Next base: position 3,083,816 of record NW_006300036.1, on the reverse strand, counting down.
CCCAGCTGCCAGCTGCCAGTCAGACATCCCCTGAGGTCTCCTGGACTGTGAGAGGGCACTGGCTGGGCTGAGGGACCTTCCCCTTTTGAGTGCACAAATTTTGTGCACCAGGCCTCTAGTTATTAATATAAATATTATGGTTAAGTTTATAATAAACATTCTTTAATAAGCAAGAAGACACTGCACAAAGGACAGTCAGCCTCCTTTCAAATTGTATTGTTTTCCCATTAATAATCACCCTAAGACTGTGTCTTCATGTGCAATGGCAGGTTGCTAAGGCTATGCAAAGTTTTCCTGTAGGGAATCCCTTACATGTAATCTCTTAAAATAGAGACAGGAGTAGGAAACACCTGGCCATCTTGGTTTCTGCATGTGGGCCAACCATTGGAAAGTCTCCAGATGATAAATTTTACTTATGATGGTTCTACTACCATTGGTTTACTATTTTTCTGTTTGATAAATAATTGTTTAGCATTTTCTCTGTGACAAACCCCATTTTATACACTGGAAATGCAATAGCAAACAAGAAACCAGTACCTTCTACTTTGAAAGGATATTAGAAACCAAGAGGCATTTTAAAAGTAAGGATTTCCCAGAAAGTCAGAAATAGGCTCTATTTGCAATGCAGAGGAATGTTGTTCCTGTGGCACACCCGAGCTAAGTTTTCTTTTTTTTAAATATATTTTATTGATTTTTTTACAGAGAGGAAGGGAGAGGGATAGAGAGTTAGAAACATCGATGAGAGAGAAGCATCGATCAGCTGCCTCCTGCACACCCGCTACTGGGGATGTGCCTGCAAGCAAGGTACATGCCCTTGACCAGAATCGAACCTGGGACTCTTCAGTCCCCAGGCTGATGCTCTATCCAGTGAGCCAAACCAGCCAGGGCCTGAGCTAAGTTTTTATTCCATTGAAGCTTTTCAGTATTCCTGACTTGAGTGATGCATTCAGTCTCCAAATATGGCACTCCTTTCACATCCATGTTGATCTCTCCTGTTTTGTCACTTATATTTTCTGGCTCTGATAGTGCATTTAAGGTAGGTTTTCCCTAAAGTATTTGCCATGAAAACAAGTACATTAAGGCTCTGACAAGTCCTAGAGGGTAGACCTCTCTTTAATTTCATTTAACAAAGGATTTCCCAAACTTACTTTGACTACATACTATGCTACACCCCCCTACTTCCCTAATACTATGCCTTGGTACTTATCTGAGTATCACATTCTAGGAACTGCTAATTAGGCAATCTTTAATACACCTGACAACCTCTTTTCTAATATTCTCTCTCAAAGGCTAGCTCTTAGTTAAAAGGTTGAAACAAGACCGTTTTTTCCTCCCTGGGGAATCAATTTTCAAATTAAAATAATACATATAGAAAAATATAACCATTAGACTGTTTGAATTACTGAAACAATAAGAAATAGAATGAACATTTTTTTTTCTTTTAAGATTGGCACATTTATTAAAAAATAAATTGAAAATAGAATTAAACAGATCAGTGATCACTATCTATATATATAAAAGGCTAAATCACCGTCCGACCAGTAGCTATGACACACACTAACCACCAGGGGGCAGACGCTCAATGCATAAGCTGCCAAGCTGCAGTGACTTGGTTCTCGGTGATGCACCCTGAAACTAGAGAGAAGGGAGCCCAATTCTGGGGTGTCACCCGAGAGCCCCCCGTCACAATCTGGGACCCCTCGGGGGATGTCAGAGAACCAGTTTTGGCCCGATCCCTGTGGGCCAAGCCGAAGGACCCCACCTGCCAGAGGGACGCCGCTAACTCCGCAGACACCCTTCAAGCCGTGGCACCGTCCCAGGTATGGCCAGCTAGGGAGGGATCATGGGAGCTTGGCTTCGGGGCATGCCCAGTCCATTTTGCCCAGTCTGCCCCTCTGGCCACCTTCTAATTAATTTCCTTTCAATGTCCACAAATCCGTGACCAGTGTACTAGTATTACTATAATATGTTATGGTTTAAAAGAAAAAGTTTAATTGTATGAGAAAGGTGCTAAGATGATAACAGCTATAGAATTAAAAAGCTAAGTAAATATAATAATATTTCTAAAATGTTGAAAATACCACCTTCAGATAAAATATCACTGTTTAACACATAAACTAAGCTCTCATGGGGCATATGGATATGTGTTGAGGCATGGAATTTTAAATTTTATTTTAATTTTTTAAAAAAATTTGAGAAATTATTGAAAATATAAGCATGTATATGTAAAATGTACAAAGTGATGATTTGATATACAATACTAACACATTGTGAAATAATTACCAAGATCAAGATAATTAACACATCTTTCACCTCACATAGTTATCTCTCTCTTTGTGTGTGTGTGTATGTTATGAATGCTTAAGATCTACTTTCAAGTATACAGTACTGTATTATGAATTACTAGAGGCCTGATGCATGAAATTCATGCAAGAGTAGGCCTTCCTTTCCCCGGCTGCCAGCACCAGCTTCCCTCTGGCACCCAGGACCCAGGCTTCCCTCCTCTGGCTGCCGGCAGGCACCTGGGACGCGCGGGCTTCACTCTGGCCCCCGCTTTGTCTGGAAGGATGTCCAGTCTAATTAGCATAGTACCCTTTTATTATTATAGATATAGTTACTACCGTGTACATTAGATTATTGGAATTTATTATTATAACTGAAAATTTGTTCCCTTTGATCTAATCACTGATTATATCCCTTTATCCCTCAATCCCTGGAAATCACCTATTCATTCTTCATGTCTCTGATATTAGCTTTTAGTTTTTCTTAGTTCACATGCAGATGATACAATAAAGTATTTGCCTTTGTTTTTCTCACTTAACATAATGTCCTCAACACCCATTCATTTTGTCACAAATATCAGGATTTCCTTCTTTCTCTTGGCTGAATAATACTCTTGTGTGTCTGTATGTGTGTGTGTAATATATGTCACATTTTCTTTATCCATTTACCATGAAGAATATTTTTTTCATTCATCTACTCTTTTATCATTTGTTTTAATAAAATATTTGCAATTTTTTAAATTGAAATGCTAATTCAGTAATTTTTCTTAAGAGTATTGTGAAGAGATTTTATTCAAGTGTTTTCTGGCAAGTTCTATTATGAAGCTGCTTGAAAGGATGTGATGATTTATAAAGTCTGACTTCTCAATAGTAGATGAGGATGCCCTCTACCAGGATGGCATCTACATCTGTATTCATCCCTTCCTGCCCCTTAATTCTGCTCTTCCCCTAACTTCTGCCTTCCTTGGGCACTTTCCCTTGTCACTCAAGTTTCCCTTTTCACTCTGACATTCTCCATTCTCCCCAGGGGCAATCCAGCTTTCTATTGTTAAACAGATCAGTGATCACTATCTATATATATATAAAGCTAAATGACCTTTTATATATGCAACGTGCTTTTCCTGAACTCAAGGTCTAAATATCCACCTGGCCATGACCCTTCCATGTGCCACATCAACTTAGTCACAACATGTTGAAACTCAACCCTTCATCTTTTGCCTCGACCCACCCTGATACCAAGCAGATAATATAGACCAGGCATTATTTATATACATAACACTTCATCATTATAGACCTCTAGCCCAGAATCTACAGTCTTTTCTTCTTATCTATTCAATGACAATTTCCCCTTATTATATTCTAACCTCTCAAGAGCAGCACTTTTTAAAAATTCATTTATTATTATTTTTTATCCTTATGTATATATTTTTCCTCAGAGCATAGTATAAGGCCTGGCACATAGAAAGTTCTTGATGCCTGTTTGCATTGAGTGGATGAGACCAAGGAAAAAGATGAAACCAGGTGATGTGTTGTAGGGAGGGTATAGCACTGTGGTCTGGGGAGGTCTATTATCTTGAGGAGATTCACCTCTAAATACCGGGTAAGTCCTAGGAGAAACCAATAGGATCTGTGTTGTAGATCCTATAGTATAAGACTGAGTGAGAGTGAGGTTGATGGCTCGTTACTGAACGTAAGCTCATTCAGAAGCTAGTCCTGTCTTAAACAAGAACAACAAAGCAGCAGCTTTGCTACAACGCTGTAGCAAAAGGTGCCAGAGGGCTTTGGTTCTACTGGCCTTGGCTAAGAGTATCTGAACATTGTGTGTTGCCTTTTTCTCTTACCAGATGGGACTTTGTAAAGAGTGGAAACCCTAGCACAGGCATTTTTGTGTCCATGGTCCTTAGCTTACTGCCTCGAAAATAGTAAACGCTCGGCAAATGCTATAAGATAAATAAATGATCTAGTTACTAAAACTTTTTGAATCTCAACTTTCTGATATGTAACAGAGAGGTAATAACTACTTTAATGATTATTTTAATGATTAAATTAAATGATGTCACTTTCCTCATATGTTTGCTACTCTAAGACCAGGATTGTTTCCAAAGTTTGGAAAAAGACAAAAAGGAAGAAAAAAAGAATGTGTTTTTACATATTTATTTTAGGGCCTCTTCTACCCAGCACTATGAGGGGGTTGGCCATTTTTCCAAGCAAGTGACCAGCCTAATCAAATAGTTAAAAGTACCTGTGATGGGATTGAAAACGATAGCTTTTGAATCTGACTCATGAGCATTTTTCCCTGGAAGAGTAGGAAATAAATACATTTCCTCAGTGGTAGTAGGTGGGTGGTTCGGACATGAGAGTCAGATAGGAAGTTAATGTTTGGTTTTATGTAAGATGTACTGCTATGATAATTGTGCAAAGAGCCTATTATAACTATAACCAAGAATTTTGAAGAAACTAATCTTAATTAATACTTCACAAATGTCTTCTTCACAAATCACAAATTATCCTTAAATGTTCCTAAACTTACAAGAACCTCTCTGGGCTGTAAAACATATATATCTTTCTAATACTCAGTGGAAGGAAAGCCTGGCTTTGGAAGTAGTGTCATTATGTAGAAATCCCTCTTCTCTTGGGATCTAGCTTGATGTCTAGCATATTTTTTTTTTTCCAATTTAAGGAGCATCTTTATTCTATTTCTTTGTACATGAGTCTCATCCACTCATTCCTTCATCTCACCCACTCAATGCAAACAGGCATCAAGAACTTTCTATGTGCCAGGCCTTCTACTATGCTCTGAGGACAAAATATATACATAAAGATAAATAATAATGACAATATACCTGTCTTTTCTTCTCCGTGTCAGACTTTCTCTCAGGTCTTTTAAGTTTTTCTCCTTGACTTTAATCTTCTACATTATCATATTTGGCAGCAGCTTTGAATCCCCTGGGAGCAGAAAACCAACATATTTAAATGTTTACTGCAACTGGGGAAATTAGAGTTACATCCTCTCTCAAGGCTGACAGGGATGTCATATTCAAAATGTCTGATGGGAAGCTTAATGGGTTTTAATGCATTGCCTTTCTTCACTCAGGTCCAAAAGACTTACACCTACATGATGTCCTAGGTTAAATTGCGTGATGGACTAGTCCTGCTAGCATAAGAAATAGAGTCATATTTGATATTTTACAGTCTATGTGCTCATCCTGTCACACATGGGGTTTTTCCAAATAATTTTATGGTTAATAATTTAGTCATGCATTATGTGGACCCAGGAAAGAATCTCCTCCTAACTGCTGCTTAGAGGAAAATTAGGTCTTTGTGTGGTAAAAACTATTTCAAATGTCTTTGGAATAATGACATATGAATATTTGTTTTGGTAATTAAAATCTTAAATGACACATATCTCATTCTCCTAAAGTATAAACTCAGTAATGAATGATCTTAAGTTCCTTATAAATACTTCTTGTGGCCTATGTTCTTTATTTTAATGTTATTTAAAAATAAAAAAAATGGTTTTGGGGAGAGTTCATGTAAAATTATATTGAATATGCAATCAATAAGAAGTCATCAACAGTCACAAAAATATTGATGAATGCATGACATGATATAGTCATGGTTTCCACTATATTGAAAAGTGGGAGCAGATATTCTTATTGCTGGGCTTTAAGAGAAAATGACAAACTGAAAGTGCATAAAAACAAAATAATTTTTTCATCATCTCCTTCCATTTATAGCCCCACAATAACTCAGGGTTTTGGATAATGCCTAAAGCCCCGCTGCGAGAGCCTGATGGTCAATTTAAAACCAGGCTCTGCCATTTAATGGCAGCATGACCTTGGACAAGTCACTTAGCCTCCCTGTGCCTTGATTTCCTTGTCAGTAATTTTGGCAGACTAGTAAGTGCCTACTGCGTATGCAGTTTGAAGGAGGCAACACATCATGAATGCTTGTAATAGTGCTTAGCACATAGTAAGACCTATACAAATGCTCCTTAGTATTGTCGGTGTTTCTATTGTTGTTGTTATAATGATCAATTGGATTATTGAAATAATGTTTTATAATTAACTGATGACAAACAATGTTGAGAAATAACGAATATAGTCCAAATTTTATTTCCTGTTTATTTTTTTATTATCTTCACTTAAAAAAAATAAAACAAACAAAAAGCTTTCATTATAATGTTGGGTAAGAGAGTGTTTATTGTTCTCTTGTTCACAACTATTCTGGTTAAGGGAGAACACTGTCACTCTCTGTCCCATCCCAGCTCTCCTCCAGCTTGAACCTGTGGGAGATGAGGCTGACAGCCCACCAGTAGCCTTCTCCCCATTGCTGTGTAGAGATTGAGGTGTAAAATGAATGGGTCCTCCTGCCTCTTTACAAAATCTGATCTTTAAAAAAAAAAAAACAAAAACAAAAAACAACCTGCCTGCTGTCTTCTTCTTCCTGTTGTCTGTATGTTTTAGACATTTCATCCATTAAGGTGCTTTCTGCAGTAAAAATGAAATAAATAGGCAGTTCAAGAAATAAATAAATAAATAAATAAATAAAGTCAAACTTAAACTGGCTAAATCTACAGAGATATTTACGGCGTCCTAACTGGGAGTCTAGAGATGGTGCGATTCAGGGTTGGCCTCTGATAATGAGTTTTCTCTTCCCTTTAATTCCCATGGCTCTGCCCTCCTTGGAATGCTGGCTTTACCCTAAGGTGGTAGCGGTTTCTAACCTCACATCTGCACACTGCAAAATCCAGAAGAAAAGTATTATCACTTTCTAGGTTCCTCATTTACTAATCAGGAAACCTTTACCAGGATCCCCCAAAATTTCCACTTGCATTTGATTGGCCTGAATAACATAGCATGCTCTTGCTTTTAGCCAATCCCTATAGTGTAGGTGTGAGAGCTTGAGGCAAGACCATTACTGGTCAGGCAAATGAGGATCTTCCACTGGAGCTGGACTCAACTCCAACTGCTGGACTGTGAGGACTGGGTATTAGTGAGTCCAGAACAGCATTCACCACAAACGTTTTGAATTCCTCCATCGCCTTGGCACTTTCAGGAACTTAAAACAGATCCCCATCTGGAGAGGGGAGACTTTTTCTATTCATGGTATTTCCTCCAAAGCATTCCCAGAGTCTCTCCCTAATTCTGATCTACCTTGATCTAAATTGAATGTACATCTTGGATTTAACAACCTGATTAAACTGATTTTGAACAGGATTGTTGGCATTATTTCAAAAGTTGTGTTTTATATCCATCCTGAAACACTTAGTTTGATGTCCCAATATAGTAAAATATGCCCAAACCTAATTTTTCTGATTCCTGGGGTTTGATTTTCTGTGAATTGCTATAGCTCCTTTATTTTCAGTTTAGTCTCCAGAGTTGCCCATATAACAGTTATTTCTTTTCTTTTCTACTTTCTCTCTGTGCTTTGATTTCCTCTTAGTCTCAAATTACTCTATAATTTTTACCAGATATCCTAACTTAGCCTGTGACCTAACACTGGCTTATCATCCATACTCTGTATAGATTACCAGAGCGAGAACAACAGTTGGCCTATTCCTTTTTAATGATTTTGGAGGTAGGATCTATAAAATTTTTTGCCAGGTAAATTGTTAAGCACTAGCTTATTAACTAAACATGTGTGATTATTAAAATACAAACTCACACATGACACACAAACAAACAAAAAATCTAGATATGGACCCCACTCCTCATGTAGCTCCCAATTCAGAAACTAGTCCTGCCTTAAACAAGAACAACCGAACAAGTGAACAACTGGTCACTATGACATGGGCTGACGACCAGGGGATGTGAGCGGAATATGGTGGGCATCAGCAACAGGCGGCAGAGTGAGGAACATGGCGGTTGTCAGCCGTGCTGGAATAGTGGAACAGGTGAGCTGGGGCTCCAGACCAAGGCAGGGTGCCAGTGGCTGTCATCAGGGCGAGTCTCTGGTGGTTACTGAAAATTCTTTACTCCTGCATGCCACAGTCCCGCCTGGCGCTTGCACCCACTGCCGACACTGGCCCCGCTAGCACCCACTGCTGGTGCCAGAGCTGCTGCTTGCACCCTCTGCCGGCGCCTGGGGTTGGCCTGGATCACTTGGCACCATCAGTGGGTGCGAGTGGCAGCTGCTGGCCCCTATCACCCCTGAGGGTTTCTCCACCTGCCCCTGCTCCCGAGGGGCCATGGGGAACGCAGCCGCCACTTGCACCCACTGAGGGGACCAGCCCCACTCACACCCACTGCTGGCACAATCGCTTTGCACCATCAGCGGGTGTGAGCAGGGCCAGCGCCCTCAGCATGTGTGAGTGGAGGCTGCGGGAGAGGGGTTGCCAGCAGACAAGGGATGGGGGGCCACAATGGTAGGGGCCAGGGTGGGGGTGCAGAGGATGGACTGAGACCCGCTCCTGTGCCCACCACAGCCTCTTGGTTCACAGTTCCTTTCAAGGTGCACAAATTCATGCACTTGGACCCTAGTACTGTGATAATTTCTATAGAGGAAAAAGAATGCAATAATGTGATGTAGACTAGATGGGCCTAGATGATAATCTAATTTAGATTGGATTGTCAGAAAAGGCCTCGCTGGAAAACTAACATTTGAAGAATATACCTGGAAGATGAGGAAAAGCCTGGATGTGAATAGTTGAATTAAGACAATTGTAGGTGGAAGAAATAGCATGTGTGAAGGTTAGAAAAAGGGTGTAGTGGTGCTGAGTGTGAACCACAAAATAAAAATAGAGAAGTCAGCCCTGTCCAGTGTGGCTCAGATGGTTAGAGCATCATCCATGACCAGAAAGCATGGGTTCCATTCCCAGTCAGGGAATGTACAGGAGGCAACCAATTGATGTATCTCTCTCTCTCTCTCTCTTTCTAAGATCAATGAAAAATAAAATGAGGGCCAGATTGCACAGGAACTTGGAGGCAAGTTAAGGAGAGTGCATTTTAATCCATATGCAATGGGAAATCTCTAAAGGATTATAAATCAGACAAGGGCTTAAAATTTAAAAGCTTATTTTGTTCTAGAAAACAAAATATAATGGGTTTAGAATAAAAGGGACAACTTTAAAAATGCTGTCATATTTCAGGTCAGAGAAGATAGTACACAGACTAGAGTGGTAACAGTGACAAATGAAAAAAAAAGTGAATTAATGATGTACATGGAGATGAAAGTGACCTACTATTGAAGCATTTCATATAGGGACTGAAGGAAAGTAAATCAAGAGCAATCCTACACTTAGGATGTTCACAATTGTGGGGCAATGACTCTCCTGACATGAGAAAACCAAGTACGACAAAGGTGGTTAGGGTTGTTTGAGTTTGGTTTTAGTCAAGTTAAATCCAAGCAGAGCTGTTAAGAAATCAGTCCAATATAAAGTCTGGTGTTCAAAAAGAAGAATCTTAGCTAGAACTAAAACTTTGAAAATTGTAAACAAATAACTGGTATTTAAAGCCATGAAGCTGAATAAGATGAATTAGAGCTAAGGGTATCTACAGAAGAGATGAGAGGTTAAAGCTCTGGGAAATACACGCATTTACAGGTCAGGCAGGGGCAATTCACTGCGGAAAGAGAATGAGAAGGTGTCCTTAGGGGTGGGTGGAATCCAAGAGAGTGTGAAGTCATGGGAGCCCTGTGATATTTTATGAAAAAAGTAGTGAACAGTCCTTTGAGACTTGAATGCCACAGACAAGTCTGGTAAAATGAGAACTGAAGAATACTCTTCAGCTTGTTACGTGAAGGTCATTTGTGATTTGCCAAAAACAGTTGTATCTGAGTAGTAAGGGGAGAGGCCAAATGGAGTTGGTCAGTATTGACAGGTAAGAGAGACTTGGAGACATTGGTTGCAGACAACGTTTGTGTTTGTGGAAATCGGTCGTATTTTTTAAGAAAATGTTTAATAGTAATGTGATGAGAACCACGCTGAAGAAAGCATTTATTCACCCATACACTCCTATGATTCCTGTTCTAAATCCTTTTTTACATTAGAGACTCTCATCTCTCTGGTTGTCTCGTATTTTCCCCTCCAACAAAAAAGATATATATTAGAATTGCCATATGGTGAGAAGAAGCAGGCAGATAGAAAGATGTTTATAAAAACAAAATAAAACCCTGGAGAGACAATGTAAGCCAAAAGAAGAGGGGCAGATGGATAAGCTTACCCAGAAGAATTAGCCCTTAGCCTCTGCACAATCAATAAATGTTGACTGGCTATTGACAAGAGAGGGGACAGGAGAGCAAGAGAAGCACATTGTGGGGAAAGGCATTTCTTCATAACAGCTGCTGCTGCCACCACGGAACAGCTGTTCAGGTCCACAGCTCAGAACTTTCTGCTCCCCTTACAACTCTCCTCGGGGGTCCAAACCCACACCCTGATGCTGCAGTCTTAGAAGAAATGTCATATGTGATTTATATTGTATAGAGCCAGAAATTGTTAAATCACTGAATAGGCCAGGAGCAAACTTTGCCTATGCAATGAATGAAAGAAGTTTACATGACTCTTTCCACATCCTGGACTTCGGCGATCCTCAAAGCTGAATGGTGATAGCCTTTCCAGCTATACTGAGAAAGCCATGTTTTAGAGATTTAGAAGGGGAACATTCTCTCAGCTCCTCAGTGGGAATAGGGTTAGGATGCTGAAGATAATACTAGGTTTAGATTATTGTACCCTAATTCATGCATTCATGTCTATTACAAACTAGAGGCCCGGTGCCTGAAAATTTGTGTACTTGGGGGATGGGGGAGCAGTGTCCCTCAGCCCAGCCTACGCCCTCTCGCAGTCCGAGACCCCTGGGGGGATGTCCACCTGTCAGCCTAGGCCTGCTCCCCCAGGGATAGCTGTCAGACATCCCTCTGGCAGCCCAGGAGCCCTCAGGGGATGTCCGACTGCTACTTAGGCCCATGGGGAGCAGGCCTAAGCTACAGTCAGACATTCTTAGTGCTACTGAGGAGGTGGGAGAGGCTTCTGCCACCGCCGCTGCATTCACAGCTGTCAGCCAGGCTTGTGGCTGAGCGGAGCTTCCCCTGTGGGAGCACACTGACCATCAGAGGGCAGCTCCTTCATTGAGCATCTGCCCCCTGGTGGTCAGTGCACATGATAGTGACCAGTTGTTCCCAGCCATTCTGCTGTTAGGGTCAATTTGCATATTAGCCTTTTATTATATAGGATAATGTTCTTGAGTACGCACAGTCTTAGAGTATCTTCCTAATGCTTTTCTGTGTCCCATGTGAAGAAGCCCCTGTATTGCCTGTTTATATATTTCATGTGATAAAAATTGTTCCTTTCATATTAAACAAATTCCCTGCATTTTAAAAATAAGAATATTAAATTACTAACTTCTTAGAGATGTCTGGGATCAGGGCAAGAACATTTCCATAACTATAAAATCATATAGCTCAAAATCAAGTATCTCATTAACTGCATTAGCAAATATGGATACGGTGGGCTGCTTCTTTCTGGTTGTGAGAAAGAATGAGCCACAACTCAACTTCAAAATAGATATAATAATGATAACAATGACTGTCATTTGGGCAGGGTTCTGTTTCAATACCAGAGAAAAATAACCATGCTAAATATTTTAATTTTTATGCAATACCAAACTATCACTACCAATATTGGTATTTTGCAACAAACATGTTCAGAATTTATAACATTTTTAAAAGTTGTGGAAACAAATGTGTATTACACTTTCACACAACCATTCTGCCACATTAACCCGGAATTATTTGTTGGAGGAGAGGCAAAAGGAGATGGCCGCACATCAACTGCTTATAGGAGGTGAGTGAGAAAGAGGCTGGAAGAGGACCCGCTGCATACAGCCTTGTGCGGGGATGATTGGAAGACAGAGAAGGAGAAGGATGAGAACGTAGAGGAGAGAGCCAAAAAACAGTGAACAAAACCACTGGTGAATGTCTGAAACCATAGTATTACACACACAAAAATACCTCCAGTTCAATTATGAAAAGCAGCACAGAGTATCAGAAGGGCAGTGTTATATTTAATAAAGACGTCAAGAGAAATACTGACAAACATTGGCCTTTTGCTTCCCATTCTTCAAGATTTACAGAAGACCACCCAGAAAACTCCTTTTTATTCACAGTCTATAATTACTAGGTTTCATCTTTACTTATTGCTTCTGACAAATAAAAACATATGTGAACGTGCTCTAGTCTCAGTATCAGTCTTTGGCACTAATTATTTAATTGCCATGGCATAAAATCTATGTACACATTTATTCTATTCATTTCCTGCATTAAGTAAATCTTCCATGACCCAGGTTTATTTGGAAAGTGACAGTGGAGTGTAGGAAACTAATCCAAAACATTGAATGTTTCATCTGGGAGAATCGGACCATGCATAAAACAAAAGCTGAAAGAGATGGGATTAATTTTCTCTGTGTATATTTATTGATTACTAGACTGAACACAACCAAAGCAAACATAAATAAGTACCGTATTGCCATTAAAGAACTTACCCTTCAGTAAGGGGTAAGGAGGAGTGACTATCCTAAATAATTAAATCAAGTGTGACAGGTTTTAAGAAAAGGGTGAGAACAAGGTGCTATGGAAGCATTTCGAAGGGCTTTTATTCCCGACAAGAAGGGAGGAAGAAGGGAGAAGCCACAGAAGGGGCAGAAGGAATGAGTCCCAAGCTGAGGCTTGGACAATACAGAAGTGTGTTAATATTCCAGGCAGAGAGCCATGAGCAATGGCCTGAAGTTGAAGGTTCAGAGAAGCATTAGTTGTTCATGTGTCAAGGTCAGGCATGGAATCTATATCAGGAGAAAGCAGTTAGGAGTGAATGGAAAGGAAAGGAAGAGCTAAACCATTTAAAAGATGCTTTTGAGTTTGAACTTTGAAAAACCATGCAGAATCACTAGAAAAATTAAGAAGGGAAGGCCATAAACATATTTGCACTCTAAAAAAAATGTCTCTGACAATATTAAGGTTAATAGATCAGATGAAGTGAGGCCAGAGGAAATTAGGAGGCCATTACATACTATAACAAATAAATAAATAAAGTGACACTAAGAAGTTAGAGTAAAAATAACTTGGTGTTGTGGGGCAGGCTTCTAGTATGCCAAGTGCTTGGAAGGTAGTTATTCCTTCAGCTAATACTTATTGATTCCTTTAATGAGTCAGAATTCACTCAGTGCCAACAATGTGCCAAGCACTATTCTGAGTGCTAGAGATAGAGCAATAATAATATGGACAAGGTCATTTTTCTCATGGACCTTTAGCTCTAGTGGTAAGAATAAAATCAAATTTGAGGTCAGGGAGAAAATTGATGAGTTTCCTCTTGGACACAATAAATATGAAGTATGTGAAAGAACAGTCAGATAAGATGTAGTAGGAAGGTGAAGATTGTGGCTGGAGATATTGACATAGAGTAAACAGCATGTAAGTGGTTCTTGAAAAAGTGAGAGTGAACTTGAACACTTGGGAGAACTATTTGTTAGTTTTCCTGGCATATGCTTGGCTTTTAACAGAATCTCAAAGTAATTATAAACCAATGGTTTATAATTAGAAGAGAAAACGAGTTTAAGGACAGGACTTTCAGCCATAAAATCAAAGAGGTAAGTATAGAGGGAGGAAAGCCAAATAGGAAACTGAGGACGGTAGCAAGAGAATTATTAGAGAAAATATAATTACTTCATCAACTAGTCCAATGAGCAGAGCCTCAAGAAGGAGAAAATGATTGATAATTCCAAATGGTGCAGAAGTCAAGAAAGATAAAGAATGAAATAGCTGGATTTCATAGCAGAGACCACTGATGGCCTTGGCAACAACAGTTTTCATGGAGAGGTGGACAAATGCTGCATCAGTAAGTTGAAGATAAAAGGGAGCTAAGCAAGTGGATAATTTATCTGCTTTAGGATAGGATAAGAGGTCAACCAAAGGACTTGTAAGCAGGCATATAAGCATAACCAATGGACACAGACAGTAGGGAAGTGAAGGCCTGTGCTGGGGGGTGGAAGTGGCCAAGGGAGGTCAATGGGGGTGGGGAGGGAAGGATACATATGTAACACTTTTAACAATAAAGAACTTAAATTTTTAAAAAAGAAAAGAAATCTCAAGGGTACAATTTGCAGAGTGGGGAGAGAGCTAGAATTGCAGGTTTGAAAAAAGGAAGCTCAGCCTAGTATGGGAGTTATACTCATGGATAAGAACGGGTGGCTGGAGGAATTTGATTTTGGCTGTGAAAAAAGATGACAGGGATGTGAAACAACTCAGGGTCTCTATCGACTCTTATGTGGTACACGATGGAAGCTGGAAAACTCCTTGTAAGTTCCTGCTTTCTTAATTGCCTTTCTTGGCTCATTTCTAGGTTTGTTTTTTATAAGTTTTATTTTTAATGTATGTTTTTAGTTTCAGGATTTATCATAATAAGGCAAACACTTTTTTTAAATAAAAATCTGAAATCTCGTGAAAAATTTTTATTCTAGTTTTCTAAATAGGGATAGTGGTAGTTTTTAAAAATTAAATGTAGCGGCCTTTAACCAAAATCCAAACACTTTCAAGGTAGCTACTATACACTAAGGAACTAAAAGGAAAAGAAGTTCCTTTAAGTATTATATATATCAAAATACCTGACAGGTTTTTAAAGCCTCTTATTTTAAACAGCACAATTGGTTTTAATAATTGAATTGCTTTAAAAGTTTATGGGAAAATGTTTTGTAGACTTCCAGGTAATGGCTATGGTATGGACTGAAATCCAATTTATAATGACAAGCAGTATTGAAATAAAGAACAGTTGGCATGTGCTCTGGAAACTAAAGAAGGGTGCCTTTCTTATGGCCCACACTTCATCTACTAAGTGTATGCAGATGGGGTCAACTGAATGCTATAGTGAAAGTCTGACACATGATACCTCCCATTCTAAGGCACCTGCTTCACCAAAAGTTAAGTGTAAAGTTTCTTACTCCTGATCCTATCAGTATACGCCACATGCTCATCTTTTGTATTTACTTAACCAGGAATGGGTGCAACACAGGACCCAGAGTCAAGTCCCCACCCACCCACATGCACCTCAAAATCACATGAGACCCAGACCCGGCTGGCCCCACCCCATTGGGCTAGATCCAGACCTGGCCTGTCCCACCCTTGTCAAGCCCCTCCAGGTAGGGGGCACAGCCTGAGGTCCCCTGGTCTGTCACCAGGGTGGAGGGCATTGCCTGAGGTCCCCCATCAAGCCCTGCCAGGTGGAATGCGTGGCCTGAGGTCCCTCAGCCTGGTGCCAGGGTGGAAGGCACAGCCTGAGGTCCCCTGTCAAGTCCCACATTGGGGTGGGGGGAACACAGACTCAGGTCCCTGCTGATTGCTCATTAAGGCTCGTTACAGGAACTCGGCCTCTGCTGTGGTTTCCACATCTTTGTGATAGAGTGACAGTCAATTTGCATATTCCCTCTTTATT
>NW_006300036.1:3063934-3067709 GCF_000327345.1 Myotis davidii | reverse complement strand
ATATATATACCAATTAAAAGTCATTGTTAGTTCATATGGTTGAAATGAAGCTGACAGTATTTGTATTTAAAAAGACTGGATTTAATTGCCAATGAAAACCCAAGATAACAGCTAAAACAAGGTTGAAATTTATTTTTCATGTAAATTAAGACTAAAGACAGACCAGAACTGGCAATGTCTTTTGGTGATACAAATCTAAGATCCGCTATTTTTGTTGCTCTACTATACTGTTCCTTTAAGCTCCCTTCCCTGAAGTGGCACATGCCACTTTTCACTCACTATTGATCAGATGCCAGCCACAAGTACACACCTAGCAAGGAAGGATGGGAAATGATGCCATGATGCCAACAAAAATCCAGGGTAATGTCTTTATAAAGGACAAAAGGGGAAAAGGGTTTTCAGTGAAACTAGCAAACTCTGCCACACCACTCTTAATTCTAGAGTGGGCAGTCAGAACATGGCCTCCCCTTGGCTGCTATGATTTTTTTCAGAGATAGGTTCATGTCCAAAGACTGTGACCTACAAAGTGTATCAGAGATTATAACAGAATTGGCAAACCTACTAAGATAGGCAGACATGACTCAATTCTGGGAAAACCATTTTTTCCCAGACTTATTGTGGATCAGTGTATGTCTGCAGCAGCTGGAGACTAGCATGAGAAGAAAGCCAAGGAAGAAAACTGGTCCGGGAGAGAGAGAGATTGAAGACTGGCCACATCTAAGCCTAGAACAGAGCATGCTTGAGCATTGGCTAGCCCTGGGTATTTCAATTAAGTGAGTCAATAGCTTTACATTGGACTTTTCACACATTGTATGCGGGAAACGTATTTATACGTTCTACCAGTGTAGTAGAGTGCAGGACATGTATTAATACGTTTTTTTATAGACTAGCAGTAGAATGCGGGTAACATATAAATACGTAAACTAAAGTTATCGTAATTTTACTGAATGTTGCCATTTGCGCAAAAAAATAGCAAAAATGGCCCACGCCACCTGTTAGTGCGCAATAAAAACTACCCGCAAACAATGTGTTATTCATAGGATGAAAAGTTCATTGATGAAAACAGGGGTCTGGAGGTAAGGAAAGTACTCAGGGAACATACCACTTGGATTTTATTTTACTATCATGGATCAGCTCCATTTAAATGTGTAGTATAGGTTAATACACTTCCATTCACAAAAATTACAGAATGAAAGAACAAGTAAGCCCACATCCAGGCACATTCTTGTAAAGTTTTAGAACAAGAAAAACTAAAGTGTGTTAAATTCTTTTTCACAAAGAAATAATAATTATCCACAAAGAGATAAAAATTAGACACAGCAGAATTCTCACCAGTAACACTGAATGCTAGAAGATAACAGAGAAATGCCTACAGAATTTCAGGAAAATAAATTCCAGCCTTGAATTCTATACTCACAAAATGTATTAACCAAGTATGACAGAATTGGGATATTTAAAAATGATTAAGAGCCTAGAAACTTTACCTGTATTTTAAATATATATTTGTATTTAACAGCCAGCAACTGAGATCAGAAATAGCAGTTGTTCAAATGAAATGTTTCTCTCTCCCTTGTAAAATATATTTGTAGCCAGTAGCCATATCTATCTATATAAAGAGCGAGGGTCCGTAACGTCCAAAGTGACTAAAGGCTCGAACGAACGCCAGGCTGCACGTGCAGCAGGCTCGAGTGGCTGGCGATCAGTCCAGATATAAGGATTCTGTGTTTTTGTCTGCTGAAAAAGACTCCCCCACCCCCCATTTAAACAATCCTATTTTATATAATCTATCTATACTAATAAAAAGGTAAAATGCTAATTAGACCGGGTTGACCAGCCATCTTCTGGATGTCCAACTTCTTCCAGACAAAGCCACGACGGTGGGGGCCAAGGCAGAGGCAGTTAGGGGTGATCAGGCCAGCAGGGGAGGGCAGTTGGGGACAAGATCAGGCTGGCAGGGGAGGGCAGTTAGGGGCAATCAGGCAGGCAGGTAGAGAGGTTAGGGGTGATCAGGCAGGCAGGCAGGTGAGCAGTTAGTAGTCAGTGGTCCCAGATTGGGAGAGGGATGCCCGATTGCCAGTTTAGGCCCGATCCCACCAGCAGTTGGACATCGCCCAAGGGATCCCTGATTGGAGAGGGTGCAGGCTGGGCTGAGGGCCCCCCCCCCTTTTGTGCACCAGGCCACTAGTTTGTACATAATATGTAACAATCTAATTATGTGATAATATGTAAGCAGCTCTGTAACATGAACAAAAACTCAGAATCCCCTGTATCTTTTTGTTTTGTTTTCCTTAGTGTCTTAGTTTTGTTTTCAAGATTACCACAGGTTTTCAATGGCTGCCAGGGCTCCTCCCATCGCATCTGCATTTCAGTTAGAAGTAGTTTTTAAATCGTTGAATACTTAACAGCTATTTTCACCAATCTAAGGAGTGTTTTCTGATATTGCACCCAGTGATGTTTTCTTAAATCACTAGACCTGCATAGTTGCAAGATGAGATATTTGATCTGGGCACTTTTCAGCCTGGGGGAAAACATGGGACTCTGTTTCTAAGTAAGAAAATAATGGAGATTGAGGAGGCAAGTAGGTCCTTCACC
Organism: Myotis davidii; assembly: GCF_000327345.1. NCBI lineage: Eukaryota > Metazoa > Chordata > Mammalia > Chiroptera > Vespertilionidae > Myotis > Myotis davidii. Next base: position 3,065,117 of record NW_006300036.1, on the reverse strand, counting down.
ATCTAATAAGCAATCTCCCAAATCTCATTTTGTAAAGTTAGTTGGGTTTGTACTCTCAGAAAATAAGAAATAAAAAGGCATACAAACTGGAAAATGGAGCAATGGATGAAAAGCTCAGGATGACAATGGTCTATCAGGCTAACGACAACAGTTCTGGAGCACTGTAGGGGAATGGTGGGCTCCAGAGGGAGTCTTAGAAGATAAAAGAGTACTTGCATGGTATTGTCTGATTAACAGAATGGACTAATTTTGAGGCACAACAAAACTTGTTATTCAAGATAAAAGAAAAGTTAATATGAAATCTCCCCTGCAATTGCATATAAACAATTAATTTAAGTAATTATTTGAATATAAGAACATTCATCTTCTCTCAATGCTCCTAATATTCTCTTCTAAGTGTCTCAGAAATTATATTGTTGACAGAAGAAAAGGAATGTAATCTTAGCACTTATTAATAGTAATGTAATGTTTAAATGGTTTTCAACTTTAGTCAACCAGTGGATAAATTGGGTAAGTTTTACTTATGGATATAGAATGAATTTAAGTTTTAATAAAAAAAAGCCAGTATAAACTTAAAATACTAGCACACAAACAATGGGAAATGGAAGGGTAGAGGAACTGTGGAAAGAAATATAGAGACATAAATATTTCAAACACTAAATATAATGTAACTAGAGGCCCAATGCATGAAATTCATGCAAGAGTAGGCCTTCCTTCTCACAGCTGCCAGTACCAGCTTCCCTCTGGCACCCAGGACCTGGGTTTCCCTCTGGCTGCAGGCCCCAGCTTCATCCAGAAGGTCATCCAGTCTGATTAGCATATTATGCTTTTATTATTATAGACTAGAGGCCTGGTGCACAAAAATTTGTGCACTCGGGGGGAGGGGGGTCCCTCAGCCTGGCCTGTGCCCTCTTGCAGTCTGGGACCCCTCGGGAGATAACACCCTGCTGGCTTAGGCCTGCTCCCGGTGGCAGAGGGCAGGCCCAATCCCTAGGTGCAGCCCCTGGTCGGGCTCAGAGCAGGGCCGATTGGGGAGTTGGGGAGCCACCCCCTGTCATGCACAGAGCAGGGCGGATCGGGAAGGCTGCGATACCACCCTCAGTCACGCTCAGGGTAGGGCCGATTGGGGGGTTGGGGCACCGCCCCCTGTGACACTCCAGGCAGGGTTGATGGGGAGGTTGCC
>NW_006300036.1:3047123-3062110 GCF_000327345.1 Myotis davidii | reverse complement strand
GCTCCCAACCGCTCCATTTTTTCTTTTTTTAATTCTGGGCCGGCTTTAGCTCTGAGGTTCCAGCTCTTAGGCCTCCACTGCTAAAAGTAGATAATCAAAACAATGTATAACTCCAGCTCTGACTCCAGCTCTGAGATCCCAGCTCAGCTGAAAGCAGGTTTCTGGAGGTGTTTTTTAGCTTCTATATGTTACTATGTTTCAAACTGCCTGCTCAGAGGCCTGCAGCAGCAGGCAGGGAACGTTGGAGTCTGCTGTCACTGAAGCAAGCAAGCCTCATGTTCAGTTTAAGCTGCCTGGCTGCCGGTCGCCATCTTGGCTGTCAGTTAATTTGCATGTCTCGCTCATTAGCCAATGGGAAGGGAAGCGGTTGTATGCCAATTACCATGTTTCTCTTTTATTAGTGTAGATAGCAAATGAAAGAATCAAAATAAGCATTGAGAAGTGAATGAGTTTAAAAGTTTACTAAGCAAAACCTTTTTTTAAAATTTTAGGAAATCAATCAATACTATTTGGAATATTGAAAAAAGAGACATAGGATGTATTATTTAGTTTTTGAAGATAATTGAAGGTAAAACAGTTTCTGGGAGTGGGACTATGGTTTTGAACGGGTATGGGTAGGGCAGTATAGAAATCAAATAATAAAGTATAAGCTAACCTTGTTATTTGATTTATTCTCATGTTCATGCACTATTTTAATAACAATAAATATTACAACAATCAAAATAGCAATAAAGGAAAGCTTTAAGTATTCTGGAAGTTTTACAAAACACAAGTATTAGTAGGGAAGCCAGGGCTTGTTACTAGTACAATATGGGCTTCTCTCTGATGCAGTGGGCACCAGGTAGGACTAAGCACTGATGCAGCATGAACCTACTCTACCCAAACAGGAACTGGATACTGAACTGTGACCTCTAGTGAAGTAGTTTTACTAAATACTGAAGGAAGGGAGCATAGAAAATGTTCTTCTGCTGGACCACACTCGGCTGGGTCTCTTTCCTCTCATATGGTTGCATAACTTAATTTTTTATGTAAATTTAGGTCAACCAGCTCTTTTAGCATGTTTGAAAATTCTAGCTATAACCAGGTTTTCAGTAGAGGGAGGCAAGAACATTTCATATTTAAGGATATGTATGTATCTTAGATAAATATCACATGGAGCACATAAAAAGATTCATGATATAAGAAAATAGATAATAGCAACTATTATAAATAACATACTGTGTTTTAGAAGAATTATGACAGTAAACAGTAAAGTGTACCCATTACTTACTGAGATACCAAATATACAAAAGGTTTTATGATATATTAGCCAGGGTAGGCAAGGTATTACTGAAGTAACTAAACATTCAAATCCTCCATCACTTAAAATAGGAAGATGTTATTTCTTGCTTATATCATATCTAAAATGAGTTGACAGCCAGTTCTGTTCAAAGTTGTCTTCATTCCAGGACCCAGGATGATGAACAAGCCACTATCAGGAGGGTTGCTGATCACAGAGTCATAGAGATTATGGAGAAGATTATTGCAAATGTTGCATGACTCTTAAAGTCACGTAAGCATGTAAGTTTTACATTTGTCTTTCATTCACATTTCATGGGTCAAACCAAGTCACATGGCCATGACTGATTTTAAGGCGAAAAGTACAACAAATTCTGTGACCTGAACCTCCCTCCCATATTAATATGTGTGAATGTCCTTAATGACTATCACATTAGGTAGTTGAAAAGCAATTTCAGAATTAAAATCACAAGTAGAAATTCACAAGTGAATTGATGGTTTATAAAAAAATCCAATGATCAATTAAAAAGACAAACAGTAATGAATCCCAAAGTGCAGAAGAAACATTTAAATACATAAAGAAAATAAGAATGAATACAGTGGATATTAAAAACCAGAGATAGTAGATCCAATGAACCATGCAATATTTCTTATTAAAAAATAGAGGAAAAACAATAAAGAAGATTTTCTGATCTAAGAAAGGCCTAAGTGTTCAGACTAAAATGCTCACTGAACAGTAGAAAAAGTTAATAAAAATATAAAAGTGCCTAAATATATCCTGCTTTAATTTTTAAACCTCAAGAATAATGAAAGACCTAGGTATTCAAAAATGATTTTTTTTCCTGAAAGTTAAACATAACCTACATAAAGAAAAGTGCATAAATTGCAATTGAAGAGATCAATAAATTATTCCTATGAGAATACAATTGTGTGACCACTACTCAGGCCAAGAAATGGAACATTCCCTGTACTATAAAGATATTTCTATCCATTCTCCCCTGCAAAATATACACTATTCTAATTTCTAAATCTCTATCAGTTTTGCCTACTCCAATATTGAAATAAATGGAATCACATAATATGGGTTCTCATATTTGACATTCTTCTCTTATTATATCATTGAGATTCCAACATTTGCTTTGTTGCAATTATATCAGACTTTGATTAATTCTTGTGTATAATTCTATTGTGCGAATATACTAAAATTTGTATTTATTCTTAGTGCTAAAACAATTGATAAAATTGTTTCAAGTTGTGTACTATTTTTTATTTTCTTTATTGATTAAGGTATTACATATGTGTCCTTATCCCCCCCATTACCTCCTCCATCTCCCCGACTCATGCCCTCACCACCCTGGTGTCTGTGTCCATTGGTTATGATGATATGCATGCATACAAGTCCTTTGATTTATCTTTCCCCTTTCTCCCACCCTCCCCCACCTTCCCTCTAAGGTTTGATGGTCTGCTTGATGCTTCTCTGTCTCTGGATCTGTTTTTGTTCATCAGTTTATGATGTTCATTATATTCCACAAATGAGTGACATCATGTGATATTTGTCTTTCTCTGACTGACTTATTTCACTTAGTATAATGCTCTCCTGGTCCATCCATGCTGTTTCAAATGGTAGGAGTTCCTTCCTTTTTACAGCAGCGTAGTATTCCATTTGGAAACAGCCTAAGTGCCCATCAAGCTGTTTACTATTACAAATAATACTGGTATAAACATTCTCATACATATTCTTGCTGTATATGCTCATATTTCTATTGTATGTAAAATTGTGAAATTTAATACTCCTCTGTTACCTTTTTGGAAGCCACCTTTAAACATGGCTGCCAGGTATAAAATTGCAGTGCTCCTTCCTTCTCTTAGAATTCACATTCCCATCTCTTCTTTATTTTCTCCATACACTCAGTCCTCCTCTGTGTTCTACTCATTTACTGTATTTATCGTCTATAGTTTGCTCATTGAAATATAAGCTCTATTAAGGATAACATTTGTGTTTAGTTTGGTAATGGTTATTTTCTCAACATACAGAAGAGGTGCTCAAAAACTTTTGCTGAATAAATGTATTATGTTATATAGTTATGAGTAAGGCTCAATATCCCTTCATATGTCATTACACATTTGTATTTCCTTTCAGTACATGGACTATTTGTAGCTCATGCTACAAAATACCTTCAGAATTTTACATGTGAATTTTGAAAATTAAGAAAATTTGGTGTTTACCTGTTACTAGTATATGTATAACAAAATTGTTTTCCATTTTGCTGTTGGCCTTTTGCCTTTTTTTATGGTAAGTTTTTAATATGTTTCATTTTCATGTAGTCAATGTTAACTATTTCTTTTCTTTAAGGCTTTGTGTCCAATTAAAAAAAGGACTTTCTTATTTCAATATTATGAATAAATTCTCAGCGATTTCTTCATAGATCTTTTATGTTTACTTTAAAGATTTCATCCATCAAAATGTATTTTGTTTTAAGGAATGAGGTGAGGGCCCAACTTTCCTTTTACCTGACATGATTTATAGATTCATCACTGTCTTCCTCACCAATCTGTGATGACATCATTACCATAAAGTAAAGGCAATCCTGTTTGAATCTATTTCCTTTTACTCTGTTTCATTGTTTTGGTCTATCTTAGCTCTAGTGCTGTTATGAACAGTTATTAATCTCTGGTGCCAAAGTTTCAAAATTATTTTGTATTTGTAATATACTCTATTTTAAACTTGTATGACTTTCCACACTTACTATTAATTTATTTCTAGTTTTATCTATTCTTAGAAAATTTCCTAGCTATCCTTACAGATTTATTGCTTAAAATGGACTTATATGGTATAACTTTGTTTAAATTCATACAGGCATACAAAAAAATTCAAGGCCCAAACTGAAAACTACAATGAAAAATATATGCAAACAACCACAAAATATTCTTGGTATGTTAATTAAGATTGTGTTAAATGTATAAATTAGTTTAGTGAGACATTATATACCATGTGATTATATTTTTCTATCCCAAAGTATTTTTAACAATAAAGCATTTTTAATTAAGGTATGTACATTATTTTTAGATATAATGCTATTGTACACAATAGATTACAGTATAGTATAAATATAACTTTTATATGCACTGGGAAGCCAACAATTTTGTGTGACGCACTTTATTGTAATATTCACTTAATTGTCATGGTCTCTAGAACCAAACCTGTAATATTGCCAAGGTATGCCTGTGGAGGAATAATTGAGGGCTATTAGGCCCTTTTTGTTCCTCTTTTAGGGCCCTTCCCTGGCCCTTGTCCTGAGAAGGTGCCTCCAAACCAGAAGCCCACACATGAAGTTACCTACCTGCTATAGCATTAAAGGCCCCTGGTCTAAAGTCTGGGACCTAAGTTTATCCCACCCAGAGCCTGGAATCAAGATTCCAGAGTCTAGCCAGTTCCAGAGCTGGGGTCCAGAGCTCAGATCTAGCCTGTTTGGAGCTGAATCTAGCATCTCAGAGCTTACCCAGGATGGCTCCATGAGGAGTTCTGTTGGCTCTAGGTAGACAGGCCCAGACTTGGGGTTCTTGAGGTGGTGCTAGGGCCTGGGTCCTCGGGACTCTCACACACTATTTCACACTCTGTCTGTAAGCCATTGGTTTCTAAATACATCATTTCGCTTCACCATATTTCTTTAACCATAGGAGATACATAACAAGTTCTCCAAGTGGTAATATAACTTCAAAGTGGAGGATCACATGGTATTGAGGCCGAAGATGGACATGGGACTCTCTTCAAGGTAACCTTCAGATTCAGTGCTTAATACTCCAACTGCTCATCTAAAATTGCGTGTTTTATTTCATATCTTGTTACACAACAAAAACTAGCACTTAAGTTTTTACTACATATCAAACACTACTCTATGAGCTTCACTCGTGTTAATCCATCTTTGTAATTGTCAAGACAATTTTATCTTCACATTACTCCAGTTTTACAGATTAGAAAATTTACTCAGAGGGTGGTTAAATAAATTGCTGAAGGTCACACAGCCTGTAAGTGACAGTATCTTTTAGTCTGACTCGAGGGCTCGCACTCTCACCAAATGTGCTATGACTATGGTTACAAGTATAACCCTCATGATAAAGGTGTCATTTTAAATCAGGATAAAAAAGTTTTAGTTGAAAGAGTTAGGGTAATTGAAATATTATTCAAGAAAATTTAATGTTGTTACTTTTTTCTTCATAGTATATGTCAAAAGAACTAAAGCCTTCTATATAAAATGTATATTCTTTAAAAGTAGAAAACATATTTTTTTAAAAAAATTGAAACAGTATTTTCAATAGGGGAGATGGATTCTTATACATGAACTTACAAACTGAAAATAAACAATCTAGCAGATTTAACCACAACCACTTAGAAAATCCTATGACACAAAATATCACAAACAAATGAAAAGACAGACATAAAACAGAGAGAATTTTATTATAGATTAACAGAAAAACCAAATGCATGATACAATAGGAAAATAGGAAGTAGCAACAAATACCTCACAGAGGCATCTATATAAAGAGTCAGGGGCCATTGCAACCAAATGGACGACCGAACAGGCTGAGTGAGGTGACAAAGCCGGTACGGGGGTTAGTGAGGGACAACTAAATGACTGAGCAGCAGACTGTTTGGGGCAACCAGGCTGGAAGGGGGGTTAGTGAGGGATGACTGAACAGCAGGCTGCATGGGGTGACCAGGCCAGCAGGGGTGTTAATGAGGAACGACCAAATGACTGAACAGCAGGCTGTGGCAGGTGACCAGGCTGGCAGGGGGGGCAGTGAGGGGCAACCAGGCCAGCCGTGGGGGCAGTTAGGGCAACCAGGCTGGCAGGAAGAGGTGGTTAGGGGTGATCAAGCTGGAAGGGGGCCCAGTAGGGGCAATCAGGCAGGAAGGCAGATGAGCAGTTAGGAGCCAGCGATCCAAGACTGTGAGAGGGATGTCCGGCAGCCAGGAAGTCCGGCAGTCAGACATCCTCCAAGGGGTCTGGATTGAAGAGGGTGCAGGCTGGGCTGAGGGGACCCCCTCCCCATGCACAAATTTTGTGCACCGGGCCTCTAGTATATAATATCAAAATCACCATACTAGTACATATATAAATTAAAACAACATTTTTCTTTTACCTCTCAAGTTAGTGATTCTATTTTTTAATGATAATTCCTAGTGTGGGTGTGGATATGAGAAATTTGATATTTCTGCATTGCTGAGTTGGTGGGTGTATGATTGGTAAAACCTCTCTGGAGAACAATTTTGTAATAGATATTTTGCCTTAAAAATTCTTACTTTGTCTTGCAAACATTGTTACCTTTACCCTAGCATTTCTACACTAAGAAAGTTATTCTAATGAAATATTCACATGCCTGCACATTTATTTTGTAAGGATATTTGCTCGAGTAATTATAGCGATGTACAGATTGGCAGCAATCTAGATATGCCTTCTGAGAGGATGGCTATAGTGAGTTGGAACAATTAACTTTGTTACTTTATCCTCAAACACACAATACTTCATTGTAGGATCTAAAGTTGCTTTCAGAAGTAGGGTCCCTGCACTGCCAAGTCAAGGCTTGACTTGAGAGCATAGATGGGAGATCATTCAGAGGCTTATAAAACTATTGAAGATGGACTCCTGGGTTCTGTCTGTGAATCTGATAGCCTTGCCATAATGTGACTCTATAATGGTACATCACAAAACTACAACTCTGCCACACACTGATTTAGTTTGCATTGCACTGGATAGAGTAAAACCTCTTTTTATGTCTATCAGAACATCCCCATGATGGATTCCCTTCCCTTGAGACCGCACTATCATCATCATCATCATCATCATCATCATGATCATCATCAATCATCATCACCATCCGGATGATTTGTACTGTGTCAGTTTGTTTAAGCTTGGATCTAGTTTCCAGAGCTCCCTTCTCTAAATAGTTCTGGGTTACAGTTGGTTAAAGGAGATACTTGCATAAGATTTGGAGGATGGAAATAAAGCAGCAGCCATTATCTTTTGAAGGCTGTTTTAGTCATATATAGTGATGAACAGATGTAGGGGTGATTCCTCTTTTTTTCTTTCCTCTGCTCCACTTTTAGCTCTTCTTATCAATTTCTAATTATATTGACCAAAAACAGCTCCAGGAAAATTCTGGTCTGAGGATCTACAGTGGTGAGACCTACATGGAAGAGGTATCTTCGTGTAGACTTCCTAAGGACTTTGCCTTAATAGTTCAGGGTTTCCAAATAAAATACAAGACCCTCATTTAAATTTGAATTTCAGATAAGCAACAAATACTTTTTATATAAATATGTCCCCGATACTGCAAGAGCTAATCATAGCAAGGGAATAGTGGTAATAGTCTAATTGCCCATAATAATCCTGAATAGGTTGGAGGATTCATCTTGACACGTTATCCTCAAACCCATAGCCCTTTACTGCAGGGGCATACTCATAAAAAATTGTTTGTTGTTCATTTGAAATTTTGATTTAATTGGGCATCCGGCAGTTTTTACTTGCTGGATCTGACTCTTCTAGTTTTGGTGGATTGATATGCTTGGTTTTAGATTAACTATCTCCTGACCCCCTCTCCAAGCTTCTAGCTCCTTTTCCAAACATTAACTCCTTCAGCATCTTCTACAGTTGTGTAAGGTCTACTTTTTAGAATAAATTGCATCCCCTACAATACTCACACTAACTCTGTCCCTCTGATTTTCAATTTTTACTGTAGTAATAATGATAACAATAGAAAACAACAGTAAATTCTAAGGTGTATTGAATAGAACTCTATGCCAAACCCCGTATTAAGCACTTTGCAATACTCTGTATTGGTTACTGTTATTTACTCCCATTTAAATCTAATACATTTTAGAATTTAATTAAAACATGCCATTTATATAACAATTTCCATTGATCTCAGATATTTCTATGCTCTTTTTTTCCCCTCCTTATTTTTCCTTGAAGCAAATGTGAAGTGAGTTAAATTCTGTGCTCTTCTTTTTTCCTTCTCTAATCTTTCTTAAAGCAAATGTGCAGTGAGTTAATTATTTCAGACATCTGTATCTGATAAGAAAAGAAACTGAGTCACCAAATGATTTAGAGGAACTTTAAAAGTCATATATTGAGTTAATGGAACACTTGGGAGTAGAATTTACCATCTCTGAGATTCCAAGCTGCTGTCTTGACTTTTGTGCTGAGCAACACATATATCTTTAGAAGAGAGAAAAAAAATCAGTGTCCATTAAGTTTCTATATCCTGTGCAGAGACATTTATACTTAGATCAAAATGTCCAAGTGGAACTTACACCATACATTTTAATACTTATTTTTAATCCAATAAGTTTTCATGTTCCTTTGTGTTCTTATGAAATCAAATTTTAAATTCCTTATCAAGCATGTGTTTGAGCTCAACTTTTATGCATAAGCATAGCTTTCGTGTAAGTGCCCCATAAGGTTTGAACAATGGGTTTCATATGTAAACAAAATTGTATATTTTAAATAATCTCTGGAATTTCTTGCTATTTTAGAAGCTCTTTTTTAAAGATGGAATTTAGACAAGAAACATTTAGAACAAAAACCAAATAAAAAAGCAAAGGCAAATATTTTAGGAAATGAGGTGAACTGATTGATATGAAAGATTTCTAAGAAAAGGTAATACCAACCACTTATCCTAACAAGTCAAAGCCCTGGAAACGTTCATGGAGAAAAACATGATTTCAATGTAATTCCAAGATTGCTATAAAATCTCTAAGCATGGTAAACGTATTTTTAATCTGTTCTATTATTTATTTAATACAGAATTTCCAATACAGATGTTCACTTGCCTCCCCTTTGATTTTTGGGGGGATATTTAGCAAATGCAAGTCATTTTCTCCTAGAGGTCACACTCCCATGTACCTCGTCTTACTGTCTATTTGTTACAAAATAGTTATTTAGAGGAAGAACTAGTGTTCTGGTGGTACCCTATCTGCTGTCCAGAATTTGGAATATGAGGAGAAGAAAGAGGGAAAACTTGCCTAGGTCAGGAGGATTGATATGAAGTACCTACTTTTAGTTTCATGAATTATTGTTTATTTTCATAGTATTCATAAGCACTTTTCTTAGCTTAAATTAGATGTAATAATTTAGAAAACTTACCTTCTAATTCTGATAGCAAGGCTATTTTACAAATTGCCCACAATATTCAAACAAAATAATCAATTACAACTATATAGTGTAGTGACTTGGAGCAAAACTTCTGGAGATATCTGTGGTGAAAGACAAGTTGTTTTTTCTGATCCATTGCAAATCAATATTTTGGAAAACACAATAACAAAACTAGTGTAAAAATTGGTTGTTGAGGTAATATAGCTATAAAAGTTTTCAAATATTTATGCTTGATTTCTGCACTTTTCTTGTTATGAACATGCACCAGTTGATGGGACACCCTTTTAATGGCATTGTTTTAGAGTTAGACTATAGTCTTTGGTATTCATTAGCTTGGGTTCCAATTCTGTCTCTGCTATATTACACGTGCCTTGCAATCATACTTAAGTTACTTAAGTAAATATGAAAATAATAGTAGTACCTTCTTTAAAGTTTGCTGTGAGGATTTAATGAGATACAGTTGCCTCTTGAACAATGCAGAGCCTGGGTCATAGGGGTGCTGAACTTCTGTGCAGTCAAAATCCATGCATAACTTTAGGCTCCCCAAAAACTTAGCCTTGCCAACAACATAGTCAGTTAACACATATTTTGTATGTTACATGTGTTATATACTGTATTCTTACAATAAAGTAAGCTAGAGAAGAGAAAATGTGATTAGGGAAATTATAAGGAAAATACATTTACAGTATTTATTGAAAAAAATCTACATGCAAGTGGACCTGTGCAGTTCAAACTCATCCTGTTCAGGGGTCAATTGAACTATATGTGAAGGACTGGGAAGAATGTCTAGCACATACTTCAGAATCAATCAGGTTAAGCCATTGTAATTGTTGCATGCAGTTTTATAATATACAAAGCGCTTTTCCATATGTCATTACACTTATTTCTCACAAAATCTCTGTGTGGGTAGGTTACAGAAGTTGTGATTATCCTCCATTGTACAGTTGAGCAAACCAAGGGTCAAGTGTTTAAATGGTTATTTAAGTGTTTAAATGGTTGCACAGCTGGTAAATGATAAAACCAGGAGTTAAATTTGACGTTAGTTCTCCCTTATTCCATCCTCCCCTTCAAGGCATGTCAAAAGCTATGCAAGTAGTTTCCTTCATACAGAACAAACTCTTCCTGCTGTTTCCTTGGTCTGAGCCTCTCGGTCTCACGGCATAGCTTGACAAAGAACAGGAGCATCTAGAAGTACCAGGATCTCCTGCTTTCTTCTCCTCTAGTAGACTTCTTTTATAGGAGAGGTTCTTGTTAACCCTGTACTTCCCTTTCCTTTTCACAGCTACTGAAGAGCAAGTTGTGTACAATTTATGCTTTCAGCACAGAGTGCAATATATCTGGTTAATGTGATGGCGGCTATACTAGTATTTTAGATGTTGGAAATGTCAATTCAAAAGCAATTCCCAACACTAAGATGAGAGAAACAGCCATCTCTTTTCATGTGTTAGTGAATGGTCTGGCTTACCTTTCCTATTTGAATGTGTCTAGATGATATAAGGGTTTCTTTTGTCGAAGTTTGGATAGTTTTACTTTTACAAGTCCAAAGAAATGTCCACTTCTTCATGTGGTTAAATCATGCATATGAATTCTCAGAGAATAAGGCGCATAAGAAATTCATATGGGACATTAAATGTTCTAGTAATTATGATCTCTATTTGGTTCAGAGTCAAAAGAAAAAGAACCAAATCCAAGATGTGTTAAAAGAATAAAATGTCCTTGTGTTAGTAAATTAAAAAGGGAGTTACAAAAAGCAAATACTGCAGATGCATTTTCTCCAATAATGCCTCCAGGGGAACTTACATTTAGAAAAGAAAACTATTCAATTATACAGCAGCACAAAATGAGCTTGGTGTAAACAAACCATTGTCCACTACTCTAAATTAGGTAATGAACTTCCCATTAGCTAATTTAAAAGCTAAACGATACAATGAGTTTCAAAACTGTGTTGAATAAAGAAACATGGGTGAAGGTAAACAAAGCATTCGGGAGTCTAAGTACTAACCTGTGTATATCCAACCTCTAGGAATGAATCCTTTAGGATGAAACATTGTCTTCTGTCAAAGGTGTCAAATAAAATAACTCAGCCACACTTGCTCAGGAGCAGCACCGTGCTCTCAAAGTTCTGAGCTGAGGTCAGGGGTGCTATAGCAATTATGATAAAATGCAAGACTCCACTATGTCCTGGACTTTTTGTTTATTGCACATAAAAGACTTCACATTGGAAAAATATAGAGCATTCCAGACATTTCACTGTTAGTGGCCCAAGAGCAAATGACCTTTGCTTGGAAAGTAAAGCTGTCCCAGGCCTAATAGACAGAGTTTGAGAGCCGACTGCAGTAGACATGGTAGAAACTCTATTTTATTAAAGGTGGAGGGAGATTACCATGGTGGACACAATATTGCCTACAATCTGCTTAAATATTTTCTTTTTTATGGATTCTTCATAGGTGATCTAAAATTTTGATGCCAGAATAAAAGCATGGACATATACGAGAAATAAGAATTCTAGTTAAAAAGAAGTCCAAGATTAATTTGAGTTCCCTCAGAAGGAAACCCTGAGGCTATGATTTGAAAAATAGTTGCTTATTTGGCAGGTGATCTCAGAGAACATTGTTAGAAGAGGGAAGAAGTGAGGCAGGAAAGGGAAAGCAGAAAATAAAGGCTACATGTTCAAGCCAGTCACCATTAGAGCAAACTGAAAAGTAATCTTAAATCGGAATGCTGGGGTGCCTATGAGGCAAGTACCTCAGAGTTAGCTAAACCCAAGAGCCGAAGAGCTATGGAATTTGTACACAAAAATCTATCATTGGTTGTGATCACCAACATCTTTACCAGTACTATCACTACCACCACAATCAGTAGCAGTAACATCATCATCATCGTCATCATCATCATCATCATCTACATCATCATCTTCATCATTCTTTCTTGCTCAACATGCTTGGATGTTTTTCTTTCGATATAATGGGAAGAAAATCAGAACAATCTTCAATCTTTAAAAATATGTGAGAAGGTTTCAGGATTCCTCTGAAATGAAATGTTTCATACTTTCCTTGCATTTGACATTAGTAGTACACTGCTTATATTAGGACGCTTGGACAAGTACTAACGGGCACGAACAGCTTCAACGGAAAAGAATCATGTAAATACTGATTTTGAAAATAATTAAAGTAGTCATTACAGGAATTCTCCAAGTTACCACATATTTCATGACAATCTATTTTCTAAAATGAATTAATAGGATTAAGCCAGTCCATTAAAATGACATTTAGTAGCATCTCTATACAACCAGGTGCACCATTATATGGCCCCAGACACAGATTTAACGCAGTAATTTCTTTCCCTCTCTTCTGAAAATTATAGCAATAAAGAAAATACTAGTGATATAAAGTAACTATACCACCTGGTTATCACTGACTGAGTTTACATAATTGAAGAATTTGGATAATTTAGGTTCCCAAAGGCATAACGACCTAAATATAATGTGAACTGAGGTTGCCACTCTTTGTATGATAGCTCAGTGATTCAGATGTGAAAAACCCAGAAGTAGTTCTACCTTAACTGAACAATCCAATGAACCTGATAATGATAACTCAACTCTTCCTTGTATGGATCTTATCCAGCTCTATGATTTTAAACTCCCAATATTTTTATTAGTCCTGTTTGGTTATTTTATATTTTTATCTTTACTTTCGAAAGCATTACAGCTATCTCATTTATTTTAATGTCTTCCCTCAACCTACCTTCTCCCTCACTATCTTTACTTGGATGATTAATAGGTATTTTAATACTATGTAAACTAAAACAGTGAAGTTTATTTCACCTATTCTATACCAATGTGCTCCTCCTCCAAGCAAACCTTTGTGAGTCATCTTTGATTCTTTACTGTCTCTCTTCCCTCATTTCCAGTCCATCAGTTCTAAGGGTTTTGCCTCCAACATATTTTCTGACCCTATCTATTCTCACTGCTCCCATCAATTTCAAACCATCATCATTTGTTGCCAGAGCTACTTCAAGATCTATTCATTGAACTTCTTTTTCCAAACTCTAAATCCATTTATCAACCAATCTAAAAAGGCATCTTAAAAAACACACCAAAAACTTGAATCAGATCCTATCACTTTTATGCTTGAAAGTTTCCAGTAGTTTCAGAGCATACTCCAAAATGTTTTAAATGCTTAGCAAATGTATCTCACATGATCTTTTGCTCCTTGGAACTCTTTTTTTTTAAAATATATTTTATTGATTTTTTACAGAGAGGAAGGGAGAGAGATAGAGAGTTAGAAACATCGATGAGAGAGAAACATTGATCAGCTGCCTCCTGCACATCCCCCACTGGGGAAGTGCCCGCAACCCAGGTACATGCCTTTGACCGGAATCGAACCCGGGACTTTTCAGTTCGCAGGCCGACGCTCTATCCACTGAGCCAAACCGGTTTCAGCATGCCCCTTGGAACTCTTATTTTGAACACACTCCCTCTTACTTTCCAGGCATAGTAGCTTTGTCTTTCAGGGACATACCAAGTTTCTTCCTGACAGTGGACTTGCTTTCTTGTCATCTGGAGGATTCTTTTTCAGGTATCTTTTTATGGTTAACTCTTTATAACTCGGTTCTGAGCTCAAATACCATCCTTTCAAGGAGCTTGCTTTAGCAGCCCCATTTAATATCACCTCCATATCTTCTTCAGTCACTCTAGCTATAATAATTTTTTTCCTTATATAATTCACAACTTTTGAAATAGTCTTATCTATTCCTCTCTCAATTTCCCACTGATCAGGGATCTCTGAACTCAAACATTTTACTTCCCAGCCCAATACAATTGCTACTTTCTGTTGGAGCTCTATCTCTTCATGGGCCACAAAAACCAGCAGGGTCTTGAGAGAAAAAGATCAAAACTGTGTGTGAATCTCACCCACAGTGCTTTGTTCGTTTAAGAGTAAGTTCTCTACTCTAGGTTTTCTAGATTCTCTTGCTTTTATATAAAGATCTTTAAAAAAATAGCTCACTTGATTATGAAGGCTGAGTAGTCCCAAGATCTGCATTTTGCCAGCTGGAGACTTATGGGAGCTGATGGTGCTGTTTCAGTCCAAGTCCTAAGGCCTGTAGATCAAGAGAGACAGTGACGTAAGTTCTAGTCTGAAAACCTGCAAGCTCAAGATCCAAGAAGAGCAGGTGTTTTAGTTTGAGTCTGAAGGTAGCAAAAGACGGATGTCCCAGCTCAGGGAAGTTAGGCAGAAGGAACTCTCTCTTGCTCAGTTTTTTTGTTCTATTCAGGTGTTCAGTTGATGAGATGAGGATAATTCACATTGCAGGGCTATTTGCTTTAGCCAGTCTGTCAATTCAAATGTTAATCTTATATAGAAACACTTTTACAGAAGCACCCACAATAATAATATTTGCCCAAATGTCTGGGCATCTGATAATTAACACATAAAATTAATTATCACATTCCAAGTAGGTTTGAGTCCAGGGAAAGAAGAAAATTTTCTCAAATACCTACTTTCTTATATCACCTTTAAAAGGCTCAATATATAATTATGTGAAAATATGGGTGGA
>NW_006300036.1:3046417-3047067 GCF_000327345.1 Myotis davidii | reverse complement strand
GAGTGGGCAAGGTATTATGTCATTTGCTTATCCTATATAATAAAAGGCTAATATGCAAATCGACCAAAAGGTGGAACAACAGTTTGCTATGATGCATACTGACTACCAGGGGGCAAATGCTCAATGCAGGAACTGCCCTCTGGTGGTCAGTGTGCTCCCACAGTGGGAGCACTGCTAAGCTAGAAGCCGGGCTCATGGATGGCAAGCGCAGTGGTGGTCGCAGGAGCCTCTTCCGCCTCTGCGACAGTCCGACACCCCCAGGGGCTCTCAGACTGCAAGAGGGCACAGGCCAGGCTGAGCCCCCCTGCCCTTCCACCGAGTGCATGAATTTTGTGCACTAGGCCTCTAGTAATTTATAATTTAAATATCATGAAAATGCAAATAATATTGACTTACATTTATAGAGAAATAAGAAGGTATAGTGGGTTTCAGATGTACTTTATTCAGAGCTGTGGTACTACAGCTCTATGACTCTCTTGGTTCTGTTATACAGAGTGTGTCAACATTGTCCTCAAGGTAGTTTAATTTATAGGCTCACAATGGTTAAAGAAACCCCAGGCTTCATTTATACTATTAGGAAGAGTAGACATTAGTTTCTCAGGATTCTTTTTTTTTAATTATTATTATTCTTTTAAAAAATATATTTCTTT
>NW_006300036.1:3045314-3046388 GCF_000327345.1 Myotis davidii | reverse complement strand
TAACAGTTTAGCTCAGTGGATAGAGCGTTGGCCTGAGGACTGAAGGGTCCCAGGTTGGATTCCGGTCAAGGGCGTGGACCTTGGTTGCTGCTTTATCCCCAGTAGGGGGTGTGCAGAAGGCAGACATTCAATGACTTTCTCTCATCATTTATGTTTCTATTTTTTTTCCCTCTCCCTTCCTCTCTGAAATCAATAAGAAATATATATATATTTCTTATTGATTTCAGAGAGGAAGGGAGAGGGGAAAAAAATAGAAACATAAATGATGAGAGAGGATCATTGACCATCCATCCTGCACACCCCTTACCGGGGCTCAACCCCACAACCTGGAATGTGCCTTGACTGTGTGGGGGCAGGGAGAATCCAGCCCGGACCTCCTGGTACATAGGTCTATGCTCAACCACTAAGCAACACTGGCTGGGATTTCATCAGAATTCTTCCATGAAGTCTTTATAAGTGTGCTAATTGAGTCTTCCTTAGTTAATTTTTCAAATAAGTGTAATTCATTTACTTATTTTAATACCTAATACAATATTAACAAATGTTATCAGTTAGTTGCACTGTTTGTTTGTTTTCCCTTCTAACCACTTCTACATTTCAAGTCACACTTGTTACCCCATTATCCCAAAACAGGTAATCTTTGATCTCTCTGTCCTGTACCTGACATTTTAGTGTAACTAAAATTTACCTACTTTCTGTGCCAGAAGCAATGTGTTGGAAATGGAGCCAATTGATGGTAATGGCGGTGATGATGATGACAATCACTCTCATTTGTGGAATGAATGCTAGCTTACCAAGGGCATTCCTATATGTGATTTTATGTAACACCTATACAATTATGATAAAATTAATCTCTCAGTGAAATAGAAGGTACTTTGGAAACTGCTTGTTTATGGAAATTAAAATATTGCATTTTACCGGGGAGAAACCAAGATGGCGGCATAGGTAAACACTGGAGTTTGCTGCCTCGAACAACCACTTCAAAAATACAACTAAAAGATGGAACGGACATCATCCAGAACCACAGGAAGGCTGGCTGAGTGGAAATTCTACAACTAGAAGGAAAGAAAAAAG
>NW_006300036.1:3039484-3044166 GCF_000327345.1 Myotis davidii | reverse complement strand
GTACACATTAGTTATTCTTTCACAATGCAGTCATTTTGACTGCTTTTGGGCAATATAGGTATATACTAAATTTCAGTCTTTCTAGTGTTAAGAAGAGGAAGAGGAAGCAAAAGGTAAAGATACAAATTATGAACAACAAATACACATCTATCAACAAGTGAATCTAAAAATCAAGTGAATACATAATCTGATGAACAGAATGAACTGGTGATTATAATAGAATCAGGGGCATAGAAAGGGAATGGACTGGCTTCTCTTGGGGGGGTGGTGAGGGGGTGAGGGGGATGCGGGAAGAGGCTGAACAAAAATTGTACACCTATGGATGAGGACTGTGGATGGAGAGTGAGGGAGGAGGGTGAGGTGGGAACTGGGTGGAGGGGAGTTATGGGAGGAAAAAAGAGGAACAAATGTAATAATCTGAACAATAAAGATTTAATTAAAAAAATAAAATATTGCATTTTACCTCTATGATCAGATGCAGGCAATTTCTTATTCTGCATGTCTATAAGAATAGCCCTGCTTGAGAGTCCAGTGAACATTAGGATTCCAGATGCTATTCCAAGGGCCTGTGATTGCCTCACAATCAGCTCACTGTCTCAGTAAATGCTCTGGATTAAATTTTGTCCAAGAATATTATGGATTTTCCTGCTTTCTATCTGAAAACCCCACCCTGAACTATCTTCCAAATTTAAAATAAATTACAATTCAATCATTTGGTCTTAGGTAGAAGCTACTCTAAGCTCATACTTTTGGATATACAAATAAGAAAAAAAATACATTTATTTATCTCAGTTAAATAAAGCACATTCACATACTATTTTTCTTGATCTTCACAACCCTGTCAGACAGGAGGAGGACGTGGAATAAATATTTGGTAACTACAGAGTATGCGCCAGACCCTAGACATTAAAAAAAAAGCAATATACATAACTTGATAACTCTCATATAGTCCTCAGGCCAAATGTGTGTTGCATGACTTCTTTATCTAGGCTCCAGAGGTTAGGAAGTCAAAGCTCAGAGATGTTAAGTGACTTGTCCAATGGCATGCAGCACAGTGAAGCTAGAATTCAACCTGGGTCTTCTGACTCAAACTACTGTGGATTTCGCATTATCACAATTGCTGCCTCTGCCACTAATGATACACAGTAGAAATAAATTTTCTCAGCTTTTTCTTTTGGTTGGCATTTAAAATCGACTCAGAGAACAATTTAGTGTCTCGTGTGTGTGTGCGCGTATGTGTGTAAAACCTTCCTCCATTTGCATGTGCTTCTATTTACAGATTCAGAGTCCAAACCGCCAACACTACAAGTATTCACTGGTGGGCCATTATGATGATGTTTGCTCTTTCTCAGCAATACCATACATGGGTGTAAGGTTTGATCACTCTAAGTTACAGGAAAATATTTTTATAGGTATAGCAGGCACCTATGTCTTTGTAATTAAGCTTGCCTGAAATAAGACCAAATGCATCAACCTATTTATGCTTTGCATTGTGTAGCCTCTTTCCATCCTATTTTATTAACATAAAGGGTACCTTTAATTATGCAGAGCTACAAAATGTATTGTTGATATTCTATAAACATTACAATATCCCTTTCTTGTGGGGAAGCACGGGACTTGATTGGAATATCTGTATGAATTCTCTGAAAGGTCAGGGGCCTCTGAGGGGACCTTGCCAAAGATGGCAGCCTCTACCTTGACTTTTACAAACAAGTCTGATCCCCCTGGAGTGTTTTGCTAGAATCTCCATGTGTAGTCTTTAAAATGCCGACCTTGTAGAAGCATATACTTTCTCAAGGATACTTACCCTGCTGACTGTATCTAGAGGTTAATTTGAGTTCAAGCTGTTGTTACAATAAAAAGCCAACGAGGCAGGCGAACAAGACTGCTTTTACTACTGAGGTGAAAGAGTCCCTTAGCCCTCTCTTTCACAGAAACCTGTGTCGGAGTCATCTGTCCATCCGTCGCTCAGGGTCTGCTGGTCAGCCCTGGCACACTCTAATGAAGCAAAAACAAAATGCACTCTCTTTTATTTTTTTTAAAGATTTTTATAAAAAAAAATTCTGTGTTCTAAAGTAAAAGTAGTTGAGACATTATCCTCCTTGAGTTGTTAAAATGTATGGCTATGGATATAGTCATTTACCTGATTGGGATTTCCCATCTCCATACCTTTTGTTCAAATGTTTCTGAATTGTAATAACATTTTAAAAAATTATATGGAAAAAATTTATGATCAGTCTCTACTTGCTACACTTTTATTTTTTAGCCTATCTTATTCCGTGTAGTTCTCTGGTAGATTTATGAGAATATCTCAAAAGTGTTGACTTGCATGTTGCATTGATTTGGACCGCTGATATCTGTCTGTCAGGTTAAATTCTTAATGGACTTGAAGTAGGTAACTTTCAGGATAAGGTACCCTAAATGGCTTTTCACTCAGACTTGTATTGCTTTGTATGGCCAGTGGAGTTCAGTTTGAGAGAGAGAAAGCAAGGAAAAGAGAGACAGAGAAAAGGAGTCAGGGAGAAAGGAAGGGGCTAGCAAAGGAGGGAAGGAGAAAGAGAATGAGAATAATTGCCTAATTGTAGTTGTGTGGCCTTAACCTTGAATCTATTTTAGATGAGTCACATGGGATTTATTACCATTAGAAAAAAATGTGGAAGTCTATGAAAAGTGAACCATAAAAATACTGACTGCTATTTTCCAAGCTTGAGGAAATTATGCAAATCAAGAAATCAAGAGACTTTGCGCTGCTTCCCTCTTGCTTTATCTATAGCACTTCTAGCCCAAAGCCCTCCTTCCATATTAGGATCGACCATGAAAAATTAAAAATAGCTTTAGTAAAATGATTTCCAATATTATATAGCTCTGGTAATGAAAGATATATATGTCATTGGAACTATATTTATATTTTGAGCTTGGTTCAAAACTTTACTACAAGTGTATTTAGGAGCATTTTTTATGGCATTGCTCTAACAAAACCAGTGGTACTTAGGTGGTCTGATCTTTTATTCATTCCCTCACTCAACAAATGCATAATAGGGATTTTTTTCCCCCCTCTGGATGAAGAAGAAAACCAGACAGTCATGATCCCTGCATTTCTAAAGTTCATTATTAACTTGGGTAAAAAAAAAAACATTATAGAGAAACTAGCAAAATTAATTACAGATGCTGTGATTAACAGATGAGAAATTTAAAATAACTATTAAAAATATTTTAAAAACTACAGGAAAAATATATGAAATGGATGAAGAGAAAAGAAATTCTGAAACATATGGGAAGTTAAAAAAAAGAACCAAATGTAAATTATAGAAATGAAAACTACAATATGTGAAATAAAAGTAATTCATTCAAGGAGATTAAAAGCAGAATGGACACTGCAGAAAAAAATATTAATAAGCTTAAAAATGCATCAATAGGTAATCAACTGATACATAAATATTAGAAAGATATAAAATATATAATGAGCAGAATGTCAATTATTGATAAGTCTATATCAATCCATTTAACATACATGCAATTGGGGTCCCAGGTGGAGAAGAGAGAAATAATGGGGCAGAGAAAAATATATAAAGAAAAATAATGGCTGAAATTTTTCTAAATTTAATTTAAGGATTTAAAACATAGATACAGGAGATTTAAAAACAAAACAACAACAACAACAAAAAAAAAAAACAGGAAGAAAAATGCAAAGAAAAACACACCTTTGCCCATTATAATAAAAGTGCTGAAAACCAGCCCTGTCCATTCAGCACTAAGCATGATATTAGCCAAATAAGAGAAGGAGGAAGGAGCAAAATGTTACTGGGAATGTTTATTTGTTCAACTCAGATATAATTCTAATATTATTTCCTCAAAAAAAGAAGTTAAAAAATGACACTAATAACTATAGTTACTAATAAAAGGCTAAGTAGACCTCCTGCCCTCACGCGTGATGCCATCAAGCCATCACAAGATGGCTGCATGCACAGTGGAGGTGGGTTTCCCAAGGCTCAACGCAGCTTCCGCCAGGTTTCCTGCAGCCCCACACTCCTGCCACGGAGGTAGGACCCCCAGCTCTGGCCTACCTCTTTGGGGTGATCGATCGTGGGGCTCCCACACCGTGAGAGGGCACAGGCCAGGCTGGGGGACACCCCCATGAATATACAAATTTTGTGCACCAGGCCTTATATCCTGTATAATAAAGAGCTAATATGCAAATTGTCATCACGGCCTCACTGCTCAGACACTCAAAACTGGGGAGAGAGGAATGGGAACCAGCCAGGCACAAATGAGCTCATGAGAGAAGAATGGGGACCAGCCAGGCTATGGCCTGGGAGAGGGACAAGCCACCCACCCTGTGGTACCAGGTGGCTGCAGCTGCAACCTGGGCAAAGCTGCCCACTCATGGTCCCTGCAGCTGAGGCTGGCCCGGGTGAAGCCGGTCCGGGTCCTGGGTGCCTGCAGCTGGCCAGAGGGAAGGAAGACCAGGTCCCATGTGCCTGCGACCCGCCAGAGGAGGGAATCCTGTGTCTCAGGTGTGGGGTGAGTCAGAGGCAGTTAGGGGTGATCAGGCCAGCAGGCAGAGGTGGTTAGGGGTGATTAGGAGGCAGGCAGGCAAGAGGTTAGAAGCTAGTGGTCCCAGATTGTGAGAGGCAGTAGGACATCCCCTGATGGGACCCTAATGCCGGGCTGAGGGACCCCCC
>NW_006300036.1:3033404-3038924 GCF_000327345.1 Myotis davidii | reverse complement strand
ATTCTTCCACATCGGAGACATCTCTAGAACATATATTGTTTTATAATTTAGCTTGGTTTCAACACATAAATCATTAGCAACATTCTAAGTTCAGGAAAGTAGAGGCTGAGTGTTTCATATCATTGACTCTCAGAGTTTCCTCTGATATGGACACATAACATGTGCCCAACAGATATTCTCCGAACACATGAATAAATGGATGAATGGGTAATGTTGGAGAGGTATTGGACAAGTGAAGGGATCAACTTTAATTTCAGTACAAAAGAACTAATTTAAATCTGAGATTTGCACATTTCTAGCTGTGTGAGTCCTTCACCAAGGCACTTTATCTCTGTAGTATTTGTTTCCTCAAATGGAGAAAGGATATTTTCTTACTGCTTAAATTTTAGAATTACATGACACTAGTTATTTGGAAGTAGTTTGTAAACTTTAAAATATTGTGTACGATTACATTACATTACTTCTTTTATTGAGGATTAATAAAATAAAATATTTTATTAAGATGACTTAAAATGATTTTCCAAAGCAGGTAATGTCCATTATATAACCCAGCCATCATTTGTCATCATTCTTGTCATATAGTTTGACTATACATATAACACACTTTGTCCATAGATTCTACTCTTGGGATGATAGATAAGTGGACTAGGAATAGTCTTGAAAGGAAGATAGTTTTGATAGTTCTATGAAAACATCTTTAATAAAGAAAATAAAGGTTTCAGAAGGAAAAGGACCAAAAAACAGAAATGTTAAAGATGAGGAAAACTTGTTTTGTTTTGCTTTGCTTTGCTTTGTTTTCCTGGCAAAGACTTTGTTAGCACTGTTTTACAAATATATTTCAGTTTGAATTATGTGCTAGACACACACACACACACTTTCACATGCATTGTTTGTTTATTTATTCTGAGGTAAAGAAAACTTTGGGTTACATATTCTTATTTTTATTTTTCTAAATCTCAGTCCTGTGTTCTCCTCTCTGAAATAAGAGAAATACCATCAATCTCATGGCACTTTGTGTGTATGAAACAAAATAATACATAAGAGTGCCTAGCACATGGTAAAGGTTGCAGCAAATATTTTGTGTTATTATTTCAGAAAAAAAGAAACATTTTAAAATATTCAATCTACTTATGAAGTACAGTTTTCTCTGCATCAAGACTAAATGTAATCTCTCATTCTCAGTCATCTTTGTTGCTCTCACTGGGAACAAGAAATAAAACTTCAGGGAAAAACAATTCCAAAGTTTCTGTATATAAGAAAGCAAGACTTTGAAATTATCCCACGGGACTCCAGAGATCTGAAATGAAAGTGGAATAAACAAAGAAAGCTCAGAAAGAATGAGAAACAAAGCTATGGAGAAAGGACAATAGTGACAGACCGTGGAAATCAGAGGAAAAGAGAGACAGGATTTATGATTGAGGCACACCGAATAATTCTGGTTTTGTTTTTGCCCTGAGGCTACAGATAGTTTGTCCTAAAGGAATAATGGATGACTTTCCTAGTTAAGAATCATTTGGGTGACAGAGAAATAAATTATTAGTTGAAGAAGAGACTTCATACCTTCCCAAGTAGGTTCTGGGTATGCGATGCTTTCCAGAGAAGTAATATGGTTATAGAAATATTTCAATATGACTTTTTTTAAAAAAAATATTAAAATAGCCTATTATAGGAAGATAGCATGTGCTTTTTTTTTCAATTGCTTAGGTCTTTTTTAAGGCAGGAGCAGTTACAAATGACCAAAAACATACAATAAATTATTTTATCTTGTTAGTTATCAAATAATACCAATTTAAATGCTTTTTAACTGATTTCCCACTTATCAGGATGACAAAGTTATAACAAATGATAATTCCTGATGTAAGTGAAGAACAGGGAAAATTAGCACTTTTAAATGCTGTTGTTGAGAGCATGCATAGGAATTGAGGAAAGAAACATCAAAACCTGGATGGAGTGAGGTAGATTTGGCAATGTCTGCCCAGGCATATTCTATTTTAGGAATTTATCTTAAGGAAATACATTAACTCATAACTACACAATAAAACTATAAAAATGCATAAAAACAGTATTGCATGAGAATATCTAATGAATGGAGAAATGTTTATAATATAATTCCATGTTTAGAAAAGTTTCTTTATATTACACAGTACCTTTATGTACATCCATCCTGTGTTAATATAACTCTGGATATAGATAGAAATGAATAAAATGATAGGGCTTATTTTTGAATGGTGGAATTACTGATGATTTTTCTTAATATTGCTGACTTCTTTCATTTGCTAAAGTTTTCTCCTGTAAAAATGAGTACCTTTTTATAATCAAAAAGAACTGTATTTTTCATAATGAAAGTCTGTATCTTTTCTCTTTTAACCTAGTCTTTACATTTTACTTGTAAATAGGCTTTTATTGTTTTTATTTTAACACTAGAGGCTCGGTGCATGAAATTCGTCTGGCCTGCGTTCTCTCACCGTCCGGAAGCCCTGGGGGGATGTCTGAGTCATGGCTTAGTGAGCCTAAGCCGTTAGTCGGACATCCTTGGCATTGCCACAGAGGCAGGAGAGGCTCCCACCACTGCCACTGTGCATGCCCCTGGTGGTCAGCGCATATCGTAGTGATCAGTCATTCCACCATTCGGTCATTTGCATATTAGCCTTTTTTTATATAGGATACGCTGTAGATGAGGCCCCCTAGAATCATAAGAAATGCAAAAAATTCACTATTAACTCATCTCAAATTGCCCCCACTTAAAATCAAGCTGCCCCCCCCACCCCCCGGGGGGCATGTGCTACACCTTGGGAACCTCTGGGCTTGCACTTTTCCTCTCTGAGCTTCATTTCTGAATACATACACATATACCATGGAGACTGTGATCTCTCCTCTGCCTACCTCACTGGGCTGTTGTGAGGAGGTTCTGAGCTAATAAACCTAGAAATGTTTCATCAAGTAAGCGATTTCTAAACGGGAAGGGATTGTTATTTTTAAGCCCACGGGTACCCTCACAGGTATAGCAGGTGTTGATTAAGGGAGAAGGGCATGATTGTTCACTGGGACTGTAGCTATGGAAGCTTTGCAGAGGGTTATGCATGCCTCAGAGGGGCGGGCTCTGGCCAGCAGCCCTGTAGTGGTGGTTGTCCCTGGAGGTGCTGGCGGGGGACAAGGCATTAGGGGGCACTAGGGAGGTGGCGAGGTCGAAGGGGGAGTAACTGTCAAACCTTCCCGCTTGGTGCCATTCTTTAAATTGTACGTGGCTGTTTTGCAACTGTACCTGTTCAGGGCGGGGCTCCAATCTCCTAAAGTGGGGTGGGGGCCAAGCCAGCGTGGTGCCAGGCAGGCTGGGAGGGTGGGTTTAGCTGCACTCCCAGTCAGGTTTAGCACTCTTCCACTGCGGAGATGGCGCTGTTGCTGTAGGGGGTAAGGGTCTGACCCTGGGGGGCCCTCAGGCCTGCCTCTACCCGGGTCTGGAGTTGTACGGAGGAGAGGCCTGCCCAGCCCCAGTGGAGGGGGCCCAGCAGCAGCCCTGGGTGCCTCAGGGGCGCTGATGGGTGGTCACCAGTGGGCTATTATGGTGGGCAACCCTGGCGGGGGTGGAGGGGGAAGAGATCAGAAGTCGGAGGTGCAGGATGCAGCTACTCCCAAAGCTACGTCTTCTCCCCATCCGGTCAACCTTCCTGTCCCCTTGGGGGTGCGGGGGTGTGGATAGGGTGTGGTGTCTGTTGTTCCCCTGGGAATGTGGGGGCTGAGGTAGGGTGTCCGTGCATAGGGATTAGAAGAGCTCCCCATAGCCACTTCCACTACCTTTTTGGTCCAAACTCCTGTCAGGTACTCTCCTCAGACCCCCAGGAACTTGGCTCCAGCAGCCTGCCCCCTGCTGGTCTGTCAATATGCAAATTGGTTATTACTGGGATACCATAACAGACAATTAGCATATTACCACCTTATATATATAGACTAGATGCCTGGTGCATGAAATTCGTGCATGGGGGGTGGTTATCCCTCAGCCCAGCCTGCACCCTCTCCAATCTGGGACCCCTGTGGGATCAGGCCTAAACCGGCAGTCGGACATCCAACTCACAATCCGGGACTGCTGGCTCCCAACCGCTCACCTGCCTGCCTGCCTGATTGCCCCCTAACCACTCCCCTGCCAGCCTGATTGACGCCTAACTGCTCCCTTGCTGGCCCAATCACCCCCAACTGCCCTCGCCTGCTGGCCTGGTCACCCCTAACTGCCCTCCCTGATGGCCTGATCGCCCATAACTGCCCTCCTCTGCTGGCCATCTTGTGGCTGTGGGGGCAGCCATCTCTGAGGACATGGCAGTCAATTAGCATATTCCCTCCTTATTGGCTGTGGGCACCACCATCTTTGCAGCCTGCTGCTCAGTCATTTGGTCGTCCCTCACTAACCCCTCTGCCGGCCTGGTCACCCCATGCAGCCTGTTCGGTTGTCCGTTTGGTTGTGATGGTCTCTTAAGCTTTTATATCTATACATGTTTCATCACTTCTGAAGATTTGAATCCCTATTTCACATTTGGAAACAGAGGGCTGCTGGTGATTTGGATGGGTTCAGAGCATCCCAAGTAAAATTTTTCCCATAAACTAAGACCCAAAGGCTTTTATTGGAATTATTCAAATAAGGAAGTGAATGTTCATTGAAAAGAACAATGCTATCAATTCTTGAAGAAGTTGTTGGTTCCTGGAGCCTCTAATGGAGACCGTGGAAAGAAGCATAAAAATGTGGAACGAGAGCCTGCAGCGTGTCAATGAAATGCCAAGGGATGCAAAGCGACAACATAATGAAATGTGACTTGTCTCTGCATTGACATGTCAGGCCTGCACAATTCAAAGCCTGGAGTTTGACCAAAACCTTGGCAAAGGCATGGTTCCAGTTACTTACATGTAAGGGACCCTCAACATTTTTTTTAATGTTTATTAACAGAATGTTCCCACTATGGGGAAATCTTCTTGTGACATATATTAACAGTGGGAAAGAATGGTTTGAATTGCAATTCCATAAATGAAACAGACCCCCTACCCCCGCTGCGAACTGCATTCCAATAAGGAAGCTTCAAAGTACAAGAAGACAACGTTATTTTTTGTCTTTTCAGTGCCTTCATTCAAATGTTCTTTCAGCTCGATAACTACATCTGTTTACCATCCTATCTGTTTTACTTTTAGCACAAGAAATCTTGGAAGCTTGGCTTTTCTGATTATTTAACCTTACATCACACTGTTTTTAAACTGAACACTATTTTTTTCTTTATTGATTAAGGTATTTCAGATGTGTCCTTATCCCCCCATTGCCCTGCATCCCCCCCAACCATGCCCTCACCCCCACCTGGTGTCTGTGTCCATTGGTTAGGCTTATAAGCATGCATACAAGTCCTTTGGATGATCTCTCCCCCTTACTCCCACCCTCCCTTACTTTTCCTCTGAGGTTTGACAGTCTGATCGATGCCTCTGGATCTGTTTTTGTTCATCAGTTTATATTGTTCATTATATTCCATACATGAGTGGGATCATGTGCTA
>NW_006300036.1:3031186-3033240 GCF_000327345.1 Myotis davidii | reverse complement strand
CTCAAAGTCACTAATCATCCGAGAGATGCAAATCAAAACAACAATGAGGTGCCATCTCACTCCTGTCAGAATGGCTATCATCAACAAATCAACCAAGGACAAGTGCTGGTAAGGATGCGGAGAAAAAGAAACCTTCGTGCACTGCTGGTGGGAATGTGGACTGATGCAGCCTGTAGACTGTGGAAAACAGTATGAAGTTTCCTCAAAAAAACTAAAAATGGAACTCCCATTTGACCCAGTGATCCCACTTCTAGAAATATATCCCAAGAAACTAGAAACACCAATCAGAAAGGACATATGCACCCCTATGTTCATAGAGGCACAATTCACCATAGCTAATATTTGGAAATAGTCTTAGTGTCCATCAGTAGATGAGTGGATTAAACTAATGCTAATTTCAGCATTAGTCTCTAGGGTTTCTTTGGATTTTGCACTAACATAAAGAAAACACAACTATATGTGAGATTGATGCTATGCCTTCTGCTTTCATTTGCACACTCACATTAAGCCTTCATTTACGGTGGTTTTATAAGGAAATAACAGGACACTATCAAATGATAAATAGATACACATTTGTCCCATTCTCCTTACTATCTACATTCATGGGAGTTCATTTCATTGTATCATTTCCCAAAATATAACACTTTACTGAAACTGTTAAAGTTTGTGACTTTTTCATTCACTTTCAGTTTTCTACAGACAATTTATACTATGGTCTCTGGTTCTTAAAGCAAATACTGCACATTTTCAAAAACCCCGTATGAGAATTGCCTGTGTTAAGTTTTTGGAAACATCTTTTCCACTTCTGATTCTTTTAATGTGGTCTTAAAAATATATATAACAGACCTCAAGGAGCATGTTTCTTAAGAGTACCCACATTAAATTCTCAGAAGTGAGTAGGTAATGCTATGCAGATGTTGTCATGGTAAATACCCATGATAACATACTTGAAATTGGCCAGAACTCAATTTCAGATCTACCCCAGTCAGACTTAAATTACTGGCTGTTATTTTTCAAAACATTTTCCTTTATTTTAGACTTAATGAATAAATGTTTTCAGATCTGATACACTAATGTTTGAATTCTGTTGAAACCACAATTTTCTTTTTCCCCACACCCACCACCAATGGTATGAAGACAGACCTAAGAGGTTGCACTTCTCCTGAGGTCTCCCTTTAGTATGTGGACATGGTTTAGTTTATTTTCCTCAGTTTCAAGTTGTCTGCTAGAGAGATCTCATAAAAGTAGTCTGTAACTGTTTCCTTAAAGAGAAGGTACTTTCTCTTTAAATGATTTTGCACCCAGTTATTTATTGGAAACAATAGAATGGAATACTAAGTAAACGAAGAGTTGCATCTAATTCAGGATAGTCCTTCTCTTGTTCAGAAAAACATATTTTAAAAAATTACTTGATAGGGAAGCTAGTGAGGTTTTATCTTCCTGAATCTATTATAGCTGAAATGGAGTCCCTAGACTTGTGCTGTGTCCTTTACTAATGCTATCAGGTGAAAGGCAGTGAAAAAAAAATCTCATGATGTCTATTGCTTAAAAAGTATTGCTACTTAAAACTCATATTTGGAGTTATCAGCTAAAAGGTCCTCTGAAGATCTTAAAGGCAGATAATAATAGTCCCAGAAGAATAAAAGCGGAAGGCTAGTGTCCATGTTTTAAGGTTATCTGTTGGATTGAAGATCTCAAAACTGGATTCTTTCCTTAGCTTGCCATTACACAGAAGATAGACTAAACAGCCTTGTTCAGTGTTCTTACAGACTTGGGTCCTTGATACAACCTCTTACTTGGCAACGACCTCAGTTGTTTTGACTCTTAAATGGGATTCATATTTCCCCATACATTGCAAGACATATAGTAGATTTACTGCCTTGAATTGCTTGCTGTTTTATATAGCCTATGAAATCCTATCTAATAAAAGACAAAAGGGTAATTGACTGTACCTTCGCTATGCTTCCCATTGGCTAATCAGAGAGATTTGCAAATTAACTGCCAACAAAGATGGCAGCCAGTAGCCACGCAGCTGAAGTGATCAGGAGGCTTGT
>NW_006300036.1:2984451-3030823 GCF_000327345.1 Myotis davidii | reverse complement strand
GGGCTGATGGCTGACAGTACTGCGGTGGTGGTGGGAGCCTCTCCTGCATCCTCATCAGCGCTAAGGATGACCAACTACAGCTTAGGTCTGCTCACCGCTGGCAAGTGGACATCCCCTGAGGGCTGCTGGGCTGCCAGAGGGATGTCTGATTGCCATCTTAGGCCCAATCCCCTGGGGAGCAGGCCTAAGCCAGCAGGTGGTCATCTCCCAAGGAGTCCCAGACTGCGAGAGGGCACAGGCCAGGCTGAGGGACCCCTCCCCGCCAAGTGCACAAATTTTTGTGCACCTGGCCTCTAGTATAATATAATAGGATAAGAATAACTAATATAATATATGATATCACTTCTTCTTAGACTATAATATAGTACTGAGCACATAGTAGGTACCTAGCAAAACCTTGCTATTATTGATGATGTTCTATAGCTTACTTTTACAGTGATTTCAGACAGCAGTGTTAGAGCTGACATGCATTAACCTGACTTATCTAAAATGAATGCTTTATTTTGCCTTTAGTGATAGCATGCTGTTAACAGCATGCTCTGTTACCTAATATAATATGTGAAGTTTAATCACCAAATGTAGCTACTTTAGAATATACCAAGAGGAATGACCTGACTAATGGGGCTTATTCCCAAAGCAGACACTATGCCTTCAACAAATTCTAAAATATAAAACATGAGTTTACATGAGCAACAAGAATCGGAATATACGTCCTCGTTCTGTTATTCATTTTGTTCAATTACCTGTGAAAATAGCCTCAATTGGTGATTGTTTATGACAAAACACATTATAATATGTTTGTGTCCTTCAACTCATGTGGCAGTAAGTCACTTTGTCTTGGGCAATCACTGCTTGTGAAAGGAGCTGAAATATTTCCTTTCACATAAATGCAAAAGTCCTTCCAAAGAATCCCCTGTGGGAATGTGCATAATAATATCAGGACATGGGCTAGCTTGAAGTCACAAATGTTGACAGTTCCTGCCTTTGGGGACAAAGAGACAGCGGAGACTTCCTGACAAACGCTTTACTTGACTTACTCCCTCCTTATCTGTTCACAGAACAAGTGTCACCCAAGGGATTGCAAAGTCAATGGCGATTTCCCTATTTAAATACTCTAGGTATTAGGCTAAGCTCCAAGATGGGAAGAACCAGTCATCTACTAATTCTTCATGACCTGGCAGGCCCAAAGCAACTCAGCCTTATAGTTACAAGTAGTAGACAGCACAAAGGCATTGTTATTTTTTAAACAAAATAAAACTGATGTATTTAGAAAATACCAAGCAACCAAGATTACTAAATCAACCCAGGGAGAAGACATTTCTACAGGTATGCTAATTAGTAATAATTTTAGAGTATGTTTTAGGAACCTGCTTGGTTTGGTTTGGTTTTCTATAGAAAAACAAAAACAAACATGGTAAAGTAGAATGCATGACTCAAGAGACTCCTCTCATTAACAAACTTGGTGGCCCAGACATCCAGAATAGTCCATGTCTTTCTCCTGGTCCATTGCTAGTAAAGATGCATGCTTGACTGAAGAAACATATATAAGGATGGAAAATTGTGTTGTTGACAGAAAGCCAACAAATATGGTTTTGTTAAAGAATCAAATTTGATTGAGCAAATTTGGAGATGTAATTGCCTTTATTAAGCAGTTTATGAATCAGGCAGCAACCCATCTACCAATTATGCTTGGAGGGCTTGTACAGTATGGAAAGTTTTTTTGTTTGTTTGTTTTTCTAATACGAAGAAGGGTGGGGCAAGAGAGCTAGAAGCAAAAGAAAAGAGGATTATTTTTAGGCCAGGACATCTTCCTTTGGGGGTGGGAAGGGAGGAGAATGACAAGGGTTTTTATCATGCAGATTGCCTCTTCTTTCTCTGGAATAAGGGATGATAGAGAGGGTCCATGTGACAGATGGCCTCATTGTGTTGACCAGAAAATTACAGACAGATTACGATTATATTTCTGAAAGAGGTTGAAATAGCAATCAAGTCAGGTACTAAATCTAGGTTTGTTCTCATGGGCTTTAGCACAAGTGACACCATTTTGGGCCAGTGGTTTCATCTTGAACAGTTTCTTTGATTGTCTGCAATTGCACAAGCTTTTAAACATTGCAGGGATAAAAACTCTTCTTTTTCATGAAACTCATCCATTCTGTAAAACTTATATTGTACAAATTTCCCTGAGAAAAAATAGATGGAAGTATGGTAACTTACACTTCCTCCCCAAGTATATTGGGAACTGCACCAGATTTAGAAACCAAGGAAATACTTACCATATGTTGGGGGGGGGGGTATTAAATGAAATTGGATGTCTTTTTTCATATGTAAATATAATTTGCTTGAGTTCATGAAAAAACATGGAAGAGCCAGTACATTTGTACATTTCATTTAAAATACATTTTTGTTTTACAGAAACCTGCCCTTAAACTTATACATTTTCACATTTTACATAATGCAAGACCAATGTGTATAAAAATCCCTCTATAAGAATGAACACCTGAAACATAGCACAGATGTGCCTGGCCTTCCAATACATGTTACTCATTAGAATCAAACAATTAATGATTTCAGATATTTTGTTTTTTGAAAAGACAGGTGTAATGCAAAATCAAAGCGCTCTAGGCAGAAGATTGCTATATCCCCACCATTTCTTTGATTTTTGCCCATGTGGGGCCCCCTGCAGAGGTAAGGGTCTTGCTAATATGAATGCCCACATAGCTAATTTACAGAACCTTGGTGTGGAACTCCCTAATTCAAGAATCCCAAGGAAATGCTGGCTTCCCTGGTGAAAAAGTCATAAAATGACTGTTTAGTTAAATGAGTTAATCTCCAGCTCTTTAAAAGTATCTATGGGATTCTCATTGTGAAGACGATGCCTTCTTAAAGGTAGTGGCTCTTTCGCAAAACAAAAATTATCTAGTTTTGAGTTCTGTGCCTAATAGTTCCAGAGCATTACACTTTTAATTACCTTTATTTAAATAACAAGCAGTTTTATTTGTTAAAGGCACAGCTTCTCAAGTGCTTTCCCATTTCTAAACCTTTCATTATTCCAATGAATTGGCTGCAGAGATACAGCATGGATGAAAATATTTCAATCTGTATACTCCTTACTAATGGTTAAACACACTGCCCATTTGATGCCTAGTTTGACATTCAGATAAGACATTATCTGACTTCATTACCACTAAGCTCACCTATTTTATCAGATGAGTTGAGCTTCAGTAATTCAGACAATAATTAGATGAAGAGCAAAATAGCCCCCAGCAATTAAGAAGCATATTTAAAGCACTTTAGACCAAATGTACCCCTTGCAGGATTTTTTTATTCATTCTCTTAGAGCATTTTCCAGACTCAGTTTTATAATTGAAAGAAAATTTAATCCCACATTTAAGCATATAATCATTTTGCAAACTAGGTACTGGAACTCCTCATTATTGAAGTGGGTTAGTGCAGAATTTGTGAATTAATGATTTCAGACCCTATTTAAAATCTTGTAGACTTAGCATACTTCACAAAGTCTCTATTTTCATTCTTAGCAAATCACTGAAATACTAATTCTTGGCATGTCACATTTTTCTTCCAAAATCTCAAAGGGTTATAAAAAGTTGAGCAAAAGAGAGTGAAAACTGTATTGTAAGGAAAGGGGAATATACTCCTGCTCCCTATTCAACAATTAGATATTATAGACACAAATCCATAGATAACAAGAAGGCTTCTTGACCATAAACTAATCAAGTAAATTCTCCTAAAGCAGGAAGGATAAGAGTGCACAAAATTAGGTGCTTTTACTTAAGATCATATTTATTTAAATGACAAAAAGTATTTTATTCTTAAAAGTACTTTTCTATATTTTTTGTTGAAAAGTGAATAAAAATAATAGTTGTGGTAACATATTTGCATAGTAATTTGCATTTTAAAAATATTTTTGCATGCTTTATCTCATTACAATTTTCTAATAAATTCTTAAGTTATTATGTTTTGCTTAATTGATGTTTAAATTAATTGATGTTTTGTGTATTTAGTGATAAAAATCCAAGGAAAATTATTATCCTAAGGGGATAATAATTATCCTACGGGGAGAGAATCTATTGACTCATGAAACAAACAAAAATACTGGTTTCAAGCATTTGAATTTAGGAATTCAAAACAAAGTCCCTTCTCTTTCTTTAACTCTGTTCCCCTCCACTTATCTTCTCTCTCTAAATGGCTCACTTCAAGCAGTGATCAGATGTCCACTGGAAAACTAATGTCAACTTTTTATCTTTGCTCACAATCTCAGAATAAAAGGTGTTTCTTCCTGGTTAGCTCCAACAAGTGTCCTAAGAGGAGATTAATTAGTCTAGCCTGTTTCATATGCCTATTCGTATACCAATTGCTGGTGCCAATCATTGATTGGCCAGGCCAAGTCAGGTACCTAGCTTAACATAATTAGATCACCTTGAACTAAAGAGTTTTCTGTGCAGCAGGCAATGCAGAGGGGGCAGGCTTTGGCTCTCCTGTTTTAAGGACTCCAAATGCTGGAATGTTTAAATCCACTGCTGATACTTTATGATTTTCTATTCTAGATAATGGATCTGAGAGCAAAAAAAACTCAGGTCCCTTGATTTGTGTTTACAGTAAAATCAGATCTAATAATTTAAAACTGTGAGTTACATTCTTAAAAGAGCACACAACTGTCTCATTTTACCAATGAAAAAGCTAAGGCCTTTTAAGGAAAGGTGAGGTTTAAAAGTCACGGAGCCAAAGCAAGACCATAGGTTATTTTTGGTGTACAGCTGTGTCCTCTTTCTGTCCTTTGAGACTGTTAATTATATTTCTCTTTTTGAGAAGTAGTAATCCACAATTATATATGTGCTGGCTCCATATTTGTCAGAATATGTTATTAGATAGCAGTATAGTGTCTACCATTATTGTGACAAGTATAGTTTAATACTTTATAAAGAATAAAACACTGGCCCAAAAGTATGAGATTGCTTTTTCCTGAGCTGATGTTTTGAGTACAAATAATTTTTTTCATGATCAGTTATTGAAAAGTAAGAGCCATAAAACGCTTCTGCACAGCAAAAGAAATAATCAACAAAACAACAAGAAAGCCACTGCATGGGAGAACATATTTGCCAATGTTATCTCTGATAAGGGTTTAATCTCCAAAATTTATAGGGAACTCCTACAACTTAACAAAAGGAAGAAAAACAATCCAATCAAAAAATGGACAAAGGACATAAATAAACAGCTTTTGAAAGAGGACATACAGAAGGCCCAGAGACATATGAAAACATGCTCAAAGTCACTAATCACCCAAGAGATGCAAATCCAAACAATGGGATACCATCTCACATCTGTCAGAATGGCTATCCTCAACAAATCAACAAAGGACAAGTGCTGGAGAGGATGCGGAGAAAAAGGAACCCTCGTGCACTGCTGGTGGGAATGCAGACTGGTGCAGCCACTGGGGAAAACAGTATGGAGTTTCCTCAAAAAATTAAAAATGGAACTTCCATTTGACCCAGAAACACCAATCAGAAAGGATATATGCACCCTTATGTTCATAGCATCACAATTTACAATAGCTAAGATTTGGAAACAGCCTAAGTGCCCATCAGCAGGTGAGTGGACTAGAAAACTGTAGTACATCTACACAATGGAATACTACGCTGCAGTAAAAAAGGAGGCATTCTTACTATTGCAACAGCATGGGATTAAAAAACTGTGGTACATCTACACAATGGAATACTATGCTGCTGTAAAAAAGAAGAAATTCTTACCATTGCAACAGCATGGATGGAACTGGAGAGCATTATGTTAAGCAAAATAAGCCAGTCAGAGAAAGATAAATACCACATGATCTCATTCATTTGTGGAATATAATGAACAACATAAACTGATGAACAAAAACAGAACCAATGGACACAGATTGGGGTGGAGGGGGGTGAGGGCATGTACTGGGTGTTGGGGCGGCCAGGGAGAGGGCAATGGGGGAAAAAGGAGACTTATGTAATACATTGAACAATAAAGAACTTAATTTTTTTTTAAAAAAAGGCAACCAAAAAAATGAAAGCATAAAATAAAGAAAGAAAAGTAAGACCCATAAGTGATGAATTACCAGTAACAGTCTTAACTGTTTGTTTTTTGTTTGTTTGCTTTGAAATATTTGATATCTACAACAGAAGTGAATTACATTGGAAGAGAAATTGAAGCATTTTTGTTTTGCAACAGAAAGCATCTAATAGCAAGTATCTATTGACATTGTGAGATTTTTTTTCCAGAGTTCTTCTTTCTCTGGATCAAGCACTAATGCTGAAATCCTGCCATCCACCAGGAATCTGTCTATAACAAGAAGGCACTTAACACAAGAACTGTGCCCTCTCCTGTGACTTACAGCTTAATGCTTGCTCTCTATTTCTGACTGGAAGATCTTTCTGCTCCTAAAACCATTCATTTGTACCTGTCTTCTGGCCCAGATCATGGCCTTACTCATGTGTAAGGCCCTGGTGTTTCCTATTTGACAAAGGCTGGCTAGAACCTAAGCTCCATTCAGAGTTCAGAGCTGTAATGATTCAAAAAGAAGCTTCTGGCCATAGTTGGGAGTACTATTTTGTAGGTGCAGTATCCTAAGTATATCTCGTTGATAACTAAGCCGAATTTCTGACAAAGTGGAAAAGATCAGGACAACGGTTTAATGTGAAAACATTTTATTTTTGCAGCTGGAAGAGGAATCCTGGTGGGAGATTATCTGTTTGTTGGAAAAATCATGGGTGTGTCTTTGGGAGCAAAAAAGGTAAGAGAGGTAAGAGAAGAAATGGAATGTTGTGTATAACTATTTATACAAGGGAGAATTCATGTTCCCTTTCTGTGATTCCCCCCACATAATCTAGGAAATTAGCATTATAGAATGCTCTGTGATTTAAAAAAAAAATGTTTTTGATGATCTTTAGAGAGGGATAGAGAGATAGAAACATCTTTGAGAGAGAAACATCTATTGGCTGCCTCCTGCATTATCCCTGGGAATCACGGCCAAAACTAAGACATGTGCCCTGACTGGGAATTCAACCAGTGACGTCTTGTCTGATGAGTCCACACTCAACCACTGAGCAACACCAGCCAGGTACTCTGTGAAGTTGTTTGTGTGTGTGTGTGTCTGTGTGTGTGTGTGTGTGTGTGTGTGTGTGTGTGTGTGACTACTGTACACAGAGAGGTGGATGGGCTGTTATTGAGAATGGCACCTGCAGAATCAGGAAGAAGAATATAGAAACAAAATTTTTGAGGAAGTAAACACCAAGAAAACTGCAGAAAGGTTTGGTGAAGACCTAGGATTCTCACAGGTGACAGAGCTGGAACTCTTACCAGGTGTAGCCAGCTCTCTGAGGAGAAGATTCTATCTTTCCTGCTCCATAATTCTCTGACTGTCCAAAGGGCCTGCTTTTTTGGCACAAGTGTTATTTTGGCCCATTTGCTTACTGTCTGAACACCTGCATCCTTCCACCCCACAAGGTACTAGCCTAATTGGAAAGAAAATGTGTAAAGTTCTTGAATCTGTTGCACTGTCTTTCACAAGTAACAAAATTGGAAAGAAAGGCATTCAAAGAATAGGTCATTTGCTAGCTCCAGAAAGAGGAAATCAGGTGGGCAGGTTCTGTGTTGGTTGATTGAGACACTCAGTTGCCTTCTCACTAGCTTCATCCTGAATCTCATTTCTCTAAGACTTAAGACAGATGCCAAAATAAATAGGGGCTACATGCTTCTTCATTTACAATCAGGAGGTGGGGAGGAGGGGGTACAAAGGCTTTTCTATTCACTCTAAAGGGCAAGAAAGAAAAAATGTTTTTAAGGGCCTCTCATAAACCTCACTGCATGGCTTATGGGCCAGAATTGGTCATGTACTTTGCTAGAGCAATCTCTAGTAAGTGAGTTGGGATAACTAAGGCCAATTAAACTCATCTCTGGGTCGGGCTTCAATTTCTTCAATTGTAGTTTTGCTATTTGAGGGGAACATTAATACAGTCACACTGTATGAACTACTGTATATTATGTTAGAGCACAGAGAAAACTGCGGTAGCCACTGATTTCTACCTAAGAAATTTCCAAATAACTATGGGACAAGGATTTCAGTTGCTAATACAGATAAGGAAAGCTGATCATAAACCTGATTATTTTTTTCATTCCAAATCCTCTAAAAAGTCCTACTCACAGTGAATAGGACTGTAAAAAGTTATTCTGAAATATTGTTACTTATACTTTATGAATTAATATTTTTTGATTCTATGAAGATTTTTTTTTGGTATGTCAGATTACTTTATTTCTTTGTACCTTGATAAAATAAAGGGCTGTTCTGAATTGTTCACTCATAAAAATGACAGAGCTCAAACTTGAAACCTTGACATAAGCAAGGAAATTAGGAATGGCCTTGTACTTCCTACAGAACAATGATCTTTAATGTAAAGGGAAATCAAGATGAACATTTCCCCCCTCCCTCATTCAGATTGGCTCTGCTTTTGTAAGAGAAACATCAGGAAGGATTATGTAAATTATGCTGATTATTTTCACAAAGAGGGCATCTACACAAAGAAAGTGCTGGGTAATGGTTTGATCTCCAACAGAGAACACCTTCTCTGATGGCTGTTGGCCGCACCCACAAGTCAGGGGTTTGTTTATTTTTTAATTGCTCCACAGTTGTGAGAAGTCGAGTTCTAGTGAGCTGGCATTGCTAGTTTTAATTTATGCAGGACTATGTACATTGCTTTTCTCCTGCAGTTCTCAGAGAATTTTATGGGCTATTATTGAGTGACTAAAATGGGTGCAGATTTTGCAAGCCTCTGCCAGAAGATGTTTATTACTGTCATCATTCTTGGGAAAATCATGTTCCAGCAGGATCAGGCGGTGTGCAAACCCTGGCACATGTGTGAATCGGCCATTTCACACTGCTTTCACAATATTGTCACCAATAATAAAACCAAGGAAGGACCGTAGGGAGGGCGATAAGCTACATAATATTTTGGTCATGAAGCTTTGATATGTGATCTTTGTTAGACCCAGAGATCCAAAGTGCAGTTTGTTTTGTAAAACTTCTCACCCAGGTCTGAGGCAGTAACATTATTTTAAAGGTTGCTAGACCTGAAAGAAGAAATAGACATATCCACAATTATAGTTGCAGAATTCAATAATCTTATTTCAATAATTGATAACATAAGTAGACCAAAAAAAAAAAAAAAGAAAAGAAAAGAAATCAGTAAAGATAAACTTAGCTTGAAAAGTACTGTCAACCAAACCTATTGCAAGTAATAGGTCTATATAATATACTTTACCAAAGAACAGGAGAATACACTTTCTCTTTAGTTAACATAGAACATTCTTTAAGTAGATCATAGACTTCAAAAAAAGTCAAGGAACTTAAATAGATTTAAATAATACAAAACCTGTCCTGAATACATTAGAAATAATAAAAAAAAATACTTAGAAAACCAAAAAACAAATAAAAATGTGTAGGATACAGATAAAACTTAATATTTCCTTAGAGAAATATGTGTTGCTTAAAATGACTACATTAAAAATGAAAAAATATCTAAAATTAATGCAAAAAATAGTCAAAACAATGATTAAAAAAAAGGATTACATGCCTTGGATGGGTAACTCAGTTGGTTAGAGCATCATTGGATATGCCAAGGTTGCAGATTCCATATACGGGTCAGGGCAAAATCAAGATCAACCAATGAGTGGGCCTGTGTGGCTCGGTGTTTGAGCATAAACCTATGAACCAGAAGGTCATGGTTTGATTCCCAGTCAGGGCACATGCCCGAGTTGTGGGCTCAATTATCAGTGGGGGGCGTGCAGGAGGCAGTCCATCAATAATTTTCTTTCATCATTCATGTTCCTATCTCTCTCTTCCTCTTCTTTCCTCTCTGAAATCAGTAAAAAATATATTTTAAAAGATAATCAACCAATGAATGCATAAATAAGTGGAACAACAAATGGATGTCTCTCTATCTCTCTCTCCCCTCCCCTTTCCTCTCTCTCTAAAATCAATATATATTTTAAAGAGTTACACTGTCTGATTCAATACTTATTGCTTCCACAAAGCTGCTTCCACTCTGCCTTCCTGCTGCTCCCTCAAGTGAGTGTCACCTGCTACCTGGCCTGCCGCCTTCTGGTCTTCTCTCTGGGGCAGCCCTAATGACGATGAGGATGCGCCTTGTGCCTTGGCTCCCCGAAGCACTCAGCTTCTTGCTGCTGCTGCTGCTGCTAGCCACGGTGGTGGGCACCGTGCACCTCTCTACCTCCGCCTGGTCTTCTTCATCCACGGCCTCCGCAAGGTGAGGCTGGTGCACCTCGTGTCCGAGGTCAGCCAGGACGGGACTTCCCACCGCCAACTGGCTGGCTGGCTTCGGACTTAGCCCCACAGCACCCTCGCTCCCGGGCATCTGGCCGCCTAATCGTGCTCGAGGAGGTAACGACGGAGAAGAGGCTGTGCCAGATGATTTCTATGTCATCACTCTGCTCTTCTTGCTGCGCTGGGGGCTCTGCGTGGCGGTTAGTTGCTTGCGGTGCTGGTGAGGCCCAGCACTGACCCCCCGGCCTACCCGATGGCCTCCGGGTGGCTGACCTTTGTCAGGTGCTTCCTTTTCCACGTGGAGCTGCGGGACGGTTCCCGGGCTGCGCCCAGGTCACTCTCCTCTGTGACTTGAAAGGCCACAGCCAGGTACACCCTAATCCAGCCTTTCCCTTTAGCTTGGACACTGACGTCATGTTTCCCCTCTGCCACCTTTAAATTGTTTAAACTGCCTTCTAAATGACCCAAAGGGGTTCCGCCGGTGTGGCGCAGTGGTTGGGCATCCACTCATAACCAGGAGGTCAGGGTTGAATTCCTGGTCAGGGCACATGCCCAGGCTTCAGGCTAAATCCCCAATAGGGTTATGCAGGAGGCAGCCAATCAATGATTCTCATCATTGATGTTTTTCTCTCTCTTCCTCTCCCTTCCTCTCTCTGAAATCAATAAAAACGTGTTTTTTTTTAAAAAAATGACTCAAAGTGGATTAGCATTTCTTGGGGGGTAGGTGGGGGTTTCCATTTCCAGACCCACCCCAGCTCTGTTCATGTCCTCCTAAATATATTTTCACCCTGAAAACAGGCCCTCAAGTTTTTATATTGGTCCTGATGTCTTTTATTCCATGTCATTACTCTTGAAAATAAAGGCTAAACTAATTTTCTTTGTGTAACTTTTCCTAAAGACAATGGCCAGTTTTCTACAGAAGCTATTTTTGACAGCTGCAAGTGGCATTACATTTGCAGTGAAGTAGAGGAAGCTGGGGGACTTCACAAGTTCGATTTCTTGAGGGTCTTCTGTTGGAAGCAGGAGGAAGGAGGGAGGGGGTTGTCCTGCGTGTCCTCTGAATTGCCAGTCGTGGGGTGGGTCAGTGGTGCTGCTCTGGTTCTTTGAAAGTGTTGAAATTTTTATTCAGTTTTGAGATTGAATTTAAAGAGCAGCAATGGAAATGACTTACAGGGCAGTTGTTTTTTAAGCAGTAACAAGTGAGATTCATTTCCTATGTTGCTTTATGCTACTAGAAAATACAGGTCAGTGACAACTGCTCTCTGCATTCTGCCAATCTTGACTGGAAACATTTCTGTAAAACTGTAACTTTTTAAAAGTTAAAAGGTATTTTGGTTGGTAGGTAACAGTGTTGAGGAAACACAGCATTGCTTTTTTTTTGTATATACTGATTGGGGTCTCTGAGAAGCTGAGTTCTAAATCAAAATTGTTTAGCTATTTTTGCCAATAAAAATTAAAATAATTTTATGGAATCAGCTTGTACTTTGAGGAGTCCAGTTTTATTGTGGCTTATGAAATTAATTTCCACTTTGAAAATTGTTCTTTTTTTCTTGGTATAAATGAATATTATATCATGATACTCTACTTGCAGGAGACAAAATGTTTACTAGGTTAAGCTGTGCTGTTTTAGTGATGGTTATTTTAAATCAAAATGAGAACTATAATTTTAAATAATATTTCTTTGTTAAATACATTGTAATGTTACATTGAAAGATTAAATTCTGCAAGTACTATATAATTTTTGCTTTTAATACTACATTTTTATTAATGTACCTTCTGTTTTGAGAACATATACTTGTATTTCTCTTCGCATTATGCAAATAAATAGTATTTTCACTCTGAAAAAAAATATTATAGTATTGGTTTAAGGAGAAACATATTGATCAATGGAACTGAATAGAGAGTACAAGAAATAGACAAATGCACAAATAATCAGTAAAATTAAAAAAAATATATTTAAAAAAGTGAACAAATATTGCAGTTATTTAATGGAAAGAAGAATGTTTTCAAATCTTAAAAATTTCTCCCAAAGGGGAAAACCTGATATTGAAGACAGATATCCCTATAGAAAAAAATGAACTATAACCCTTACCTCATATCATAAACAACAAAAAATGAACTCAGAAACCTAAATTTTAAACTTTAAAATTTCCAGAAGAAAAAATAAGGTACAATTTCTGTAACTTTATTTAGGCAAATATTTCTTAGATAGAATTTAAAAAGAACTGATAAATTTGACTTTACCAAAACTAGCACTTCTGTTCTATGAAGATCTCCATACAAAGTTTAAAAGGCAGCCCAAAGATTAAGTGAATATATTTGCATTACATATATCTGACAAAGGGTTAATATTCAGAATATAAAAATCACTTTTACAACTCAAAAAGAAAATCATAATCCATGTTTTTAAAAAGTGGCAAAGAGATTTGAACAAATATTTCACCAAAATAGATATAAATGGTCAATAAACACAAGAAAAATGGTCAATACTATTAGGCCTCAAGGAAATGAAAAGTAAAACCATGAGATATTACATCTGCTAGAATGCCTAACATTAATAATACTGAAAATACCAGATTTGACAAAGATATAGAGCAACTGGAAGTTT
The DNA here is from genome assembly GCF_000327345.1 of Myotis davidii. Lineage (NCBI taxonomy): Eukaryota > Metazoa > Chordata > Mammalia > Chiroptera > Vespertilionidae > Myotis > Myotis davidii. The sequence goes on along the minus strand of NW_006300036.1, from coordinate 3,017,891 downwards.
TAGACATTACTGGTAGGAATATAAAATTGAATAACAACTTTGGCAATCAGTTTGGCAATTTCTTAACATAAAACTCAGTAATTATACTCCTAAGGATTTAGCTAAGTGTTATGAAATGCTTTGTACATGAATGCTCATGGAAGCTTTATTTTCAATGGAGAAAAAAAAAACCCTCTACATAATCAAAGTAAGTGGAAAAACAGAGTATAATATACCCATATCATAAAATTACGTTCAGGAATTTAAAAACAAAAACAATGTACTATGGTAGCCCAAGTACATGGGTGAATGTAAGAAGCATTAGAAGCTAAAGAAGTTGTGCACTGTTTGATTCTTATATACAAAAAATTCTAGATCAGGCAAAATTAATCTATAGTAACAAAGCCTATCAGTGATGTGTGGAGTTAGTAAGAGAGATTGAATGACAGCAAAGGGGTGCATAGGAAATTTGGGGATTATGGGAATATTCTGTATCTTGATTGTGATGTTTATACCAGTATAGTCAAAGTCTAAGTAAATTATTCAAAAATTATATCTCCAAAACCTAATTAGAGGAGCATATACCACTTAATACAAAAAGAACTTTGTGATTGAGGCTAGTCATTTCTCTCTATAGTTCTTCATCTCATCTGTGTTATATGAAAAAGAGTTGAACTAGAAAAACTTTAGGACTCATCCCATTATGCATTTCTAAGGAAAATAGTAAGGGAGGGTAAGGGGGAGAGATCAACCAAAGGACTTGTGTGCATGCAAATAAGCATAACCAATGGACACAGACCCGGGGTGGGGGGGTGAGGGCATGAGGGGGGAGGGCAATGGGCGATAAGGACACATATGTAATACATTAATCAATAAAGAAGAAAATTTTCTCCAAAAGGATAAAACGTGATATCAAAAACTTGATATCCATAAGATGTTCTTAGATACAGGCAAACCAGGATAAATATTGGAATTCTCACATTTACTGATTAGATGGGAGGAAATTAAACCTCTCATTGTTATATTTTTTGCATCAACAAAATTAGGATAAACGTCTACTAGTATACTTTATAGACAGGTTGTGGAAAACCAAATGATTCCAAACCCTATGAATATCTTGACCCACACGCACAGCTGAATAGATGTGAATTGCCCTTGCCTTTCACCAGAGAAGATTTCAAGACTCAAACCTAAAAATGAAGTGAAATAGAATTCTTCCAGGGATCAAATAGTATCGTTATCAACTGAATCCTCCAGAGAGAACATTTGAGTTTCTCTAAAAGATGCCGTCTTCTACTAACTGCCTTTGCAGATGCTCTGAGCACAGCACCTGTCATGCTGTTGAGGGTGAGAAGACAAGCATTAAGGAGTGGCACAACCGTGGGAATAAGATAGGCCATCCTTGGGGAGCCTTCACTCTGCACTGGCTTCTCATGCTGAATACCCTTAGACAGCTGAAACACATGAATCTTTTCTTGCTCTCTGACTCAACTGAGAGACTCCCAAGTGAGCTATAAACATTATTTAGTGCACTTTCTTGGGTATCTCCCATGTATACTTGAATGTGGGGCAGTTCAGGAAATTGACATTTTAAAAAATCCTTCTTTGATTTTTCTTTCTAAATTAAAATACATATATATATATCCCTAACTACTTGTGACTGCTGAAGCCCTGAAGCCACAGGTAGAATGATTTAGTGTGTTGAGCACCTGTATTACTCAGCCTTGTGGGAAGCAAAAGGTTACATTTCCTTAAACCTACAATAATATTTGCTTTATGGAGGAAAAGACATAAGGTTTTACCAGATCACAGGGTGGCAAAAAAGTTTGAATGAAACTACAATGACATACTAAACTAGATCAGAAAAATGTAGATATGTTTAAGCTCAACCACCACCTACAGACATAGAACATATCACAACCTATGTATCAACCAACCACACAGCCAATGGGGTAGTTTAAATAACTCCTATAAGGCCAATTTAAAAGGGTAAATAGGAGATAAGCTTTTATTAATGCGTCCCTTCATCACAAAAGCAATTTCCCACTGTCATTTGAGCTTTTTACGATGGCCCACTACCAGCACAAGCCACTTTAGTTTACCTCTGACTGTGCACCAAGCAGAAAAGAAAACAAATCAAATAATTAAAATGATTTAAAAAATGTTCCATTTCAAAATGACTCAATTCTTTACAATATTTATAAGAGCCCCCCTTTTTTTCCAAAGAGGGCAAAATGTAAAGAAGAAACAGAGCAATGGCTTCTTCTTCTCAAAATGAGCCAGGGCACCCTAGATATTTTCTTTTCTAAGAATGGTACCGGGTCTGCTGATGTGGCACTCAACCAGCTGTTGCCTATCTTCATCTTTCCAACTCTAGATAATGTCTCTAGTTATAATCCCATGTCCCAGAGATTTTAGGACCACAATATTCTTTGACTGATTAAAAAATTCATACTGGCTGATCATGCTGAGAAGCGACAATTATCCACATTCAGGCAGAAGAGGGCTCTGACAGAAATAGGGTTAAATTTTTCCCCCTGAGCCAATAGCTTCCACACCTGTCAACCATCAAGGTCAGGCTTGCCAGGAACCTAGGAGTGAATGGGCATGGGCGCAGCTGTAGCAAATTAGTGTATCCTGAGGAGGTCCAGCATAAAAGATGTGAACTCTTGCCTATGTCTCTATGGGGTTTTGACTGATCCAAAAACTATGTTGCTATGGGGAATTAAGAGTGGTAGGTGCCTCGGAGACTTCTACCACCGCTTTCCTTAATAACATGTCATATGTAAAATTGTGTGTGTGTATTTTTGTGTATATCTACATTTTTCATAAGGACCTTTGGGATTATAGTAGGGCAGTAACATTTATTTATAATTTTTAAAACACAAGAGAGGAATTAGAAAAGAATATAATGATGGATATGATCTTCCAGCTACCTCCACCACCAGCATAGAAACCACATGATTATTGGTGAACCAATATTTAATGATTTTCATCAATGCTCTTTCTCAAAAGTGCATATGTTTCACAGTACAACAATCATATTATGTGGATGTTTTCAAGAAAGTGACTAAAAATGAATTACTTGGAAAAATGATACTTGGCTTCATTGTGACAAAACCTCGATATCTGTAAATGCCAATTTCCTTGTTATCTGAACTCTAAATTCTGACTTGGGTTTGTTTGCTTTATTTTTTTATGTGAAAAATATCTGAGTAATTATATCAAAATGGAGCCTCTGGCATTCTCGCAGGAGTATAAAATGTTCTAGGCCTTTGAGCCCTGCCCATTTTCAGCTTTGTGTATAACATAAAAGGAGTGGAATTGTAGGAAGGGTAAAAAGGTTGTACAGTGGGAAAGAAATAAAAGAGGAAGGGAATATAGAGAGATACTTAAATAGTACTTTATTCATTCAATTGGACTCATTCAATTTCTCTAGTAGAAAGTGAGGCCAATATTTCAAGCAATAATAGAATAAAAACATGGCAGAATGCTGTGCATTCTCTTTGCATTGAGCAGGAACTAAAAGAAAGTGGGGGCAAAGGAATAAACTTAGTGATTCCACAAAGCCAGCACATATTCACTGTAGAGGAGCAAATTAAGCAAATATGTCTAATTGGTTGTGAAAGTTAAGCCCAGTGACTATAGTTTAATCACAGTCTACCACCAAATCCTACATTAGTATATTTTTTTAAAAAGTACAACCCTAAAGAATAAAATAAAATGACATTTTGGCTGAGCAAAAGTCCCAGAATCCTACAGGGTCACGATTTAATGTTTCACACCCTATAAGCATCATTAATAGCAAAGACATAATGAAATCAATTTTGAAAGAGATTGTCTCCCAGGGCTCTCTATTTAGATGTGAAGTTTTTGAAGGGGAAGAGGGCAATTAATGGAGTAAGCATCAGATTTGGCCCAGTACCGTCACTCAAAGCAGATTAAAAAACAAAATAAACTGTTTAAATTGCTATTTAAAAATTTAGGGAACTTGCAGAGGTAATTGATTTAGAGACTTCTCAATTTATCAAAATACCCCAAGCATCTTAAGAAAAAGAGTTGCTTTAATTACAGTGGCTATTATTGGACATTGCAGAACCTATTTCTTTAGGACCTGCAGACTCTGCAGAGCCCTACTCTGCAGATCTCATTCTGCAATGGAGATGGCTGGCTGGGACCTAAAGGACTCAGCAAGACAAAACTAACATGCAGAATAGAAAGTCCATGCCCTCCCTTTTTGCCCTTTCCATCTACACTGACCCATGATTGCCCCTCATCTCTGCCCTCAACTTTTCTTGAAGAATGGAGGACGTGCTTCAGAAATATGGGATAAATCTCTTCTTCACCAAGACTGCCAACACAGGTCTTAGCACATGCACACTGCTATATTGTGTGATATTTTCAGTCATCTCAGGAGGTTCATCAGGGGAGCAAGTTATTTCACAAGTGCTTGTGGGAAGGCAGTGAGTTGGAAGGATTCTTTATTTCCATTATTACCAGTTGAGTTCAATATAAACCATTGGCCTAAGTATGCTTTACTTATATTTTTTCCTTGAAGAGCATTCCTCATTTTAGTACTATGAAACCATATTGAATGGAGAAAATAGATATCCAAATTGGAATTTTGATTTCAGAAATTATTTAATTCCTAAATTGTTTAAAGGTAAGAATTGTTCATACTAATCTTATTTGGTTACTTACTAATGATCCTAAACCAATGACCAATGGATATTTGTGATCATCTTCTACAGAACAAAACAGATGTTGACATATATCAACAATTTAATTATATAAAGGTTATCATGCTGCAACATAACGGAAGTGTAGATGTGGTCACTCTCTTTCTAGCAGTCACCTTAAATGTAATATTTCTCCTTCTGGTTGTAGGCATAAAGTCCATAGCAATAAATCAGGCTCTTGTTGCTCTGGCATTAGTTAGAACTTTGGTTTTAAGTAAGAGACTAGTGATTTGTAGTGTAAGATCCGTAGCTAAACTTGACATATGTTGAACTCATATATGGGAAAAAAATTAACATTTTTTTTTATCAACAACTGTTTTCATATTTTTCTCAAGCTTAGATTCTCTTTAATGGTAACAAGAGGAGCTAGGGTGAGTGGGATTTAAAATACGTAATTTAAAGGTAACATGTCTTTCATTTTAAAATCCTTTGGTGTTAGTTCTGCCCATTTTTCTTTCTCCTAGCCAAGATGCTACCTGGACATAGCACGAGGCATCAGAGAAGTCTTAAATTTGAGTAGTGGCCTTTCCTAGGATGTCCCTGACCCATTGGTATTATTCATCACACCAACATCTACTTTTGGTATCTGTGACTGACAAATTATGTTGTTTTATTTTATTTTCTCCACACAGTAATTGCCTAGATGGCCCTTTCCTTCCACAAACAGACTCTAATGCTGTGATGATATGCCCTGGCCATAGCCTTTCCTGCCACCACTGCTCTGCTGATTCTCAGCCATAATGTTAATTTATCCTCATTAGCCCCCTTAAGAGCTCTTCCTTAATGAACCAATGATCTCTCTGTTTTCCACTTGGCGGGGGGGAGGGGAGGGCACATGATGATGTTGAGACATTTCCCTCATTGGGGTGAGAGTAGGGTCAGATGTATTCTGTGGCTATTTAGCTGCTGTGACAACTTGGCTGCCTGTGTCCAGTGTTAGTGTGGGACATTCAGCCAAGTGGCCTCCTGCTTATATACAGCAGGTGGTGGGATCCCAGGCTCCATTTCTTTTATCTTATCACCACCTCCTTCCACACATACACACACGTACCTCTGGGTTTCCTATCATTACCCAATCTTCATCTTGAGACTTATTCTAAAATGAAGGACATTGGGGTAGAATAGAGTATTAAAGACACAGGCGTCTGATTTTTTGCTTCTCTCTCTCTCTCTCTCTCTCCATTTTAAAGATTCAGATGTGTTCTCTCCGTAATACCCCATGATTGCTTTCTTTCTATCTATATCCTACATAGTAAAACAATAGCTTTTGGTCTACAAAATTAGTTTTGAATATGTAAGAAAAATTGGAGTTTATAAATTATTTTGCATTTTATTTAAGCCTAAATTTCAAAATTAGTTTCATTGGTACACCAAATAAATTTACCACAAATACTTAACACCGTCATCCCATTTTATATTAGAACTAGAGACCAATGCACGGATTCATGCACGGGTGGGGTCCTTCAGCCTGGCCTGTGCCTTCTCCCAATCAGGGACCCCTCAGGGGATGTCAGACTGCCAGATTTCGGCCGGATTCCTACTTAACACCATCATCCCATTTTATATTAGAACTAGAGACCAGTGCACGGATTCATGCACGGGCCTGGCCTGTGCCTTCTCCCAATCAGGGACCCCTCAGGGGATGTCAGACTGCCAGATTTCGGCCGGATTCCTACTTAACACCATCATCCCATTTTATATTAGAACTAGAGACCAGTGCACGGATTCATGCACGGGCCTGGCCTGTGCCTTCTCCCAATCAGGGACCCCTCAGGGGATGTCAGACTGCCAGGTTTCGGCCGGATTCCTACAGGCCAGTCCTGCGGGGATCCATCCAAAACCCAGCAGTCCAACATCCCCCAGAGGGATGTAGCAGTGCCGAATTGGCAGGCGGCCAAAGAGGAGCCCCAGCTAGGGCCGGGTGCAGCTCTGCTGCTGCTCATCCCAGCCCCACTGTGCCTGCCGCTGCCACCACTCAGTAGCACTGCTGCGGAGGCAGGAGAGGCTCCTGCCACTGTAGCTGTGCTTGCTAGCCCTGAGCCCGGCTTCTGGCTGAGCAGTGCTCCCGCTGTGGGAGCGCACTGACCACCAGGGGGCAGCTCCTGCATTGAGCGACTGCCCCTTGATGGTCAGTGCGTGTCAAAGCGACCAGTCTACGGTCGTTCCAGTTGCTTGGTCATAATGGTCGCTTAGGCTTTTATATATATAGATTTCCCCTGAATCATCAATTTTTTTTGATTTATTGGATGGCAATTCAAGGAGATTATAATGTAAAGGAAATAAAAAGGAAATAATTTGACCTTTTAAAAATAATACATCCATTTTCTAGCTAACAAATAATGAATGATCGGATATAAGGATTTTGCACTATCTCACAAGGAAAGGAGAAGTTGCATGTGAGCCTAGTATTGCCTGGCAGCAGGGCTCAACATACTATGAGAAACTTTATCTACATTTTCTTACTCTCCATGTCTGTTTATGGCTTTTATCTTCTTATGTCTTTTATCAGTTTTTATTTTAGTCTTCTCTACATCCTATAAAATGAAAAATGAAAAATATGAGAGCTGTGTTAAGCTCTCTAGGTCTTACATCTCTTCTTTAGGAATCCAGCTTTAACTGGGGCTGGAGCACCATTGCCCTTTTTCAATTTATTAAACAAAAATCTGGGATCCTGAGCCCATCTTTCATTTATCCTTTGGTTGAGGGTACAAACTGGTATGGCTTAAGCATGGATTCATTTTTCATCCGCATCAAGATTGGGAGTGAGACTTATTTGCCATTTCTTCTTTCCTTAAAGGAAAGAGAGTAAGGCACAGATCTATAAATGTCCAATATAGTATTCCTCCTAGCATTTCTACTAACTTACAATTTCTATTTGCTTAAAAAATAAATCTAACACTTACTTGAAGAGTTATTAAGTATATATGATGAAATATTATTTTCTGTAGAATTTACCTATTTAAACTTGAGGGCTTTAAACTTTTTATACTCATTTTTTTCCTGAAATTTCTTAAGATAATGTCTCAAGACATTTTCATGAAATAAAATTTTAAAAAAGCCCTTTAGAGTTATTAATTTTTTTCCAGTTAAAGGTCACAGTTTCCAGGATTTCTTTTTTATTTCTCTCTGTTCTCCAAGATTTTGAAATTTTTCATAATCAGTGACTTATCCAGTATATTTTTTCTCAGTGCACAGCATTTTAACTAATCAGTCCACCTTGCATCTGTCTGGTGTCATTTTGATATCTTTAATTTAACCTATATCTTATTTACAATATTATATATGTATATCTTAGTTTAACTTGTTGACATGATGAATGAAAGTAGGTTCCTAAAATCCAACCATCTTATTATCCAGACACCTCAAAATATTTAATAAAATATCTAAATAAAATAAATGTATCCTGTAATTAATAATTATATTTAATGTTTAAACTATGTTATTTTTGCCCTAAAAAATGTTCTCTGAATCAGTGCTGGATTCTAGCAATGAAGGAGTGTGATACCTTTTTAAACATAACAAAACCAAAAACATTCTTGCATTTTAGTTACAAACCTTTTATGGGTGATGCCTATTTTAAAAATACTGGTAGATTATAATTCTTAATTAGGATCTAATTTTATTTTAGATTATGCATTAACATTCAAAAATTAATTTGAGGTTTTCTTTGTTATCAATGTTATCTACTTTCGAATATGTTGGCATCAGTGTTCACGTGATTTCATAAAAGATGTTGCAAACTTATTTTCTTAGTTCTCTGAAATAGAAATTTAGATAGAAAATAGAATTAGCAATACTGATTTGTTGAGGTTTTGAAATAATTTGAACTTAATCCTTCTTTACCTTCACTTTGAAGGATTCTTTTTGTCTATTTCTCTATTTCCTCTACAAGAATTTAATTTTTATTTAGATTTTAATGTATTCTTAATTTTTGACAATTTTTTTCTAGAAAAATAGATACTTAATTTAAGCTGCCATATTTATATAAAGTTTCACAAATTTTCTCATTTAAAAATGCCTTTAGTTTTTAGTTTGATAAAATTATAATAAAAAATAGAATAATGATACTTATTGATGTAAAAATATTAAAGAGACTATATGCAAATATAATTCAATAATTAATGAAAGCATAAACTTTCACAGGATAAAAAATTTGGTTCAATAAATTCTTATGGACTTATTTTAAAGTTTAGTTTTTTAATTACTAGCTGTCAAATCTGAGGCAACTTATTTAACTTTTCTGAGATTTACCTTTAAAAAAATTGAGGAAAGAATGCCTACCTTAAAATATTTTGACAAAATCATTGAAATAAGCAGAATTGACTAGTATAGTGATAACACAGAGTTAATTAAAATAAAAATTTTATTTTCATTTAAGAAAGTTTTTATCACTAGATAGGGTTTATGTTATAAATCTAAGGATGAATCAATATTTTGAGTTTAAATAAAATTAAGTGAAGAAAGTCACGTGATGTTCACAATGAATGGTTATGTCAATGCCAGCACATACTAACAAAAAAGCATAAATATTACAAAGATCAATATTAAATTTCTTTAACACTATGTCTCTAAAAAGTTAGTGATACAAAATTAAGTCACATAATTTTAAATTATTAGATAATAATTAGATAAAATTTAATCATGTGTAATTGAATGCAGCAATTAAGTCAAATTATTTAATTATATTGAAATTAATTATAACAAATTTAATTGAATGATTATAATCATTCTTTCTATCACTTTTTTGCAATGATCATTTTCTCTGAGGTTTGATTCTGAGTTAAATCAGAACCTCAGGTTCTCCATTCCATCCAAAAGACTTTTTTAAAAATGCCATTTTCTAGAAGAGAAAAGAAAGTCTGGTCAGAACTTAAAAAAAAGTCCTATTATTCTGTTCCATTGCTTTTCTCATAGCTGCATGTATGGCTGCTAAAACCTAAAAAAATAAAGATCTTCAATTCAAGCTCCAGTTTTGTTTTTTTTTAATGCCCCAACTTAACTACAGTATGTCAAAAAGCCACTCAGCTGAAATAGTGCCATTGTCTAATGCAATAACCAGGTTGTGGTAGTAGATGTGGTGATAGACAAAGACCAATAGCATCCTATCTAATAAAAGACAAAAATGGTAATTGGCGTACGACCAATACCCTTTTCATTGGCTAATCAGGGCTATATGCAAATTAACTGCCAACTAAGATTGGCAGTTAACTGCCAACAAGATGGTGGTTAATTTGCATATGTAGGCCCTGGGCCGCTTTTGCCCTGCCCCCCAGCCATGATTGGAGAATCAGGAGTTTTTGCCACCCTGGCCAGTGATAGGAGGAAGTAGGGGTGGAGCCAGCGATGGGAGCTGGGCACGGTCGAAGCTGGCAGTCCCAGGAGCCAGGGGTCCCTTGCCTGGGCCTAAAGCGAAGCCCACAATCGCGGGGCCGCTGCAGCTGCGGGTCCCCGCTGCCCGGGCCGGACGCCTAGGCCAGAGGCATTAGGCCTGGGCAGGGGCGGAGCCTGCAACTGCGGGGAGCGGGGGTCCACTGCCCAGGCCTGATGCCTGAGCCAGAGGCATCAGGCCTGGGTGGGGGGCGGAGCCGGGGGTTGGGAGGAGATGATGGTCCCCTTGCCCAGGCCTGAAGCCTGGATCAGAGGCGTCAGGCTTGGGAGGGGAGTGTAGCAAGCGATCAGAGGGAGATGGGGGTCCCCTGTCTAAGCCTGACACCTCTGGCGGAGGTGTCAGGCCTGGGCAAGGGGCCGATCCTGTGATTGGAGGGTGCTGGGGGTCAACGCCTAAAGGCTCCCAGTATGTGAGAGGGGGAAGGCTGGGCTGAGGGACACTCCCCACACACACCAAGTGCACGAATTTTGTACACCGGGCCCCTAGTTGTTTATAAAATAGTAATACATCATATTTCAAGTTCTGGGAGTTTTGCATTATACCCAATCAAAGAAGTTGGACTGACTGTTTCATACTTTTTTTCATGATATACATATATATCTCTTATAAATTTTCACAGACATACATGTAAACACACAGACACATATATGTACTATTTTAATAAGTTCACATTCATGTTGCTGTAGTGACTGGACAGATGCCAGCTTTATACTGTCACTTGGACTCTACTATTGTTGCCAGATCCTTTGCCCAGTCTCTGCTCTCCTCCATGGTAAATTGTCCTTGGCAGGGTATGGGTGATACATTTACCTCACCTACTGACTGACCTCAATCAGAGCTATTTCATTACATCAGACATGTTTCAATGATGTTTATCTCTGAGGGTAGAAGTATGGATTTTAGAATCTTTGGTTCCAGAGGAAGCTGGATCATTAATTAATTTTGTTCACATTTCCAAGATAATTTTTGGCAACCTATCATATATACCAACATATTTATATGTGAACTAGAGGCCCGGTGCATGAATTTATGCACAGGTGGGGTCTCTCGGCCAGCCGGGGGGTGGGACCATGAGGGGTTGGCCCCAGCAGCAAGCTAGCCAACAGCCATTTCCATGAGGAATTGGGCTCCCTTCTCCCTCCTGTCTGGGTCTGGGATGTGGGTAAACCAGATTCGGGGCTGTCAGGGCCCCAGCAGCAAGGTTTGGATCAGTCCGTGTCATAGCTATTGACCTGTCATCTGGTTGTTCTACTCACTCAGTCTCAACAGTCGCTTGGGCTTTTATATATATAGATATGTGAGAAAGTCACCAAACATCCAGATATAAAATACTTTTTTTTTCTTTTTTTAAAAATACATTTTATTGATTTTTTACAGAGAGGAAGGGAGAGCGATAGAGAGTTAGAAACACCGATGAGAGAGAAACATCGATCAGCTGCCTCTTGCACACCCCCTATTGGGAATGTGCCTGCAACCCAGGTACATGCCCTTGACCAGAATCGAACCTGGGACCCTTCAGTCCACAGGCCAACGCTCTATCCACTGAGCCAAACCGGTTTCGGCAAGATATAAAATACTTTTACTGGCCCAATCAAAATGATTTGATTCCCATTAAATTTCCATTCTGATTATTTAACCTAAACAAAGAAACATTTGTGGCTAGTTGCCTCTAATGCTTAATATTTAATTGGAATTTTCCCCTTAATAGTACATATATAAATACATTCACTTAGAAACACACACACACGCACACACGTGTGCACGTGCGCACACACACACACAAACACTGATTTGTTTAAATTACATCTTAATGTACTAAAAGTCCATGGGACAATTTTGTACAATACCGCGTTCAACATCTAACAGTTTCTAGTGCACTGCATATATTCATTAAGTGTTTGTTAAATTAATAAACTAAATATGTATATGATAAATGATATCCAAAATACTCTACATAATAATTCATAATAATTCAGCACTCACATAAAACTTTATAACACAGGCTTGCCCATTCATTGACATATTATCTACGTTTGCTTTCTCACTACAATGGCAGATTTGAGCTCCTGCAACAGACAGTAGAGCCTGCAAAGCCTAATAAATCTATTATCCAGTCCCTCACAGAAAATTTTTGCTAACCTAATTCTTAGAGGCATAATCCTTACATTTATATAAATAAACACATTAAATGAATATATTCATTAAATATATTGAAGACTATTTTGTACTCTGCACAGTGCAACACCAGAAACAACTAAAAATAAATGAAAGAAGAATGTAGAGCAAGACAAAGTTATGAGAATACTTTTGAAAGAAAAAAAAATAAGTATAAAATTGTTAGAATTTTTAAAAATTTTTATGATGATGATCAAATTAATTAATTCATTTGAAATATAGTTTTTGAATGCATCCTCTTCACCAGACATTGTACTCAGTAGCACAGTTGTGTGTGTTTTTAAAGTTTATAAAATAGATCACAGTTTGTCTTTTCCTCTTCTTTCCATTATGTTCCTTAGCCTAGACCACTGCAGCTGCTCTTCGGTTTGCTCGGATTTTGTCCTTTTCCAGGGTATACATCATGCTACTAATCTGGTCATCTCCCTGCCTTTTGGCATAGAGCTCACCATACTCATTGAGCTTCACAAAGCCCTTCATGATACAGCCTCAGTCCAAGACCCTCTGGAGGTCTATGGTCCAGTGGTGAGAGCCATGGGTTCTGGAGTCACCCAGTTTGAGTTTGAATCTTGATTCTACCTCTAACATATTGTGAGAACTTGAATAAATTGCTTGTCTCTTCTATGCCTTTGTTTCCTCATCTATATAAGGGGAATAGTTATTATAGATATGTAACAGGTTGATGAAAAGTAACTAAGACAAGTTCAGAGAAAAGTGCTTGGAGCATAGTGGGCACACAGTAAATTAGGCTATGATCACCTATTTAATTTGGGGTCAACCCAGTTAAAATTCACCACCCCAAGTTTGCTTCTGCAATACTAAGCAAACCATATGTATGAATCTGATGGCCCTGCCTTTGCAATGCTCTCTTTGACATCCCCACTTCCGTCATGCTGTGGTGTGGCTATATCCTATGCTGACTTTATGTCCCTGTTAAGAATTATGAAGGATCTGAGATTTTACTATATTTCAAGTTAGCCCACCACAGTTTCATGCAAGCTAATCAATGACATGATATTCCTGGGTTAGGGACAAAGAGCTTTATTATTCATGGTAATAGCTGGAGCAGAGTTTCTGTATTTGCCCTGGCTATCTGAGCCCGTCTCCCTCAGGGTGATGCCAAGAGAGTCAGGTGACACTTGAACCTGCAGTGGGTGGCCTTACAGAAGAGCAACCCTGAGCTCAGAGAAGCCAGCTTTTATAATGGGCAGTGAGCATATCTGCCTTTTTGCTGCCAAGGGGACACTATCTTTTCCAAGATTGTATGCAAACCTGCCCTTTGCTTTGGATAGAAACATTCTATCTTCCAAGGCTATCCACGGTATAAACACCGGTGAAAAGACAGTTGAGAACAAAAGCAGCCAGTGCCTCTGCTAGCAAGAGGTTTAAAAAAGCAAGAGTGCCATAGACACAATGGGATCCTAACAGTTTCAAGTAGGATTCTTCCATTCTGTTCTTCAAGACAGGCTATCAACCCATCTAGACTAAAAGCTTCTTGAAGACAGAGTCTCTGTATTTCTCACCACTTATTCCAATGCCTAGCATTGTTCCTTACACTCACAGTAGGCACTCAAAAAAAGGTTTTTAATAAATTAGAGAGTCTAGTCTAAGTGACATTATTTTTATTCCTACCATTACTACAATAACCAGTTCAAGAATAAAGTAAAAAAGTACATCTCGTTCACATAAATATGTCAGCATTGTGCATACTTCATGAAAATTGTGCACAGAGTATATTAAGAATTATACAAAATAATTTGACTGAAATAAAGACTTTGATATAAACAACTGCGTGCATAAAGATGGGAGCAGCACAGACTTTGAATTACAATGAGAAAGCATGGCTTTTATTTGCATCTTTGCAACTTAATAAGCTCATGCTCTTAGAAAAGAGTGAAAGTCTTCATGTTTATGCATTTACTCAACAATGACTTACTGATATCCTAATGGGTGCCAAGCCTTTTTTATTAGTAATTATCTCTATTAAATAACTCCCATTATTAAGAGTGTCTCCTCACATCAAATCTGTAACTGATACAATAAAAGCAATTGCTATTCCTAAGCTCAATGACCATATAGGAAAAGTATATGTATCTTTATAATAATATACTTATACATAATAATATATATCATATATTGTACATTATAAACTAAAATATATATAGCATATATTCCTATAACTAAATATCATTTAACTCTTATAAAAAAGGAGAATTTTACAATATAAAATTCTGTACTTGTTTTCAAAGCTAATCAAAGCAGGTAGTTAGAAAACTCAAGAATAGTATAAGTTTGAATTATTTCAATAAAGGTTATACAATTGTCCCCCACTGTGAATACAGCCTCCTAAAAAAAGTGACTAATAATTTTATACCACACAACTAAATGATAAAGTTCAGTATTGGTGTAGTAAATAACGAGACCTCTGGACAAGACAGTCTCATTATCACTCACAATAAAATAGCATTTTAGTATTCTGCAAGATTGCTATTGCTGTCAAGGATGGCTGGGTGGTGTTTACAAATAGTTAACCAGCCTTCCGCACAGCTCTTCAAAATTGAGGGCTCATGAACACTTATACAAGCAGAGTGGTATCTGATAAGCACAGATGAGCAGGAAGAGCAGTGGTACACCAAATGCATAACAAATAAGAATTTTAATTTATAGCATCATGAAAACAATATGAAATGAAGAGAGAGGACATAGGCCTTGGATGGCTAGAATTAGAGATTTAACTCAGATCAACAGTGCCTGTCAGACTTAATGAAGATTGTTTATAAACACAAATTTGGCATATTTTTGAGCTGGATGTAAGAAACAACTACTCAAGTTCTATTCTAGTTGTATGGCTAATGGTTTAATTTAATCATTGCTTTGACAATGGGGCATCTAAGCCCTGAGGCATTTAGATACTTGCATAGTTAAAGTTTCTCTGAGATATTCCTCATGCCATGTTTTAAGTGTTTAATATTCTCCTAAGATTTTACTACTTAATAATTATTTGTTTGTAAAATACATAGACCAAAATCATTAGGTAATAGTATTTTTCTCTTTAATCTATTTTAAAAGGAACCAAGTGGTCAACTCCCAAATATTATTTTGTGATTTTAGAATTATATACAATCTTCTCACTTCAGAGGAAGCTTATATAGTGAGAAGGTAAAAGTCTTACCCAAACACCTCAATGTGGTAAGTGACAGCTCAGCTCTCCTGCACCTAGTCTGGAGTTATATTTCCCTCCATTCATCACTTTTTGAGAGTGAGGTCATTCTATAAGTAAGAATCTATATGTAAGGTTCTAGGTAATCAAATGAATCAATGGACATGGCACAAACATACCCAGCTTTGATATGCTGCTTCTGAAAAGCAACGAACCTTGACCTTTCAGAACTCCTATTTCCTTTTCATACTCTCATTTTTAATGACAGTGACACATTATTTGAGGAAGATTTAGCTGAATGAGGTAGGACACTAGACTCTCATCTTGGTCTTTGTTTTCAGACATGTGATTTAGAATTTAAATCTCTGCCTATTAAGTAAATTTGGATTTGCTTCAAAATAAAAAATTGTAGTTTTCATTTCTTTTCCTGGTTTAATGTATATTATTTAGTGACTTACAGTATCTATACTAATAAAAGGGTAATATGTTAATTAGACCAGGAGACCTTCCAGATGTCCTTCCAGACAAAGCCATGGTAGTGGGGCCAAGGCAGAGGTGGTTAGGGGCGATCAGGCCACGAGGGGTGGGCAGTTGGGGTGAAGCAGGCTGGCGGGGGAGGGGGTAGTTGGGGATGAACAGGCCAGCAGGGAGGGCAGTTGGGGGTGAGCAGGCCAGCAGGCAGAGTGGTTAGGAGTGATCAGGCAGGCAGGCAGGTGAGTGGTTAGGAGCCAGTGGTCCCGGATTGTGAGAGGGATGTCTGACTGCCAGTTTAGGCCCAATCCCACATGGGTTGGACATCCTCCAAAGGGTCGAAGATTGGAGTAGGTGCAGGCTGGGCTGAGGGACACCGCCCCCGCCCCCTGCACAAATTTCATGCACCGGGCCACTAGTCCATATATATAACAGCCTAAGCAACCTTTACGACTGAATGACCAGAATGACTGGTCGACCGGTCGCTATGATGTGCACTGACCACCAGGGGGCAGATGCTCAATGCAGGAGCTGCCTCCTGGTGGTCAGTGCACTCCCACAGCAGGAGCGCTGCTCAGCCAGAAACTGGTTCACGGCTGGCAAGCGCAGCTATGGCAGTGGGAGCCTCTCTTGCTCCTCAGCAGCACTACTGAGCAGCAGCAGCAGTGGTGGTGATAGGCGCAGCGGGGCTGGGATGAGCAGCATTGGAGCTGTGCCTGACCCCAGCTGGGCCTCCTCCCTGCCTGCCTGCCACTTCAGCACTGCTACATCCCCCAAAGAGTCCCAGACTGTGAAAGGGTGCAGGGTAGGCTGAGGGACCCCACCTGTGTACAAATCTGTGCACTGGGCCTCTCATAGTGATATAATTTGTGGGAGTTTCAAGTAAGCATATTGTTATTAAATATCAGCTTTATTTAGAAGGATTTTTTCTCATTTACTGCACTTATTTCTCTAATTCCACTGGTGATAAATGATAAGAATTAGCAGGATATTTTTATTATTAATTTTATTAAATTTCATTATCCATAAAAAATTCAGTGAACCTCTCTCTGATCCCAGGTAAGTCCTAAAAGCATTTAAACTACAATATCATTATTCTGTATTATTTTTATAGTATACTAGAGGCCCAGTGCATGAAATTTGTGCACTAGTATGGTCCCTAGTGTCTGCCAGCTGCTCGCCGGGTATTACCTCCCTTCCCCAGGCAGCCTGCCACCACCACTGCTGGCTGAGGCCTCCCTTTCTTCCCCCAGCAGCCCTTCCCCCTGTTCAGACTCCCGGACAACTCCTGGTCGAGGGGACAATTTGTATACTACACTTTTATTATATCGGATACTGATTGCAAAGTTAACTCTAACCTTTTCAATGCACTCAATTTATATAGTACCATCCAACTGTGTCCCTCTTTAATACCTTATATATTGCCACTATTTTAATACTATAAGAGCCTGGTATCATGAAGATACTACTTGACTTCATTCTTCCTATAGAACAAAGTCAAAATTCATTCATAAGAAATCTTTTAAGAATGTTGATGCTTTTACTTCTAATATTATAGTTATTGCTGTTCTCCAGCATATACATTCTGTTCCTTATAGGCAAATTGCTTTATGAACTCCTTACTAAGTTCATTTGGATTAAATAATTCATTTGAATTAAAAGCTTCAATATTTAAGATGTCAAATATTTTCAACTTGATCTTTAGATCCAAACCATCCTATTCATATTCCAGCAAGATATTAACAAGCTGATACTAAAATTTATTTGAAAATCAAAAGTCCTAGAATAGCCTACACAATAATGAAGAACAAAGTTGAGGAACTATTATGACCCAACTTCAAGTTTGGCTATTAAGTTACAATAATTAGGACAATGTGCAAGAATGTGAAAGAAAACCCACATAGGGAGCTCAGATATAGATTCACACAAAGATAACTGAATTTTGACAAAGCTGCAAAGGCAAATCAATGTAGAGAGAATCATATTTTCAGTATGTGTATATGGAACAATTTGTCATACATATATAAGAAGAGGAAAAAGAAGGAGGAGGAGGAGGAGGAGGAGGGGAAGGAGGAGGAAGAGGAAGAGGAGGAGGAGGAGAAGAATCTAAACAGAGATTTTACACCTTCCCATAAATGAATGCTAAATTAATCATATACCTAAATGTAAAACTTAAGAAGAAAATCTATGTCATCTAGGTTTTGGTTATGAGTTTTTAGATACTCATTACCAAAGTATGATTTATGGAAGGGAGGGGGGGCAGGTGTTAGAAAGTGGCCTTTATTTTTTTAAAACTGTTACTAAGAGAATGTAAATACAAGCCATAGAATTGGAAAACTATTTGAAATTTATATTTAATAAAAGACTTTTATCCAAAATATTTAAAGAATTTTAAAAATCTGCCATAAGAAAACTAACCACCAGTTTAGAAATGAGCAAAAGGTCTAAATATACAATTCACCAAAGAAAACATCCAGATGGACAATAAGCATATAAAAAGAGGCTCAACTTTATTTGGCATCAGAAGGACAAGGTGGAATATACAGTATGAAGCATAGATGATTTTATGGTGGTGAAACATGCTGTAATGATGAATACAAAACATAAAGCATTTGTCAAAACTCACAGAACAGTATTGATTAAAACATACAACTTAACTCAGTGTATATATGTATATATATGGTTGAATGGTCCGAGATGGAATGTGTACTGACAAAAAATATAAATGTATACAAATGATTAAAATAACCTCACTGAATGGAGTGGGAGAATAAAAATTGCTAACCTAAGTAATTTTAGAATTAAGTCCAGCCTGTAAGCCTAAAGTCAAAAGGAAATATAATCTAGTTGATGAATGAAATTGTTTCATGCAGGAGTTTTGGTTAACAATTCTGAAACCACTATACATGTATACTGGAACTTAAAGTAAGTGCTGAGGAATAATGGGAGATAAATTTCTCACTGTTGGAATGAAAGGTTACACATAAGCAAAGGGAAATTTTTGGAATGATTTATGTGGTAATGAATTAGAATAGGAGATAGCAGTAGAAACATATACTTAACTTGATATGGATACAAATAGTTACATATGGAAATATATATTGACAAGTGTATATGCATGAGTTCATATGCACACATAGATTTCCTAGCTCTGTCAGATGAGAGAATCTGGAAACAACAACAGCTCATTAATAGCAAGCATACGAAGTACCCAGATCTTGATTTCTAATATCATTCTCAATAAAAGAAACCAGATATTCTTGGAGAAAGGGCTTATTTTAGGACTGGGGCAGAAAATACACAAAAATCATGTGTAGTGTCATAGAGTGCCTGATAACAAGAAAATGCTAAAACACACACACACACACATACATTAATGGGGACATAAAAGTCAACTAAATGAGCTCCCAATGATCAAAACTGAAAGAAAAAAGTATCAAAAGAAAGTAATGCTGGATTATAATCAAAGCATAAAATAAATGTCCATGAGTACTGTTTTGTGTTCCCAAAATTCATATGTTGAAGCCTTCACCCCAATGTAATGGTATTTAGAGATGGGACACTGAAGGGTTAGATGAGGTCATGAGGGTGGGGCCCTAGTAGATGAAATTGGTGTCCTCATAAGATGAGACTCCAGAGAGCTCTGTCTCTCTCCCTGTGTGTACACAGAGAAGTCATGCGAGACACAGTGAGACAGTGGCCACCTTGAATAAGTATATATTAATTAAAATAAATGCTTGAAAAAATAAATGGAAATATAGACAAATTTCCCTTGCATAAGAATTATAAATACTTTATGGAAATCCTCCCCTCCAAGGAGGTAGAGCATAATTTTCTACTCCTTAAAAATAGACTCTGTATTTTGACTTTCTTATAAAGTATGGGCTAGGGGAATACAGTTCATTTACATAAAAACCTAAAACATACTACCTCAGCCAGGTGTTCAAGACTAACGTCAATACTTCCTATTGATGGTATGTATTCTTGATACCATGTGATGTGAATGACAATTTACCTCTTAGTTCTTCCTCCAAAAAACCCAAACCTCAGTCTAATCATTAAAAAATAATCAGAAGAATCCTAATTGAGAGACATTCTACCAAACATCTGAACAGTACTCCTCAAAACTGTCAAAATCTTCAAAAATAAGTGAAGTCTAAGAAACTGTCACAGACAAAAGAGCCTAAGAAAAAATGACAACTAAATGTAATTTGATAACCTGGTGGAATCCTAGAACAGTAAAAGGACATTAGGTGAAAACTATGGAAATCTGAATAAAATATGGTCTTTAATTGTCTTTAATTAATAATAATGCATTAGTATTGGTACACTAGTTGTGGTAAACAAACTATGCTAATGTAAGATATTAATAATCTAAATCTACAAGTACTCTAAAGTTAAAAGTTTGCTTAAAAATAATTGCCTACTATGGGAAATAGAATTGGCCAGTTTACTAACAGGGATAAATGACATAATTTATTTTCATTTCTACCAGTAAAATGTAACATTAGGATATTTTAATGACAGAGGCCAGTTAAAAGTCAGCTTTGTGGCACAGACACGAGGGAGTAGGAGGAGCTAAAACCTGTTGTCAGAGCTCAAAACTGGTTAATGTGGCTCCTAACAAACCCCTTAAGTTGGATAAAATATCTCAGGGAAAAGAGACTCAGAGTGAGACATTTTCATGGAATATTGCCAAGTTTAAAATGTTGCCAGGTAAATCTAGCGAGAAATGCATCTTGACAGTGGTTGGGGGAGAGCGGATTTTGTCCATAGACACTGGAAACTGACTGAAATTAAATAGATGAAAATCTTGTCATTTTTTAAGGGCATTGCACCAGCACCCTAAATTAAATAAACTTAATTGTATTTGAGATTTTAAATTCCTGTTGTGTACTAGCATTTCCAGTTAGTAAATAAAAATACAAGATATATAGTCAAATTTGGATTTCAGATAAACAACAAATAATGTTTTAGTATAGCAATGTCCTCCACAATATTTGGGACAGGCTTATGCTAAAATACTTATGATTTATCAAAATTCAAGTCAATTTTTTTTGATATTTAACTGGTAAACCCATTTGGAGAGCAAACCTTCTAGAGGCAGAAAACAGCATGAAAAAACATTCTGAGCCCCCAGGAAGGGCATATTCTTTAAGATCTTCTTCAGATATTTCCAAGAAGAAAAATTTAAAAAAAGAATGTTCCCACAGAAGCAAAACCCAAGAGCTATCACAAATAAGGGGCAGAGGAGCTACTCTCAGAAAACAACATCCCATCAAGAAATGTCTGGTCTCACCATTTTCAGGTGATCTGCAGCAGTAGTCCTTGTGAGGTTTTAGGCCCTCACCTCACTGAGGCAGGTTTGGCGATGTGACTGACTTAGGCCAGTGTCATGCTAATGAAAGTAACTTGTGAGATTGCCCAGAAGCAACTTATTCATAATCACATGGTTCTGCCTTTCCCTTTGCAACCAGATCAGCAAAGTCTCTTCAAGGAGCTTGTTCTGTGGCCTGGATTTCATAATGAAGAAAACCCGTGGAGCAGACCAATAGTTACCTGCCGCTAATGGGTAATGTAATCAAGAAATCACTATTTCAGAGGTGCCAGGGGAGGAAACAAGTCAATAGATTTTGCCTTTAGTGTTGTTTAACATCATGTAATTTTTCATTCATTCGTTCATTCATTCATTCATTCATTCATTCATTTATTCCAGTCACACTGCAGTTTATTACAGCAATAATAGAAGTTTACAACGTAATACAAATTAAATAGTTTGCACAAGGTCATACAGTAAGACAAAAAGTGGGTTTAGTTGTTTGTCTCTTAGTATGGGCTTATTGCTGTTCAAGACACTGGGAAATATAAGTAAGTAAAACAACTTCTGACTTCAAAAAACTAATCGCTTAACAAGGAATATATGTTTTATGTATGTATGTGCACATATGTACATGTGTGTGCACACATGCACACAGACACACTGCATGTTGCTTGAATCTCTGACCTTGAAATCCTTCCCACCATCAGTGTATTACCCCTGCCTCCTACTCCCTCAAGCCGCTGTCTTGCTGTTGCCCTTGCCAGCAGGCCATGGATGCCTCTCCTTTCACACTTAAGCACCATCAGTGTATTCTCTCTTCTCCAAGAGAAACTCTGCCACCTGTTTTATAGCACATGTTTGTCATTTCTAATACAAAATAATGGGTTATAAGTTTATAAATATAACTTGGGCCTGATATACTAAGGTTTTCGCCAAGATGGATAAATTTATCCAATAAAAACAAAACAAAAAATAAAGTGTTTTAATCAAATCATTTGGGTTGTAAAGAATAAACATCCATTTAACAGGTTCCAACAAAAATAAGCATGGGAAGTTTTTAAAAGGATTTGGAAGAAGTGAATGTGGACTCATGAGAAATAACATCTTAAAATAGCTACATTAGGCTCACATCTTTCTGATCCAAAAAGCCTCTTGTTTCTTGGCATTAGTTCCAATTTTCCCTGCTCACCCTTTCTGTTTATTCATAGCTTTGGAGGTGGCTTTAATTTACTAATTGGCCAAAAATTTTGTATAACTTGTTCAATCCAGAGCCCTTTGCTCTCTGAACACAGGTTCCATTTCTTATTTCAGATTATTGAGGAGGAATCTGATTGAATATTGACTGGATCTTCTTGGATGAGATGTCCACTCCACTCTAATTACCTAGAACCATTGAGGTGGGATTGCCTGGCATGTTGGATATTTCTCCTAAGGATTTGAAAAAATAAGTTATGAAAAAATTAGATATGGCCGGCAGATTAAACTGACATGTCCAACACAAAGACATAGCCTCCAAAAGCAACACACACACACACACACATGCAGGCACATGTCAGGAGTCTTGACAGCAATAGAGGCACTTACTACTTTTGCTTTGATCTAAATTGTTGATAATTTTAAAATCTTAATTTCTGAGTGAATTATAGAGATAGTTTTCTTTGAGTTTATCTATTTTTTTATAATAAGGATAAAGTAATCAGTTTACTTTTTGTTGTTTGAGTTAATAATATTAGCTGAAAATAAAATCCTATTAGCTAATTTAAGGTAATATCTACACTTAACTTTCTTATTAAGACTGATTAAACAATAGAAAATTTTGTCATAGGCCTCTTATTTTCTGAATTTCAATATAAAATATTACCAATGAATACAAAAATACATTGAAAAGAATTTTCATTTATTAAGAAAACCTCAAATATTTAATGAATACATTTAAATTAATGGCATAAAAAATAAAAATTAAATTCATAACATTTTAAGAGATATTTTGTGAATGAATAAGATGCACTTAAAAATATAAATTTTATAATTATTTTAACCATAGCGCCTATTTTAAAAAGATTTATACACACACACACACACACACACACACACACTAGAGGCCCAAATCATAAAATTTGCGCAAGAGTAGGCCTTCCTTCCTCCAGCTGCCTGCATCAGCTTCCCTCTGGCACTTGGGACCCAGGCTTTTCTCCGGCCACCAGCAGGCACCCGGGTCTCGGGTTTCCCTTGTAGCCCGGGGGCTTGGTCCTGATGGTCGTCTGGTTTAATTAGCATATTATGCTTTAATTATATATATCCTATCTAATAAAAGAGAAACATGGTAATTAGCTGTACCTCTGCTACCCTTCCATTTGGCTAATCAGGGATCTGTGCAAATTAACTGCCAGCCAAGATGGCAGCCAGAAGCCCGGTAGCTTGAAACGAACATGAGGCTTGCTTGTTTCAGTGACGGAGAACTCCAATGTTCCCCGCCTGCCTTGCCGGCCTCTGAGCTTGCAGTTTGAAACATTGTTACAAATATAGAAGCTAAACAAAAGCCCAGGAACCTGCTTTCAGCCAGCTAGGATGTCAGAGCTGAAGTTGAAACAGTGTTTCGATTATAGAACCCAAACAAACCAGATACCTGGGCCAGGCACTGCAACGCTCCTGCTCATCCTGGTCCTGCTGCACCTGCTGCTGTTGCTGCTTGGTAGTGCTGCAGCAGAGGTGGGAGAGACTAGCACTGTTGTAGCTGCACTCACCAGCCATGAGCCTGGCATCTGATCTGGTGCCTGTTGGTCAGCTAAACATCAGTTCCCACTGTGGGAATGCACTGACCACCAGGGGTCAACTCCTGTGTTGAGTATCTGCCCCCTGGTGGTCAGTGCATGTCATAGTGACCAGTCAAAGGGTTGACCCGTCGGATGGTCAACTGGTCACGTAAGATTTTATATATATAGATAGGCACTTTTACATTTCCGTTATCTATTTTGTTGAACATATTATGTACATAAAACATAATGAGAAAATGTAGGTCATGCATTAAACATAGTGCCTGGCAAATAATAAGAACTCAACAAATATCTTTTCTTATTATGATCATCATAAATATCTTAATTTAATCTTTAGGCTGCTCTCTGAATATGCAGCAACACAAGAAGCCAATTCAAAGTAATATATATGTTTTGCATTGTTTCAATATTGGTTACCAAAATATTAATTTTTTTAAAATTATAGTTTCTAAAAGATTCTATTAGTGATCTTACAAGTAAGTTCAATTTTTAACATATTTATCTTACATACAATATGCACCCAATTCCAAAAATATTTCCTTAGGTTTGACACAGTCAATTTTCCTATGCTCTCTATTTATTTTTCTTTATGTGTACAAACATAATGAAGCATTTTGGAAAAATCAGTATTTTGGAAAACCTTAAGTCTGAGAAGTTTAATAACAGATACAAAGATTATAACTGATAATTTATTACCAAAGATTTATTACTATAGAACCATATATTTTGATCACTTTCTGGTTCTGCTTGATGAGAAATATTTTCTATTTATGCTGAATTTTATATAAACAAACTAGAGGGCCAGTGGGGGGTCCCTCAGCCATGCCTATGCCCTCTTGCAGTGTGGGAACCCTCAGAGGATGTCCACCCCAGTGGGGACCCTCACCCCATGGAGGTTTGGCCAGCCTGGGTGAGGGGCTGATGGCTGTTTTCAGGCTGGCCACACCCCCTTTAGGGTGGGGGGGCCCCACTGGGGTGCCTGGCCAGTCTGGGTGAGGGGCTGAGGGCTGTTTTCAGGCTGGCCAATCACCTGGTGAAGTAAGTTCCCAGCCTCTCCATTTTTTCTTTTTTCTTTTTATTCTGGGACTTATTTACCTTCTATAATTGAAACTTTGTTGCCTGTAGTGGAGGCCTGCGGAAAGCTTGGCTTCCTCCATTGCAGGGGCAACCCACTCCTGCTCCCTCCAGCTCCATGGCCACGGCCGGCTGAAAGCAGGTATCTGGGGTTTGTTTAGCTTCTATAATTGAAACTTTGTTGCTTTCAGTGGAGCTCAGAGCTGGGCTGCGGCAGGCAGGGAAGCTTGGCTTCCTCCATCACTGGAGCAAGCAAGCCTCCTGCTCGCTCCAGCTCCGTGGCTGCCAGCCGCCATCTTGGTTGGGTTAATTTGCACATAGTTGGTCTGATTGGCTGGTGGGCGTGGCTTAAGGCATAGCAAATGTACGGTCAATTTGCATGTTTGTCTTTTATTAGTATAGGATATGCTTTTCCTATGGGTAGTTTGATGACATTCAAATTATCTTGATTTTTTCTCAGTAATCTGGTCTTATCAATGATACATATACATACACTATTCCAATTTATCAGGAAACATACAAACCTGGAAAGAAGAACCATTTCAGAATTAAGATCAAAGTGAAATGCAGTGACATATAAATGAGATCTCTGCATCTCCTGAAGAAAAAACACTTATAAAAATGAACTTTATTAAGTTATGAAATATTCAGAATTTTTATTATCACAACTAAAAATAACCATTCCAAATTTATTTAAAAATGTCAAAGATCCAACCTGTAAAAGTACAAATTGAGGAAGAATATCCTTTTGTAACCAACTTGAGTTAAACAATTATCTATTCTACAGAAATAAAAGGCTAATATGCAAATAGACCAAAAGGCAAAACGAGTGGTCGCTATGATGCGCACTGACCACCAGGCGGCAGATGTTCAATGCAGGAGCTGCCCCCTGGTGGTCAGTGCACCAGAAGCCAGTCTCATGGCTGGCGAGTGCAGCTGCAGTGGAGGGAGCCTCTCCCATTGGGAGTGGGCTTAAGCCATCAGTAGGACATTCCCCAAGGGCTCCTGGACTGTGAGAGGGTGCAGGCTAGGCTGTGGGACCACCGCCCCCCCTGAATTTCATGCACCATGCCTCTAGTATATATATATAAAGAGCCAGGGGCCATCACAACCAAACAGACTACCGAACAGATGGCCGAACTGGCTGAGTGGGCAACAAGGCCGACAGGGGAGTTAGTGAGAGACGAACAAATGACTAAACACCAGGCTGCTTGGGGCAACCAGGCTAATGGGGGGCAGTTGGGTGTGACCAGGCTGGCAGGGAGGGCAGTTAGAGGCAATCAGGTCAGCAGGCAGAGGCAGTTCCCACAAGCCACGCCTACAAGCCAATCAGTAGTAAATATGCAAATTAACCCAACTAAGATGGCTGCGGCCATGGAGCTGGATTGTGCCCCCGGCAATGGAAGAAGCCAAGCTTCCCACCTTCCCTGCCAGCCCTGAGCTCTGCTCAAGGCTACAAAATTTCAATTATAGAAGATAAATAAATCCCAGATACCTGCTTCCAGCCTCCATGGCCTCTGCTCAAGGAGGGGCTGAAAGCCTCGGTTGCCAGGGGCAACCCAGGTTTCCAGGACCTGGGCTCCGCTCAAGGCTACAAAGTTTCAATTATAGAAGTTAAATAAATCCTAGATACCTGCTTCTAGCCCGTGGCTGTGGCCAGCCTGAAAACGGCCATCAGCCCCTCACTCAGGCTGGCCAGGCACCCCTATGGGGTGAGGATCCCCACTGAGGGGCTTGGCAGGAAAGCCCCTGAAGGGGGTGTGGCCAGCCTGAAAACAGCCATCAGCCCCTCACTCAGGCTGGCCAGGCACCCCAGAGGGACCCCCACCCTAATCCATAACACCCTTCAGGGAAAACCAACCAGTCTCCACCCATGCACTAGGCCTCTATCCTATATTATAAAAGGGCAATATGCAAATTTACCCTAACAGCAGAACAACTGGGAATGACTGGTCACTATGACACACACTGACCACCAGGGGGCAGACGCTCAATGCAGGAACTGCCCCCTGGTGGTCAGTGTGCTCCCACAGTGGGAGCTCTGCACAGCCACAAGCCAGGCTGACGGCTTCCAGCACAGCGGTGGTGGTGGGAACCTCTCCTACCTCCTCATCAGTGCTAAGGATGTCCAACTGCACCTTAGGCCTGCTCCCCGCTGGCAGGTGGACATCCCCCAAGGGCTCCTGGGTTGCCAGAGGTATGTCTGGTGCCAGCTTAGGCCCAATTCCCTGGGGAGTGGGCTTAAGTCAGCAGATGAACATCCCCTGAGGGGTTCCAGACTGTGAGAGGGCACAGGTCAGGCTGAGGGACACCCCTGAGTGCACACATTTTTGTGCACGGGCCTCTAGTCTATATAATAAAAGTGCAAGTAACCATTATGGCAGAACAACTGGAATGACCAGTACTATGATGCACACTGACCATCAGGGGCAGATGCTCACTGCAAGAGCTTCCCCATGGTGGTCAGTGTGCTCACACAGGGGGAGCGGATGTTCATCCAGAAGCCAGGCTCATGGCTGGCGAGTACAATGTTTGTGGTGGGAGCCTCTCTGGCCTCCACGGCAGTGCTAAGGAGCAGGAGGCCGAGCGGTAAGGAGCCTTCCACTAAGTAGCAGTGAGTCAAGTGGTAAGGAGTGAACAGGTGGGAGGTAAGGAGTAAGGGATCCTGGATTGTGAGAGAGATGTCCGACTCCTGGCTTAGGGGGGGATTGGGCTAAGCTAGCAGGCAAACATCTCCCAAGGAGTCCTCGACTGTGAGAGGGCACAGGCAGGGCTGAGGGAGCATCCCCCCCCCCAGTGCACAAATTATGTGCACCAGGCCTCTAGTAAGCTTATAATGGCAAATTTCTGGCAAAGGATATCATGATATATCGACAACTACATTTCAATCAGAGAATTAGTCTTCAAGAATGCTGGAATGCCAGGAGATGATGTTCAAAATAAATATAATGAGGATTATCTAAGAGAAAGAAGTCAGATTGTATATTGATTATCAACACTAAACATATAAATATCTATATAATGATAGAGGGCACAATTCACCTTTAAATCAATAATTTAAAATTAATGCTAGGCAATTAGGGTTAATACACTTAATTTTAATTTCTGCAGAAATTTAAAGCTATTCAAAGAAATTATCTTTCAGAAGTGGGAGCCACACAAAAGACTAAACTGCAGTCAAACAAATCCATTCAAGGGAAACAGTATTCAAAACGACTATTAATTGCATAACTTCTTCATTTGTTTAAGTCATCAACTCTTTCATTATTTTAACACAGGTGTTAAAAAGAATTCTCAATTACTGTAAAATTACCAGACCAAAAGGCTAGAGATAGAATGATAAAGTTTCTGAGAAACTTGGAAATAGTGATTCTTTCATGAAGAAAAATTCTTGAGGACTTTGTTTTTTATTTTCATTCTTATGAATCACTAAGATTTTCATTGAAATTTATATCATGTCAAAAGTAAAAAAAACAAAATGGCACAGTATTTTTTTGCACATCATAACTTTCATGGATTAAACAGCTATCTTTCTTGCTAAAAGAAGGGAAGAAAATAGACACTACCTTCATAATTCTTAACTTTTTCTTCATGAGATTGTATTGAAAAGACTATAGAGAAGTCTGTAGAGATGGATGATAATATGAAAGGATAAGGGCTTCAAATATTTTGATTTATGATAAAAGTAATCATTTAGTCAAGTTTCATCACCCAATTCTTGGTAAACACAAAGTATTTTCAGGCATAGCTCTAATAAATTTTAGTTGAGTCTTCCTTGATTTGCTAAGTTTTCCATCTTGTTCCAAATGACTGAAAACCATACAAAGAACTTATTCTCTTTCTTAGTCATAGATCTGGAGAAAAAATATAATATAAAGTATTTGGAGCTGGATGTTGGTATGTGTGACTAGTATAAACTAGAGGCCCGATGCACAAAATGCATTCAAGGGGCTCGGCCCTCACAACCCCAGCTGCCTTGGCCCTCACAGCCCCGGCTTTGTCCAGAAGGTTGTCTGGAAGGTCATTTGGCTATCTGGAATTTAAATGAAAAGAATATTCCATCAACCAATTGGTTTGAATTATTTAAATACATTACACCCCCTGGCTTGTGTACTCAGTGGTTGAGCATCGACCCATGAACCAAGAGGTGACCAGATTGATTCCTGGTCAGTGCACATGCCCAGGTTGCAGGCTTGATCCCAAGTATGGGGCGTGCAGGAAACAGCCAATTGTTTTTATCTTTCTTTCCCTCTCCCTTCTTCTCTAAAATATAATATATATTTATTTAAAATATAAAATATATATTTAAATCGATAAAATATAAAATATATATTTCAATACATTACACTGTCAGCCTCTTGGTAATTATACCAATTAGATTAGAGAATCATTTATCAGGGTCCAATTAAGTGAATTTTACATTTCCTGGGACTTTAAAAAAAAGTTTAATTTAGACAAACCAAACAACTTCTATGTTTATGGGTACTTTAGTTGACTCTTGATCTTGCAACATGACAATGTAATCAAGTGTTTCTTACTCCATGTATTAGAAATATAGCTAGCTAGGGACATACTTTATTCATTCAGTTTGCTCTGCTATTTGAATTTTAAACTAAAAAACTTTAACCAAAATATTAGCTTGGAATCAGACTTTTAATTTTGTTAAAAAACTAATTTTAATGAACATTTTCCATTTAGCAGATACAAGAATTTAAAGGTTAATTAATTTAATGATTCTTGGGTTAGTAGACATGTAATTATGCTTTATTAGAAATGTATGATTTTTTTTCTAGTGACACATTTTTTAGAAAATGAAGAACATTGAGTTAAGAATTAACTGATATTTAATAATAGTGGAAATTCAAATTCTTGTAATAAAAGTATTGCTAAAATCATTTTAGTCATAAAAGTCTCTGACACTGTTTTTTAAATTATAAAATTTAAAATAATGAGAGAATGTTTCTAACATGGTTTTCTAATATCAATAAAAAGGGGAGATGTTAATTAAGCAACTATTTTAATTAGCTTATGAAGAGAAGGATAAGAAATTCTACCTATCTACTCTATGAGTGACTCTATCTAGTCAACCATTCAACATTGTGCAAAGATGCTATAGAGTACGTAGCCTTTAACAACACATCTTCCCATTCATTTTTTTGTTTAACTGACATTTACAGCATTATAATTATATAGTAATAAAAATAAGAACCATGAACAGTTCTGAGACAGAACAATTTTGCTGAAAATTCTTCAAGTCATTCTCCCATGGCAAGTATCTATACACACGAATGTTTTCACTGAGTCACTTGAAATGTTGATGTTGGTCAAAGTAATTTCCCAGATTGTTTTAAGTGAAAAATGTGCCTGATAAGTAGTTGCTTGAGTGATTGCTTTATACGCCAAACTAGAGGCCCGGTGCACTAAATTCATGCACAGGGGTGGGAGGGTGGCCCTCAGCCTGGCCTGCAGAAAGATTAAACATTGCTCAGCAAACAATTTCCAATCATTTGCAAGCAATGGGAAATATTTTAAAGAAACTGAAACTGTTAATACTTATCACTATCAACAACAAATAACCAATTTGAACTACGCTTTGATCTGGGAATGACCAGCCCACATTGCCCTGCTGGTCGCCTGCAGAGGGAGGCAACCGGCAGCAGCGATGGGACTGGCGAGTGGGCACTGCCAGGTTAGCCAATGTGGGTGCCAGCGGGGGGCCCCACAGATCGGCCTTGATCACCTGTCAGGCGTAGGGACCCTATCCATGCACGAATTTCGTGCACTGGGCCTCTTATATATATATATATATATATATATATGGCACTCTTGGATTAGCCAAATTTCTTACATGGCCGCTAAAGATTGCCATAGCAAATGTTATAAAAGAAACCAAAGTCACATGGCCTTTTCTAACCTAAACTCAGAAGGCACAAAGTTTCACTTCCACTAAGATGTATTTGTAGAGGGAGTCACAGTGTTCCTCATAAACTTAAGGGGACAGGTATATACTACTCCACATGATTATGGAGAGAGTAGGTAGGGTCAAAGCTTGTACAGATGTGCTTTAAAACTACTGCTATCTACCCTCCTGCTAAAAATTACTGAGAATTTTCTTACATGCAAAATACACTCACCCTTTCTTGGGAACCTTATAAAAGTCTTATCTATTATTCCATCAGTTTCCTGTCACCTAATAGGACCATTACATATTTAGTAAATTTAATTAAATTTTTAATAAAAATTGATGTTTATGCTAATCAAGGATTTGAAATTCTTTTCAACTCATAGGTACAAAATTGGATTGGGTTGAGTATATCATCAATGTTAATTGCTCCATATTTTTGGCAGTATAATTCTTTGAAAATTGATATTTCACAGTAGTAGACTGCCAAATATAAAATCTTGGCTATTCAATATATATCACTACTATGTTTAAATTGTTACATTTGAGGGAGTTGAGTAATATAATATTTTCTTTTCAGATATACATATAGCAAAATTGAGAGTTGTGAGGTTGAGCAGTTACCATTTTTCATAAGCTCTTTATAAATTATTTTAGTTTCAGCAACAAAGAAATAACTATAGGAAAAATTTATTTTTCCATCATAAACAATATACAGGGTGCTGAAAAAATATTTAGAGGGTAAATATTTTTGTGACAAGAAATTATCATTTTAAAATGAATTATTGTTGGGACTAGATTAAATGGATTTTTAAATTGGAAAATCAAACACAGTAATAAAGCTCTTTACATTTTTTTTAAAGGTGTGATTTGACTATCACCTAAGTAACTGCTACTTATATACCTGTTTGCTACTACTAATTACTTTATAAAGTTCAATTACTATAATGGCTAGAGATCACAGTCATTGTGTGACTCAGCTGAAAACTCTGATAGCTGTGATGCGAACACATTTGTGAGGAAGCTTATTTGCATTTGCAAATCTCAACAACTGCTTGAGTATCTGCTTTCTAGCAATTAGGCAGCTGCTACTTAAAATCAACAGTGGTAAACTCTGGTTGTGTTTGGTTTGGAAACGGAGTGCCTGCCTTCTTGTGCAGCTTCCTGCTACTTTGCAGCGTATTAATGAAGCCACTTCGCTTCATGATGCTGTATCACCTCTACTTGGCATCTTTTCCTCCTCCGCTGGCTAGCGCATGACTTCATCTATTTGCTTTTCTTCCTTTGTCCTATGCACAGACTGTGGCTTTGAATAGTTTCAAATTTCCCTTGTCAAGAGTTAATTTGTGGTCTTTGAAATGTACAGCTATGGGGTCTGGCCTGGGTGAAACATGTTGGGTAATTTATTGCCAAAAGTAATGTGTGAAATATTTAGAAGTTCTGTTTGAATTTCCTCAACAGTTGGGGAATTCCGTTTCATGAAAGGTATGCGCTCTCTATGGTGAAAACCGGCCAGCAAGTGGAAATTAAGGAGCTGAAAAGATAACTGCAGTTATACTGGCTTCTAAACAAGTAAAACAATCATGGTTGAGTGATGAGTTGTATCTTACCATGTGCTAATAGCTGAGATATGTATAAAACACTTAGATCAAATCTCCTGTATGTACTACCTTTGGGACTTTATGGTTCATACTTAATTCCAGTTTTGCTTTGTTTTGGTATTACATGAGATTTATTAGCCTAAAATTGTGTTTTAGAGATATAGTAGGAAAATTGGCTGAAAATAAATAAAAATGAATGCAATTGGAATAATGCTTTAAAGTTTTCAAAGGTGCCATGCTGTTTCATACCAGTATACCTTTGCACCTGTCAATTTGTCTAAAATTTACTCATCTAAAATTTAATCCTTTCTACCCAGACTGTCATACATGTGTCTTTGTTCTTAAGAGAGTTTGATGCTGACCAGAACCTGAGGTTCTAAGGGCTTAATGATTAAGGAAAAGAGTGGGGGGCCAGAAAGGAGAAAGGAGATATATATATTATTGATTTCAGAGAAGAAGGGAGAGGGAGAGATACAAACATCAATGATGAGAGAGAATTATTGATTGGCTGCCTCCTGCACACCCCTCACTGGGGATCTAGTATGAAACTCCAGCATGTGCCTGGAACAGGAATCCAACCGTGAACTCCTGATTCATAGGTCAGTGCTCAACCACTGAGCCACACAGGCCTGGCAATTCATTGCACTTTAATTTAGGATGTGATATTATTACTGTGTTGCTCTACAGCCTTTCAGTTATATCTTCTGAAATATTTTTATGCCTCAGGTCAGTGCTCAACCACTGAGCCACACAGGCCTGGCAATTCATTGCACTTTAATTTAGGATGTGATATTATTACTGTGTTGCTCTACAGCCTTTCAGTTATATCTTCTGAAATATTTTTATGCCTCTTTCT
>NW_006300036.1:2961523-2984386 GCF_000327345.1 Myotis davidii | reverse complement strand
CCCCTTTCCCTAAAGCTGCCATATAAGTTTCCTTAAAAATAGTGAGAGCTGCTCTGAGAGGCAGACAATTTCTTTTCTGCTATAAACCCTGGAAGTAGTCATCATTGGAATAGTTTGGGTTTGCTCTATTACAAAACTACAGTCTTATTCCCAACCCAGCAAAATGAGATGCTATTTACTGACAGAAAAACCTTTAAACATATAGAGAGACATGGAAGCGTACAACAGACTGATGAATCTCAGAGCTAAGGAGGGGGGCAGCAGGAAGAAATTAACTGAAAAACTTATATGTAGCCTGGCCAGTGTGGCTCAGTGTCGACCTATGACTGAGGAGGTCTCGGTGCAATTCCTGGTCAGGGAACATGCTGGGCTGCATACTTGAACCCCAGCGTGGGTGTGCAAGAGGCAGCCAATCAATGGTTCTCTCTCATCACTGATGTTTCTATCTCTTCCTCTCTTCCCCTTCCTTTCTGAAATCAATAAAAGTATATTCTAAAAAAAAAATCCTATGTAATAAAGAGGCAATATGCAAATTGACCCTCACACCCTTGCACAAGATGGCCGCCCCATGTGGTCAAAATTGGCTGCCCCCACGTGGCCACAAGATGGCTGGCAGGAGAGGGCAGTTGTGGGTGATCAGGCCAGCAAAGGAGGGAAATTAGGGGTGACCAGGCCAGCAGGGGAGGGCAGTTGGGGGCAACTGGACCAGCAGAAGAGGGCAGTTGGGATGGCAGTGGAGCAGTTAGGCCTCAATCAGGCTGTCAGGGGAGTGGTTAGGGGGTGATCAGGCTGAAAGGCAGGTGAGCAGTTGGGAGCCAGCAGTCCCGGATTGTGAGAGGAATGTCTGACTGCCAGTTTAGGCCCAATCACCACAGAGATCAGGCCTAAATCGGCAGTCATACATCCCCCGAGGGGGTCTCAGATGGAGAGGGTGCAGGCTGGGCTGAGGGACACCCCCCACCCAGTGCATGAATTTCATGCACCAGGCCTCTAGTATGTATATATGCACAACCCATGGACATAGACCATAGTGCAATGAGCCTGCAGGGGATAGGTACAGGGTGGAGGGGGTTAATGGGGGATAGAGGGAAAGATGGTAATACTTTCAACAATAAATATAAAATTTTAAAAATATGGAATGTACAGACTCATCCTACATATTGGATTATATCAATGTCTATAGTTATTCTCCTAGTACAAAGTCAATAGAACTTTAAGAATTTTTTTAAATGATATATGTTTGTTTCTCATTGTGCAGACATTATATCACAGTGGCTATTGTAAAAGTAAATACTCCTTTTCAGATTCTTAGAATTGCCTTAGGTTTGGTGACTTTGATGGTTTGCAGACATAGGCTATTCAAAGTATGTTAATTCTCCACATTTTTTAGGGGTAGAGATGTATCCTTATCTTGGGACAATGTCCATAGTCACTGTAAAATTATTCCCTCCAAATATTCTTCTACTATTGCTCAAGCTAGAGATTAGTGCAATATTTAGACTTGAATAATTGAAAACTATTGTATAGTGTGCCTTAAAGGTCAATAAACTTGATTTGGAAGAGGTTTTCTGAGTTCAAAGATTAAAAACCTTCCACTAATAATCCCATGATAATTAAACCATAACATTTACATTTGGCATATAAGTAATTCAATTCAACTAGAAAATCATAAAAAAATGAGAAAGTAACTTTTAGGTATTTCTTAACCAAATTGTCTCTACTTCCTATATTTACCAATAGCTGCAATTTGAAAAGTATCTAATTTAGAAATATGCCTAATTTATTTTAATCAATTATGATTTAATCGTTTAAGCCATGATTTTTTTTTAAAAAGAGAGAAGACTGGGACTGATTGGCTTTTGTGTGTGTGCATACGTGTGTAAATCTGATCTTTCATAGGAATGCTGATGGGTGTTTGGCTCCACTGTTTCCACTTACTTAACCCTGGTCCCTGCCACATTAACTCACCTGCATGATCTCCATCCTTCACAGCATCTGGAAGAGGAAAGAACTCATGGAAGCGTTACCTAATCTGGTGTTTCTAGGAGTAACCACAGCAGATTGCTATAGTAAAAGCGTTGGGAGATATAGAAATAGGTAACATGCAGCTAAGTATGTGCACATGCCACAGAAGTGTTTTAATTAACCACAGTGCTGTACCTCCAAGTAAGAGTGTTTTGGTTTATCCTGATACATAAGGCTCTTTCAGCAGTTAAGATACCTTTATCTTCTAAGTGTTTTTTGAACTATTGAAAGTGACTGGAGAATAGACATGCCAAGTTGTCTGTACGAAAGATAAGCAAAGTCTTGGTGCGCGAGTACCATCTTTCTGCACAAACTGCAAGTGGCATGCTGTTGACGTAACGGTAGACAGGGCCAAAAGGAATAGCCAGTATGGAGGTAAGAACAAAAATTACACGCTGGCACCCTGGCAAGTGTTGTTCAGTGGTTAGAGTGTCATCATGAGCACCAAAGGGTCATGGGTTCGATTCCCAGTCAAGGGGACGTACCTGAGTTGCAGGTTTGCTCCCAGCCCCTCTGTCTGGGTGTATGCTGGGAGGCAACCCGTCAGAAAGTCACTCTCACATCGATGTTTTTCTCTCTCTCTCCATGCCTCCCTTCCTTCCACTCTCTCTGAAAAAGCAATGGAAAAAATATCCTCTGTTGAAGATTAACCACAAAAATCAGACATTGGCTTGGTTTCCGCCATTAGTAAGGCTCCCATCCAATGACCTCACACAGCCCTGTACTGGCACCAAAAGCATCCCTGAGCTCTTTCAGTTCTGACCCCCCATTGCCATCAGCCACAACCCAGTTCCTTTCCCGTGGAGTATCAATATTCTAGAAGCCTCCTCCTCCTCTTTCTTCCACACTGTCCTCAGCCTTGGTGATATTCTGTTTCTTATTCCTCCTGGAATGGGGGGTGAATGTCAGTGTAAACCCCTCAGGTTTCCCAATTTTATTTTTATTTCTTAATTATTGATTATTTTCCTTAACTGTTTCAGCCTTACTACAGAGGCAATGTGAATGCTTTTGCTAAACTAAGGGTAAATTACTCAGCAGGCTGAAGAAAAGCATAATTATTAATATGCAACATACTAGTATTATATAGTTATCCTAGGACATGGGACCTTTTATTCTGAGGATAATGATATGCCATTAAAGTATTTCTAAAAGGGAGGAAAGAAAAACAACAATGATTTGATTCTTAGAAAGTTCCCTTTGCCTAAATTATAAAGGGTGAGTGGTGGTCAAGGCAGACGAAAGAAGAGGAAATGTGGGGAAATGTTGCTCGAACAAGAAGAGAAGAGAAGGTCCACCATGAAGGCAATAATAGGAAGGGCGGAGAGGTATATTACACTATAACATTTCTTCTCTATTAACTCTCCTACACTACACAGATTTTAAGGAATCCTTAAGGCTACTCTCTTGGGAAACAAAGAAAACAAATAAGAATAGCAAACAAGAATTAAGATGATGTACTAGTGGTTCAGATCTAAGCATCAGAGTGGCAGTATCATTGTTAGATAGAAAATACAAGGGGGGAAAGTAGCCTATTTGACAAAAATTGTTATAAGCTCAATTTTGGAAAAATTGAGCTTGTGCAGGTGAAGATTATAGTTCAGCAGAGGACCTGGACTGTAAATTCACCCTTGGACATCACATACATCCGTGTAATAGTTGGTGCTCTGGATGACAATGATATGAGGATGGGAAAGCTTATTGATCAAACAGAAAGCCAGTGACAGAACATTTCTTCTCTCTTTCCGTCTGAACAGAATTATGAGTGTCACTGATTAAATTAACCTTCTCTACATTCCTCACTCTACTCCATTGGGAATTAGGAAGGAAGACCTTTTCTTGATCCACTGCTGTCTGTGAGGGATTCTTTACAACAATAATTGTGAGAACTAGTCAGATGGATTAAAAGAAGAAATGTGATCACATGAAATGTGGGGCTTTACCTGAGTTCAAACTTTTATAGGTCTATTGATGTGGTCAAATATAAATTGACAATGTGGACAGTGGGGCTTTTATCAAAGTGTAATAACAAAATGTGAATGAATCATGTGTAGTCTACATTTGAAGTTATCAGATAGAGAATTAAAGCATAATTGAAAATTTGGATAAATATGTCATACTTTAGATAAAAGCGATGCATATTTGTTTAAAGATTTTTATTCCCAATTATTGCATTCACTTAATATAATTTTATTCCAAATAAAAAATAAAATACTTTTTAAGAAAGTTGAAATTATAATTTAAAAATTATGGTAAACATGTCAGGAAAGTTATTTTTAAACATAAAATGAAGAGTTAGCCAAGACCTATCAGGCATTATATATGTTACAAAGCCATAATATTAAAATAGTATAACACAATGAGATAAATATAGATAAATAACACAGAATAAACCGATGGGGATTAGATCTTATCTGCCACGAGAAGTACATGTCATAGAGACATCACAAACCAAGGAACAAGGAAAGGGCTACTTAATAAAACTGTTTTGGTAATCAGTTTTCTACTTACAAGATAATGAACTCACCTTATATATTATACCAAAATAACATATGAAATGCAAACAAGAAAACATGAATTTGGGATGAAATAAAAAGAGTAATTCATTAAATCCATTGAGCTAACAATATTTTTATAAACCTAAATATGATACAATATGTACCATATGTTTGAGGTACAATTAGAAACTTATACAATTAGAAACCTATTCCAGAAAATATGAGATTAATAATACAATTAAAAGGGTCAGAGTAAGAAAGTATTAATATTAATAATATATAAAAATTCTACATAATCAGTTTAAGAATTCAAGTAATCTTACTAAATAAGCAACCAAAGCATATGACTAGATGTTTAAAGAAAGAGAACATACAAATGGTTAATAAACATAGGGGGAAATTCTGGTCAGTATTCAAAAAGCAAATGCATTCAAATATAAGTTTTAATTCTACCTAAATTAAATATGTAAAACTATAGTGCAGAATTAAAAAATTATGTTCAAATATAATGTAATAAAATTATTTCAGAAACAATTTGCAACAATTAGGAAAATTTAAAATACTTATGCAATATAATCTGATAACTATTGAGCCAATTTCTTATACGACATCTATCTATCTATCTATCTATCTATGTATCTATCTATCTATCTATCTATCTATCATCTATTGCCTTCTCTTTCTCTGGAGAACCTTGATTAATACACAAGCTGATTGTTTATGATAAGAGCCCGATTGAGTAATGTACAATATATAAATTTAGTGAGATCCTATGAAGCTATTAAATATTGTTTAAGAAGTGTTACCTCCTGGAAAAAGTACACTTCATTTTCATAAGTAAACTGGAAAGGTTTAGGGTTGTAAATTCACTCTTAAAGTAAATTATATAAATACAGAAAACTGAGAGGTGAGTTTATAAAAAAAAACAACACTTGATTTACTATCAGCTATTGAACATATGGGTGGTATTTTAAAACTTAAAATATGTTTCCAGACTTTTCAGAAATAAGTATATATTAATTTTAAAATTTAAAAAAATCACTTTATCTTTAAGCAGAGGGGATTTATTAACCAGCTAAAACGATTAAATAAACTTGACAAAATGTATGTCTTTTTATGCCGTAAATAGAACACAGAAATCCTCAATGGGGACTCACACATCAGTACACACACATGCCTTCTACTATCCAGATACACTCATTGACAAATAGAAAGCATTGGCCCATTTGACTGCTAATGCTTTCACAGGTTCTGGTGTACTAAAACTTCATTTAAATACCATCACTTAAGCACGATGGGGGCACATTAAAGGCTAAAATGTCAAGAAATCACTTCTCTTGGCATAAAGCGGCTCCCAGGCAAGAAACACCCCAAAAGGCAGTGGGATGGCTCATTATACACA
The DNA here is from genome assembly GCF_000327345.1 of Myotis davidii. Taxonomy (NCBI): domain Eukaryota; kingdom Metazoa; phylum Chordata; class Mammalia; order Chiroptera; family Vespertilionidae; genus Myotis; species Myotis davidii. The sequence goes on along the minus strand of NW_006300036.1, from coordinate 2,978,464 downwards.
TTTTTTTTTTACTAGAATGTGTCCCAATTTGCTCCTTTAGTGTACAATATGTGACATCCTTGCACACACATGCTCACACTCACATAATTTTTTTTCTCTAGCGAAGAGAAGCCTGAAATATCACTAAGAAAAATTTTAAAGAGAATAAGGGTTATATTATATTAGGATAAGAATAAGTTCAAAATTGAAAAGCTATGTGTACTGTTTGAGTACCAATCTGATCTAGAAATAAGACGAATATACAGGATTCATTTATGAAACTTGTATTACAAAATTAACGCTCATCTTTCCAGGAAATGTCAATAATTTGTCTTCATTGCACAATTATTTCAAGTGACCTCTATTGACTAAAATGGAATCCCTTCTCAAAGGCATAATATGATAGTATGATTTTAATATACTGATATGTGTTTAAGTTTTATAAATGTTAAATTTATATGACATTTTGTCTAATAATCATAGATAATTAAATAATGCAAAATACAAACCTGTTTGCCATTCCAGCTTGGCTACATTTTGGTGGCTACATATACTTTTTCTCTAAGTTTAATACTGGCACAGGCTTGTGCTATGCAAAGTTCTATAATCTCGTTGAGTGTAGGCAACCCAACTCCAGAACAGTCTCTCCTCCAATGACCTTGACTTAAGATGTAGTGCCATCCTCACCAGCCCATCCCTTATTGATTTGCTAAATCAACAGTCTTTTGGCTCTCTTTGGGAAAAAGGTCAGACAATCAATATATTCATTTTACCACGCTAACCTCCCTAAACATTTTGACTCCTTTTACAATGTTCTGCCAAGGGAGTTTCTGCATCTCCATCCATTAATGGAAGCCAACATTTTTCAAAACTTTAGGCAGCCATTTGAGTAGTAAGTTAGGATAAGCCGTAAGTGTTTTTGCAAGTATGTTGAATGTGAAGTCACTAGGTTGTAGTCCATATTTACAAACTCTTCCTTTTATATTCTTATATTCTGTATCTAGCCAACAACTCCCTGCATTCGCCGAGCACACTCCAGATCTACTCTTGGTGTTCTGGCAGTACATATTTACAACATATTATAGCTTTTGTAGAGGAGTAATCTCTTTTCTCTCTGAGGAGGTACAGTTGCTTATTAAACTTTATACTAACTATTAATCTAGAAGTGATAAGAAGTGGTGGAGGGAAATCTTAAAGAAGGCCAATATCACCTTAGGAAACATTCATTTCAGTAGAGGCTCCTGCAAGGTCTCTAGGTAACAGAAGGGTGCTGTCCTCTACAAAGGTGCCTGGGTCACTCCTGCAGCCGTGGAGAGTTCAAGGGAACCTGGGGATTCAAGATTCTCAAGTGTATCTACGCAGGTGTGCTCAAAGCAGGTTGCTGGAGATGATTCCTGTTTTGCTTAGACCTTTTCTTAAGCATAAGAGAGGTATTGGATTGGAATGATGCCTTACTTTGTAACACAGCTACTCTCACAATTAAATACCGGTTCTGCTTTTGGCCTGATTTGCCCTCCAGTTGCAGAAAATGTGGGTCTCTTTAAATACTATCAAAAGTATCATTTGGCTTTCCCTCTGTGCAAAAGTTATCTACTGGCTGATGTAAGTCTGGCATTTTTATTTAGTATATGAATAGAATTTTTAAAATAACTAAATAATTTCTCAGGCTCTGTAATTACCATTACAAACCTGACAGCATTGATGATGGGAAGTTTGGTAGGCATTCAGAGAAGTCAGAAGTGTTCCAAAGGGATCTGGGCAGAGAACTGACAATGATAAAAATTGTTTGATGTATGTTTTTGCTTTTCATTTAAATATTGATGAATTAAACATAGTCTCAGATTTCTGGGTAAAATATGCATTTTTTAATAAATAAAGAAACTAGACAGTTCTTTGTTTTCTTCAAATATCAGTAATAGACATTGCAACCACTATACATCCTAGTATAGCAAATGGGAAGACAACGTGGCAAAAAAGGAACATAACAACTTTTTCAAGAATTTATTTTAAAAGTATTTATTAGTGCATTTGGAAGTGTCAAGGATACACAGGTGCTCAAGTGCAGTCTCAATTACCAAATATATAATACACTTTTGTTTGGAATGTCTCCAAGAACTGATCCACAATTCAGTAAAACCCCATCTATGATAGCAATGCTGCTAGTGTTTTTTAACCAATACAAAAACATCTGTATTCATTCTTTCAATCATTTAATGTTCAGTAAAGTATTTACTGAGTACATACTGTGTTATAGGCATCAATTTTCCCACTGAATATACAACAGTTAATGAAATAGACAAAAATTCTTGTCTTATTGAAGTTTACACAAACTGTATTTGTAGCTATAGCTTCATGATGATTATACCTAAGAGTTCGAGTCTCTCATTATTTCATATGCCTTCTGATGTCGCTCTGTCTAAGCATTTATATATAGTCATAAAAATGTTATTATACTTTGACTTTATACCTCCTTTATCCAAAATTTAAGGCAGTGTGTGTGTGTGTGTGTATGTGTGCACGCGTGCGCACGTGTGTACACAAATGTAATTATGTTTGTAGGTATTACTTTTCAGTTTAATTTCAGGATGGTAAAGGGAGCATTTCACAATATTTATTATAAAAAGAGGCATTAAGTTGATTGAGTTGATAACAACTCTATTAAAGTACACACATTATTACAGTTATGAAATTGACAAGGTCCTTGGGAACTAATATATGACTGGCAGTCTGAGAGCTTTTGGATATTCTAGAGTGAGTAAGTGTTCTTATATCCAAAAAAATAATGTACACTTAAAATATTCTTTGCTTTTAAAGTTATTTTATCAGCAGAGCGAAAAATACAGTATAAACATCTATGAAGTTTCTCACCTAGAAAATATTTATTTTCTCAGTTACACTTCTGAAATATCAACTCTCTTTAGCTCCATAGTGGGAAAGTGTCCAAGATTGCATTACCAGTTCTCCTGTTCTCCTTCAGTTACAAAGGGAGTCTTGCAATTCCCAACTCTCTCTTTATAGCCAAGTTCTTTTACTTAAGTCAGAATCTTCACATTCATTTCTCACCTGGAGTTCTTGATTTACATATTCTGCAGCCATCCAAAATCCTAAACTCATTACCAATTGTTATTCTCAAATTCATTCTTTCTCTCTATCTTTTCTCTCTCTGTGAATGACGAGGGTTTATCCAGTTGAACAGTGATAAACTGAATAATCCTTTTAGATATCTTCCTGTCACGCATACCCAAAATACCTATCTTCCCACCTGCTCTGGAATTCTCCTCAGACTATTTCCATTGACACTAACGTATTCTAGAGAAACATAATTTCTGACCTAGATAGTCAGAAAAGCGTCATAAATTGTGTACCTGTCTTAGTATCATCTGGTTTTATCTATTTCTAGTCAATTTTCTTCTCTAAAACATTCCGAGTAATTATTCTAGAAAGAAAATCTAGAAGTGCTCTGACTTTCCCTGGGGGGATAGGCGGTTAAGAGCTGTGTATTTGTTTGCAGCAGGCTCTTTGAACCTATTAACACAAGCCCCGATGGCTGTCAGAGCAAGAATATTAAAAGGTGCATCCTCTCAATGGCAGCCACAAAAGCCAGGCAACCAGATGCCTACACAAACTATTTCCAGGGAGATGCTAGCAAACTGGAGACGGGCGATGGGAGAATGTGAAGATGGTGTAGCTGGCCTCTCTGGTTTCCAGAAAGGATTGCAGTAGGCTCCCAGATTTGTGTTATATTAGAAGTCCCTAACTGCTTGCCTATCTGTCTAATCACCCCCAATTGCTCGCCTGCCTTCCTCATCACTCCTAACTGCTTGCCCGCCTGCCTGATCACCCCTAACTGTTTGCCTACCTGCTTGATAAACCCTAACCATTTGCCTGCTTGCCTGATGACCCCTAACCACCTCTGCCTCGGCCTCTGCCGCCGTGGCTTTTGTCCAGCAGGACATCCGGAATGATGTCCAGAAGGTTGTTTGGCTGTCTGGTCTAATTAACATATTATGCTTTTATTATTATAAATAGGAAGAAGCAAAGGGGAAAGCCAGACAGTATGGTATGCCATTTGGGCAGCTTCCCTAGGAAGCTGCAGCTTTGCAGTCACTCCCCAGGGAGCCACTGGCCTATTCCCTGAAAAACACTAGGGGGGAGGGATTCAACAGAAGGAAGTTAGATCCGTGCCCAATAAAGTTGATGTGACATAAGGAAGGTACTTTCCTGTCAGCCACCCCTGGGAACAAAGAGAATTGGCCAGAATGGGCATGACCACTGCAAGCGCACCAAAATTGAGAATACATGATCCCCTAAACAAACGAATTTGCTCTCTTACTGCTCTTGGCTCACTCTTGGCTTCCTTGCATTGACCCGTGTTTCTGACATAGCCATGTGCACCTGTGAACCCCACATCCAATGGACTGATGGGCTGCAGGAAAAGACAAATTTAACTAGCACGATGCTGCATTGGGCAGTGCAGACATGGAACAAAAGTTCTGGGCACTGGCTCTGATTTTAGCTATACTGAAGCCCCAGCTATACTTCTATGATTAGGCAAAGAGAAATGAGACTTTGGAAACTCGGAGATTTAATTCCACAGAAATAAAGCTTCCTATGATATCTCCTCCCATGCAAGTCTCAGAAAATTATATTTTTTGGGGAGAGGATATCACAAGAAATCCACCCCCACTAGCAACTGGGGGAGATGACGCCCTGTCCACTCAGTTAACAATTACATACTAACAATTTAGACAAGCTAGAAAAAATGGATACATTCCTAAAAACATACAACTTACCAAGACTGAATCATAAAGAAATAGAAAATCTAAACAGACCGATTACTAGAAAATAGATTGAATCAATAGTCAAAGAAAATCTTCAATAAGGAACAGTGCAAGAACAGACGACTTCACTGGTGAATTCTAACAATAATTTCATGAAGAATTAATATAAATCATCCATAGGGGGGAAAAAAAGCAAGCAAAAGTTAAACTGTCTCTATTTGTGGATGTATAATATTACATATAGAAAACCTTAAAGGCTCCATCAGAAAACTGTTAGATTCATAAACAAATTCAGTAAAGTTTTAGGGCACAAAATCAATACACAAAATGACCTGCATTTCTATATATTAACAACAAACTATCAAAAACAAACATTTAAAAAGTCTCAATTACAATTGCATTAAAGAGAATAAGATATTTAGTAATACATTTAGCCAGAAAGGTGAAAAAAAAATCTCTACACTCAGAACTATAAGACACTGATTAAAGAATTAAAGTAGAGAAAATAAATGAAAACATACTTTGTACTCCTGAACTGGAAGCATTAATTTTGTTAAGATGTCCATGCTGCCAAAAGTGGCCTACAGATTTAATGCAATCCCTATCAAACTTCTAATAGAATTTTTCACTGAAATTGAAAAAAAACCTAAAATTTGCAAAACACTTAAAATACCTCAACTAGGCAAAGCAAGCTTGAGAAAGAGTAAGGGCGCTAAAGATACCACACTTCCTGATTTTAAACAATATTACAAAGCTACAGCAATCAAAACACTACAGGTATACCTCAGAGATACCCCATGTTTGGTTCTAAACCACCACAATAAAGCAAATATTGCAATAAAGTGAGTCAGAACATTTTTTTGGTTTCCTAGTGCATAAAAGTTGTTTACATTATACTATAGTCTATCAAGTGGGCAATAGCATTATGTATAAAAACCAAAGTACATATCTTAATTTAAAAACGTCAGCATGTTGTGATTTTTTAAAATTTTTTTTTGGTGAACGGTCTTGCTTTGATGTTGATGAAAATGCGATATCTGTGAAGTGCAGAAAAGTGAAGTGCGATTAAATGAGGTATGCATATTAGCACAAAGACAGTCACATGGATCAAGGGTACAGAACAGAGAGCTCAGAAATAAACACATTCATATATGGCCAACAAATTTTAATTAAAGGAGCCAAGAGCATACAATGGAAAAAAATCAGTTTTTTCAATGAATGACGGTGAGAAAGATGGACTGCCACATGCAAAAAATAAAACCCAAGAGTAAAACAAGAAAACGAACAAACAAAACAAAACAAAAAACAAAACAGAACCTCTATTTTATAACTTATACAAAAAGCAGCTCAAGATATATTAAACAGTTAAATGTAGACCTGAAACCATAAAACTCCTAGAAGAAAGCATAAATAGCAAGCTCCTTGACATTAGTCTTGGCAATGATTTTTTGGATTTGATACCAAAGTATAAACAACAAAAACAAAAATAAACAAGTAGGACTACATCACACTAAAAACTCCTGCACAGCAATGGAAACCATCAACAAGTTGAAAAGGCAATTGGAAAAAAATATTTGTAAATTATTTACTTAATGAGGTGTCAGTATATACAAAAGTATTATAAAACTAACTTATACCACTCAATAGCAAGAAAATAAACAATCAATAAAAATGTACAGAGGAACTGAGTATATATTATTTAAAAGAAGACCTATGAATGGTCACTGGGTATATAAAAAGGTGCTCAACAGCACTAATCATCAAGGAAATGCGAATTATTAACAAAAGATGTTAGTGCCTCACACCTGTTAGAATAGCTGTTATCAAAAAACAAGAGCTAACCAGTGTTGGTAGGCATGAGGACAACAGGAAACCCTTGTGCACTATTATGAATACAAATTGGTGCAGACACTAAGAAAAACAGTATGAAAGCTCCTCAAAAAATTAAAAATTGAGCCACCATATGCTCTATCAATTCTACTTCTGGTATACATCCAAAGGAAAGGAAAACACTAACTCAAATAGATATCTACACCCCCATTATTGGTTTATTGCAACATCACTTAAAATAGCCAAGACATTAAAAAAAGTGTCCATTGCCAGATAATGGCTAAATAAGATATCATACAAATACCCACCCACACATGTAATGGAATATTATTGAGCCACACACACAAAAAAAGAAAATCCTGCCTTTTGCCACAACATAAATGTACTTTTAGGACATTGTGCTTAGTGAAATAAATCAGAAAGAGAAAGACAAATATTGTATGCTATCAATTACATGTGGAATAAAAAAAAAAAATCTCTGAGAAACAGAGAGTGGATTGGTGGTTGCCAGAAGCAGAGATAATGTATGGAAGAAATGGGTGAAAGTGATTAAAAGGTACAAAATTCCACTTATAAATAAGCGGTGGAGATGTACAGCGTGATGACTATAAATAAAATAGGCAAATAATATGTTACTGAAGTATACTAAGCAGAAGCATTCAAAATAAAAAAAGATAAATGGAAACATAACTTTTGGAATTTTATGATGATCAAATAATTCAAAGTAAAATAATAAAATTGAGAAATTGCATAATATGATTAACATTGCAACTCCCAGGCACAAAATATATATACTTTTAAAATATTCATAAGGCATTTATAAATATTGATCATATCTCAAGTCTTGAAAAATTCCCAAAAGATAAAGAATAAATCATATCATTCTCTTTATCTTATTTCAGTGAAATAAAAATTTATTTTAATCACAAAAGCATTACTTAAGGAGCACATTAAACCACATAGGATCCAAAAATAGCAACCTAACTCACTCTTGAGTAAAAGAAGATATCAACTTCTCCAGTCAGAATGTACCAAAAACTAGAGAATACGGACAAATATGTACTTTGTGAAATTTAAACATGGCAAATAAGAAAAAATAATAAGTGAACAAATATTCTACTCATAGAGTTGTAGTAGAAAAAATTCTGTTACCTCCTGGTATACTCAGGCTTTTCCCCAGTTACTCAGTCAAATACCAATTTGGATGCTGCTGTGAAGGATTTAGCACATATAATTAAGGCCCCAAGCCAGTTGACTTTCAGATAGGAAAATGTCCTGCTGGGCCTGTGCTAATCACATATCTCTTAAGTATAACCTAGGGGATGGAGATCCGGTTAGAGCGCCAAAGCACGGCAGGTTTTCAGATACTGTGGCAGGTCTGATGATGGGAAGCCACATGGCAAAGGAGTGTGGGTGGGTGCTAGGAGCAGAGGGCAGCCGCCTGATGACAGCCCGAAAGGACAGGGGGACCTCACAAAAGTCCAGTAACAAAAATGAACTGAATTAGGCTGATAAAAATGAGATTGAAAGCAGGTTTTTTGTGTTTCCAGCCTGACCAACATCGTGATTTGGGCCTCATAGGATCCTCAGCAAAGAGCCCAGCAATGCAGGCCAAACTTCTCACCTGCAGGAAGCTAATAAATGGATGTTGCTTTAAGCTGTCAAGTTTGTTGTACTTCGTTTTGCCAAAATAAATAGTAATACAGAGAGTAAAATATACTAAAATGACCCCTATGAATCAGTAGAAAAGAAGTTATCAATATAACATAACATCATCAATAACAATAGTTAGAAATGAAAATATATCTAAATAAATTATCGAAAACTATAATAACATACATAAACCTTTAAAAGATACTCATTGGAAAGTGTGTCAGAATAGTAATTTAAAACAGGCATATGAAAAGAGATAGAATCTCAGACAGAAATAATGCTAATAAAATGTAAACAATGAAATAGTAAATTTTTGTTATAAAGCTAAATTATTATATTGACTAAAATTTTTTCAAATTATTTCATGACCTAGATGGTTTCAGAGTTGAGTTTTGTACAAAATTTTAAGAAGATGCAATTCCATTGCTTTTTAATCTCTCCCAAGGTACAGAGAAATAAAAGAAATTTTGCAATTCATTTTATAAAGTTATTGTGATGTTGCTATCAACTCCTAACAAATATTAAATGAACAGAACAAATAAAAAATGACACAACAACATGCAGATGTATTTATTTTAGGATATCAACACAAAAGAATAAATAGTAAAACAAATTTAACAGAATATTATTTTCATAAATGTAATACTTATTCTGGTTATATTTATTCAAATGTAATTTTATGGCCATTAAATCTAAAAATAAATGCTTTGAACTTTTATTTTGAACTTCTCATTTTATTTTTGTAGTAATACACTTTTAAAAAAATCCACAAAAATATTGTTACCTGATGTACTATAGGAGAAAAACAACAACAACCAAAAACCTGGTTCTTCACCACAGGTACTTTTAAATGCACTGTCTTGGAAAGGGAATCCTATATAATAAAGAGCTAATATGCTAATTAGATTGGACGGCAGAACAACGTTCCGGAACGACCTTCTGGACAACCTTCCAGAACAATCTTCTGGACGACCTTTCAGAACGACCAGTGAGTGGGGCCACGGGGCCATGAGGCAGCCGGGACTGCGATGGGCTGTGGCAGAAGGGGCTGCGATGGACCAAGGCAGCCAGGGATGCAAAGGGCTGAGCCCCTTGCACAAAGTTTGTGCATCGGGCCTCTAGTATATATGTTGTCTAAACTCTCTTAGTAATGTTTTATATCTAAAAGTTAGTTCACTACTTTATATACACTGTGCTCAATATATATTTATGATTGAGGCATTAGGGTGAAATTCTCAAATTAATTAAATAATTGCAAATACCTATGATTGCATCAATATCACATCATTTAAATCAAAACCATTTAATAAAAATTTTACTAAAGTATGTTCTTTCAAAGACACTCTCTTCCACTAGGCTGATAAAATTAATTAACTCCGTTTGAATTGTGGACAAGGCCACTATTATGTAGAAGCTACTATTTTGGATTTAATTTTCCAGGTGTTTAACTCAATTATTCTCCTCTTTTTGTTAGTGAACAAAAAACACATTTTATTGAGAAAATAAACACAAAATTCTATAGGAAGGCTGATAGCATTTGATTATTTGGTTCATATTCCTCTACTGGAGAGTGATGCTGCACTTCGCCTTGTCTTTCCCTTAGCTAGGTTATTTCAGCAACTAAATCTTTTTTCCATAGCTGATCTGAGGCTTGGCTGACACATGCACAGATTCCTGAGAAATACATTGGACATCTTGTCCCCTTAGTCATTCAGACACATCTATAATAATAAAAGCATAATATGCTAATTAGACCAGAAAGCGGAACCACCTTCCGGACATCATTCCGGGGTCCAGGGCAGAGGCAGTTAGGGGTGATCAGGCAGGCAGGCAAGCAAATAAGGGAGATCAGGAAGGCAGGCAGAGTGGTTAGGGATGATCAGACAGACAAGCAGGTGAGCGGTTAGGAGCCAGTGGTCCTGGATTGTGAGAAGGATGTCTGACTGCGGTTTAAGCCCGATCATGCAGGGATCCCTGTGGGAGGGGCCTAAACCGGCAGTTGGACATCCCCTGAGATGTCCCTGATTGCCAGAGGGTGGAGGCCCAGCTGAGGGACACCTCCCCTTCCATGCACAAATTTTCTGCACCGGGCCCCTAGTAGAGAATAATTTTGTCTATTTACATGTTCATACATTCTTCTTTGGTACTTCTCTCTCCACTATATCATGTTAAGGTCAGAGAAGGCCAAGCGTTGAAAGGAAATTTATGACATAGGTCTGGAGTTAATAAAATCAACTTATATACCATCTATACCCCACAACCAATTAAAAGAAATCACTAATATGGAATCAGGTTTTGTCTAGCTTCTTCAAATGGGCTTAGTAAAATTTGAGTCTAAACTTTAAAAAGCATTCCTGGAATTCTTTTGTTCATATGTATGTTTGCAAATGTTTACAGACTGAAGGGATTCATGGTTAATATCTGTTCCTCAGGTAAACCACAGTTCTGCCATGTTCTCGTTTATCAGAATCAAGCAATTCTGACAGTCTAACAAAAATGCATTTGTTTATTTTTTATGCATTTGTTTATTTTTTAGGATGCATGACTTTATTTGGTGCTGCCTAAGTATAAATAATTCATTTATTCTTTCATTATTATTGTGCATATTCAGTGTTTGAATAAGCATAATTTTCCCCCAAGAGAGCTCACAGTATAGTGATATTAATATGCAAACAAATGATTGTGAAATACTATGATGATTTTCTGAAAAGACATAATGTATCACAATGGTTTTAGAGCCTAATTCTGGAATCAATCCACCTAAGGTTAAATCCTAGCTCTGCCACTTGCTTGCTATTTGATATTGGTCTATGAATAAAATTTAATATTAATATTATTAATAATGCTAGAGGCCTGGTGCATGAAATTTGTGGACGGGTAGGGTCCCTAGGCCTGGCTGGTGGTCAGGACTGATCTGGGGGGCAATTAATGGGGCCATCAGGGGGCCCCCACTGGCACCTGTCTTGTAGGCGACTGGTGAGGCAATCAGGCCTAAGCCGGAAAGTGGACATCCTCTGAGGGGTCCCGGGTTGCCAGAGGGCACAGGCCGGGCTGAAGGAACCCCCCGAGTGTACGAATTTTTGTGCACTGGGCCTCTAGTAGATTAATAAAGGTGCTATACTCAGATAAAATAATTGGTCCAGGAGATAACCAATAAAAACAAAACTAAATAATATAATTTCAATAAGTAGTGAGTGTTATGAAAAAAAAATAAAGCAGTCAAAAGAATAGACAGTGATGAGGCTGTCTACTATTTTAGACAGAATCTCTGAGGATATGATACTGAGCAGACACTTAAATGGAATGATTAAGACTTGTCAAGTTCCAGTGAGAAATTATATGAGGAAGAAGGATGGAATTTGCTAGGTTTGAGGAACAGCGAGAGGTGGATTTGGAGGGATAGTGAGGGGCTGGGAGCTGGTAAAAGCTGTGAATTTCATTCTAAGTGTTAGGAGATGTTCAGGGGTTTGGGGAGGGGGATTGTTAAATAGTTTCACTTTCTTATTATCACTAAAAGATCCCTCTGGATACAATGTGGAGAAAGATAAAAGGACAAGAGCAGAAGCAGAGAAACCACTGGTATCTCAATAGTTCAAGACGGAGGGAATGGTAGTTTGCAGTCAAGTGCAAAGATGGGAAAACATGCTCAGAACATGGATCCACAAGAGAAACCATTGGAATTTTCCTTTGAGCTTTCTATGCCCAGACTTCACTTGTATATTTATAGTCTTTTCATGGAAGCACTAACCAGTTGTGAGATCTTTGATGATTTTATCATAATGCTTAATTAGAAGGAACAAAATTGGGAGGAATCTTCACATGCTTGGGGGAGGATGGTTTAGTACCAGGAAATCTCTCCCTTCCTTGCAGAATATTTATATAAATAAGTCATCCTTCCAAAAGCCTTGCTCAGTAATCTTTTTCTAGGAATGGGAATATAAAAAAATAGAAGAAGCTAGGAATAAGCACTTCCTTATTTAAAAAGATGCTTAATTATTGCACATATATACACTGAGTGGCTAGATTATTATGACCACCTGAGGTTTGTAGGCAAATTAGCCGTACACTGCATCATATGGGATATGGAAGCCAAAAGCCTTTTTGAACACCTTTGCTGTCTGCAGTTACCAAGATGAAACGTCTCCATTCCGCACAGGAACACAAGGATTGGACAGTTGAGCATTGGAAAAAAGTCATGTGGTCCAATGAATCATGTTTCCAGTTACATCATGCAGATGGTAGAGTGAGAATATGGCAGAAACAGCATGAAAGCATGCACCCCACATGCATGTGTACAACCCTTCAAGCTGGTGGGGGCAGTGTTATGGTTTGAGGCATGTTTTCCTGGCATGATTTGGGCCCTTTAATTCGTGTAGAACAACGTCTGAATAGCACAACATACCTAAGTATCGTTGCTGATCAAGTTCATCCTATACTGTTGATGGCGTATCCCAATGGAGATGGCTTCTTCCAACAAGACAATGCGCCATGCCACGGTGCTCATATTGTGCAGGAGTGGTTTCAAGAACATGAGGGAGACTTTACCTTGCTTAGGTGGCCCCCACAAGCACCAGATCTCAATCGATTGAGCATTTGTGGGACGAAGATAAAAGAGCCATCAGGCAGCTGGTTCCACAACCATCAGATCTCACAGAACTGGACAGCGCTATTCATCAGGCCTGGTGTCAGGTTCCTCGCATCACCTTTCAGCATCTCGTGGAGTCAATGCCCAGAAGAATCGCCGCAGTATTGAAGGCAAAAGGAGGCCCAGCGAAGTACTGATGGGGGGGCCATGATAATCTGGCCACTCAGTGTATATATGACTGTTTTCTCTACTGGGAAGAGTAATGTTTTTAAATTTTAATTTTTTCCAGGATTTTGACTTCTGTTTTAAAACAAAGCAAACAATTCTGTAATGTAGACAAAGTTAGTAAAGACATATGCATTTCACACCAAACTTTATGCAAGTAAATTTAACACCTCCTCCTGATATAAAATGTAGAATATTCTCCCAGTGTGAAAAAAATATTGAATGTGTTATAAAATGTTACAATATGTGATCTGATTATTAACAGGACTTAATTTGGAAAAAAGAACTTTTTCTATGTTCATAAGCATGTTACCTGCTCTCATTGCACAAATTATATTGTTATGTTAAATATCCCTCAATAATAAAACATCTCTTTTCACTGAATATATATAGTTATTTTTCCATTTGAAGTGCTTTATTAATAAACAATTTATTTTTAGAAGACAAGTTTTGTGAAGCTGTTTTTGAAAATAACATTTAGAAACTATGTTTTTTTTAAAAAAATAAAAATACTTGATCTTTCATAAGCAAGTTTTCTTTGTTTATAAAGAAGCAGTTTTTAATATTTTGTCTTAAAAATGATGCCTTTCATGTGGATTAGAGGCTACATCTGTATAGATTAGAGTTTAGCAGAAAGTAAACCAATCAGACATATTTTGAGAGCTGACTCCCATTACTAAAGATAGAATAATTTAGATATTGACATAATAAATCAAGGTTTACAAATAGCTTCACATGAGTCATGAAAGGTTATTTTTCAACTTACTAAGTCAGTTATCATAAATGCATAACTTTATTTTTTTTCTTGTCCTTTGCTTTTATGGTAGAAGCAAATTGATTTAAACTAAGAATAGAAAGGTATTTAATAATTTAAAAATATTTTGGTGTTATATCCTAGGGTCATTCAGTCCAATATACCCTTGTTCTATATTTATATCTGTATTTGCCATAATGAAAATTGATTATCAAAATGATGGCCATAAGGCACTACAATATTCTGAATCATCAGAACAGGCCATATAATGTCCACTATTTTTGTACTAAATAAGGCATGAAAACATTCTAAGACCTTTGTAGAACATATTCTGCTAAAATGATTGAAATTTATAGAGGCTTTTTGTTAGGTACATTATTTATTAGAATGATATGTTATCTATGGATTCCAATTAAGCCAGAATTTTATTAAACCCAATCTACAGAGTACTTAAAAGATGAAATGCACTATCAAAAATTGTAACTCATTCATTACCTTTCATTTCTGCTTTTGGGAAAAAGAAATTTCCATGAGAATTACTGCTAATATGGTAGCTCATTATCCTTTTCCTCAATGACCTAAAAGTTTGGCATCAGATTCTACATCCCGGCCCCCCTCACCACCTCCGCCCCCTCCCCCCACAGATAATGACTACATTTTGAAAGAAATCTATACCTTCCTATCCAACCCCTCCCACACCCCCAATACCTTGGCCTTTATTTTAAACATGTGACTTGACATGAACATCTGCTCATTGAGGTGTCATCATCTTTTTTCTACAATATTAATTATTCAACCAAATATTAATTACAAGTCTTCTACTTGCTTGATGCTTTATTAAGTAATGACAAAGCAATCTCAAGCAGAAATACATGTTTTCTTATCTCATAGATCTTGTATTCCATTGAGGTAAACAGACATCTATCAATGAATAATGCATATACAATTGTAAGAGTTCAACTCTGACAATGGTTACAAAGGAGAGGTCTCAGTGGTACAAAATCCTGTTACAAGAGGATTTGACCTAGCCAGGAAGACTAGGTAGACTTCCCTACAAATATTATATAAAATGTAGCTGAGAGAGGAATAAAGGTGAACTTGGCTAATAAGAGAAGGAAAAAATGTTCTCAGTAGAGGTAATTGCTCCTGTGAAACTCTCATGGTGGGAGGGAGCACAGGTAATCAAGGAATTGAAAGAAGTCTAAGTGATCACTCCAGGAAGGGAACTAAGAAGGGTAAGTGAGGGAACTGGAAAGGTAGGTAGAATTGATATTATTTGTAGTTTTTAGTCCATTTTACCTTTTCCTGGGGTTCTGTAATAAAAGGCCATCGATTTAAGAGGAGTAGAAAGCTATTGAAGGGTTTTAAACAGCAGCAGGTAGATATAAACAGATCAGGATTTCAAAAATATCCTCCTACTCTAAGGCCTAAACTGAACAGTCACCCTCATGGCATTTTCTTCATAGCCTTCCTAAACTTACACTTCTCAGCTCCAAGAAGCACTGAGAATTTTAAGTGACATCTCTTATTTATTGTCAATTCCCAGAGATATTTTGTGCCTGGAGCTGACCCAAAAGTCAGAAATGCAACCAACAAAGCAGAATGCAAAGCATCAACAAGTTGTACCAGGAACGGTGACGTGGAGATCTACTTCTACTGAAATGGGTGAGGTATTATCCCAGGTACAACGGCTTCATGATACATGCCTCACTGCCTGTGGCTCATGCCCTGCAAACCTAGATGATAATTGAACACCCCATTTTTGTAATCTTCACCATAATCTTACTTAAAACATAGTCAAAGTTCACCTTACTTCAGTCACAAACTTCCTATTGTGTCCTGGCCCTCTATTATTTATTCAAATGTCCATAACTTCTACTTCCTCCTCAATATCTTTTATTCTTTCAGGGGAGAGTACCCACCAAGATATCCACCAAGTACATAGCACATTCATGTGTATATAATCATGTGACTTCACTCTTAATTGTGCCATTTATCAAGCCTTTCATTATACCAAGAATGCTGAGGTGTTTAATAAAATTTATTTTATTTGCTTCATGCTTATGTCTATACTACATTTTTAGTCTTAGACCATAAGCTGCTAGAGGGAAGGGAACATGAAACATGAAGAATTTTCAGTGTAGTATAAAATGAAAAGCTCGGAACACAATTTCTTAAAGATGACAAACTAGATGGGTACTATTAAGTACATTATTGCCTATAATTTATTAGAAAGATAAAATTATGTTACCATTTTTTTTTACATTTTCTTTTTAAATTAACTTTATTAGGGGGGAATGGTTAATAAGATTATATAGGTTTCAATTTATAGTTTTATGATACATCATCTGTATATTGCATTAAGTGCTCACCATCCAAAGTCAATCATCTTCTATAACCATATATTTGATACCCTTTACTACCCACATCCTCCTCCTCTCTGATAACCATCATACTGTTGTGTTTGTGAGTTTTTGTTTGTTTTTCTTGTTTGTTCATTTGTTGCTTTCAGTTTATATCTCACAGATGAGTGAAATCATATGTCTCTTAACTCTTTCTGTCTGACTTAGTTCACTTAGCCTGGTATTTATTCTCAAGAACCATCCATGTTTTTGCAAATGGCAGTATTGCATCTTTTCTTATGGCAGAATAGTATTCCATTGCAAATATGTACGACATCTTCTTTATCTAATCACTTATTAAAGGACACTTCAGTTGTTTTCATGTCTTAGCCACCATGAATAATGCTGCAATAAACATAGGGGTTGCTGGTTCAAATGGAGACTGTATTCTTATTTTTTTGAGGAGCCTCCATACTGTTTTCTGTAGTGGTGGTACCAGTTGACATTACTACCAACAGTGAAAGGGTTCCTTATTCTCCACAACCTCTACAACACTTGTTATTACTTGTCTTGCTGATAATAGCCATTCTAAGAGGTTTGAGGTGATATCTCATTATAGTTTTGGTTTGCACTTCTCTAATAGCTAGTGAGTTGAATATATAAATACTAGAGGCCTGGTGCACAAAAATTTGTGCACTCGGGTGGGCGGGGGGGTCCCTCAGCCCGGCCTGTGCCCTCTCGCAGTCTGGGACCACTCAGGAGATGACCACCTGCTGGCTTAGGCCTGCTCTC